>NC_054382.1:48416789-48734289 GCF_017654675.1 Xenopus laevis | reverse complement strand
AATACAGTGACGCAGCCTCTATAGCAAGCATTAAGGGCAGGGCTGCATTGCACGTGCTGCAATCTGCACTTATTACCTGATTTTCAGTCTGTTGCTATGTGCAGAGCAAGTGAGGCCTCAGACACAAGTGCTTTTTAATTGAGCACTAAGGGGGACAATTCTGCACATTAATCAAAGCAGTTTTCTTCTGTGAAATCCCCAATTCTGTGGCTTATTCACTATTAGTAAACACGGTCCTAGATGTTAAACTGCCATAAAGATTGTGCATGTGCCTTGTCATTGTAACATGTATATCAATAGTGACTTAGATTACTTCTTTAAATTTTTGAACATTTTTAAAAATGATTTCCATTTTTTGGCAAATATAAAACAGTACTTTGTACTGTTTCCAACTACGACATAAGTAATCCTTAAAGGAGGCAAAACGATCCTGTTGGGTTTAAAATAATTTTTTAGTTGATTTGAGTTACAAACATCCAAACCACGTAAAGATCCTTTATCCTGAAAACACCAACTCCTTAGCATACTGGATAATAGGTCCTATATCTGTATTAAAAATTTGTAAATACACACATTTCAAAGGGGCACTGGGTCCCTTTCAATGATTCATCTGTGCATAGTACATTTTCCCTATGAGAAATTCCTTTTACAACTGTAAAGTTGCCTTTTACTGACTCATGTCATCCCGTCTCTCCCAGAATGAATCTAATGATGTGGCTCACTCAGTTAAGAAACAACCTATATTACAGCAGAGAAGCATGGAAGATCCTGTGGTTTTGCTGCTAAGAACTCTGCTAGGCTCAGTGTGATAGGCTACATTGTGAGCTTTTGCATTTTATTCTACTGCTAATGAACAGCTTTCTCCAGAATTCACAATTCATTGTTTCAGCTGATGCTGATCTCTACTGCTTTGGCAAGGTTGTCCCTAGCCTATAATTACACTTTTTAACAATTTGCTTTGTTATATAAAAAGCAATACATTATTATGGACATTTGTTGTATTTTTCGCAAACATTTTCACTAATCTGCTCTAGAAATTATGCATTTTTTTTAACAGAAAAAAATACCCTAATTTATTAATGCATGTGGCGCATGAAATACGCGAGAAAAAATGGCCATTGACTCCAATGCATTTGGTTTAAGAAAAGAAATGCACATTTGCCATGACAGAAAACTTGAGCTAAAAAGCCCATTGACTTCAATGCATTTGGTATGAAAAAGAAACATCCTTTCACTCCCATTTTATGTTTTTCATTGGACCAGAAAAAATGGTGTAAAATTCAGGAAAATGTAAAATCAGGGTAATGTATTATGCATAATATATACTGTAGGTGGGACCACAAAACAACAATGTAAAATGAGGGGAAACTTAAAATCAGGGGATGCAACAATTATGTAAAAATAATTGCACATTGCATACTTTCAAGATGTGCTTAAAGGTGCTTTTACCTTTTGGCACAAGCATATACATTTTTTTAGTAAGAAAATTTATTACATACGCACTAATGAATAATTGTGTTCTTCCTCTGTTGGAGAGGCTGCTAAAGAGTTGTTGGGTTCACAAAAGTTATATTAAATTTGCTCAAAAAAAAATGTTCATGCAGAGACATACATTCTAAGATTGCGACTATTTTTATCATTACCGACTTTTATTACATTCCCCTAAAAGTGTCCTGTCATCTGGTGCTTCATGTTCAGAACTGAATTTTTTTACGTCGGCATGTCAGTGTTACTGAGAATGGAAGTTTTCTGCTGCATAAATGTGCTTGCATAATGTATGGAATGTATTTTCTTGTTCTAATGTGGAAATGTGTTGCAAGTTTACAAGAGATATCACCTTACCTTAATGGCACTGCTTTATAAATAGGACACTATTCATTATTCTCCCTGCAGTACTCATAGTATTTTCAGCATGCTAAGCAGTTTGAGATCCCCAGCCAGTCTGCCCTTCCATAAATCTGAACAGTGATGTCCTGTAACCACAAAAGTCCTGTCCCAGAGCAAGTGCTTGTCTACATTAGGATTTATACCATCATACTATATATACATTCTCATATCAAAACAGACTGGCAAGTGCCCACCCTGTGCTGTCTGGTCATTAATTCCTCTATGTTTCAACCTCATTCCCCTCCCCACCTACACTAACTAACTGATAACTAGTGTAATCCTCGGTTCTCAAAGACCACATAAGTTAAAATAGCAACAAAATGGTAGTATGCTACTCCTAAATTAGCCAAAATGGAAACTCCTCATTACCAACACTACTCCAACAACTCCTATCTCTGCCCTAGAAAATGCATAACTAAAGTGAAATATAATCTCGCTAAGAAACAATGGGCTTGATTCAATTTAATGCACTAAATGTATGATAAAGAAAAGATGTGTTTACCTGTGCTAAAGAATGTGCTAATGTACCTAATTCAATTCATTGCCATATGGAATTTAGTGAATGTGAGAAACATTTAATTTAGCGGTATTGCTCAATAACCCTGTCAACTCATCTCGTTGTCTGGGGGTAAACTTTGACTTCTCTCTCTCTTTCTCACGTTACTTTTTCTTATGTAATATTGCCAAAACCGGTCCCTTTCTTTCTTCTGCTGCAGCCAAGACGCTCATACATGCTCTCATCCTATCCCGACTAGATTACTGTAACCTTCTGCTAACTGGCCTCTCTTACTCCCATCTCTCCCCTCTACAGTTTGAATTAAACACTGCTACCAAAATTCTCCTCCTCTCATCCAAAAGGGTACAAGCCCCTCCCCTGATGAAGTCCTTATCATGGTTTCCCATTAAACAAAGAATAACTTACAAACTCCTCCTCATAAACTTCAAAGCCCTTCACTTCTATGCACATAACTACATCTCATCTCTTATTTCTCTATATGATCCTGGCCGAATCCTCCGCTCCTCTCTAGCTAGCTAGCTAATAGCTAGCTCAGAACTTGGTTGCACCCCTCACTACTACTGCTGTTTCCTGCATCAAACCTGTCTTGCTGCACCTTATATTTGGAATGCCATTCGTGAATTTCTCCGGAGAGTATCCTCCCTCAATGCCTTCAGATCTTAACTCAAAGACTACAGGGTATATTTATCAAAAAGTGAATTTAAAGATCACCACAGTCTGCTAGAGTGAAATACCGCCTCTCTTCATTAATTTCTATGGGATTTTTAAAGGCGTATTTATCAAAGGGTGAACTTTTACTTTCGCCCTTTGATAAATATGCCTTTAAAAATCCCATAAAAATTAATGAAGAGAGGTGGTATTTCACTCTAGTGGACTATGGTTAGCTCTAACTTCACTCTTCATTCTTATAAATATACCCCTACCTCTTGGAAACCTGAACTGGGAACTGGCACTTATATGGCAGTATCATCCACTGTAACCTACAGCATTTAATATCACTCAGATTTGTGCCTATGTGTTACTTATTTTTACTTATTATTGTAATGACCCCTGTTTCTTATACAAATTCATTGTTCTGCTATACAGTGCTTTGCCCTCAAGGAGCGCTATACAAATAAAAATATACATACATGCATACTGGGGCTCATTTATAAACTCCCCGCATGTCCGATTGGTTCGCACAGTGAATATATTTGCCCTGTGCATGGTTACATTTATAAAGCTGAAGAAGCGTGTGCAAACAGAATTGCATTTTTTTTTCACAATGCGAATGTCTATAAGATCTTTTTAAATATGTCCGAAAAAATTGTGAATATTTATGTGCGCAATCTGCTTTTGAATTATGCCACAACTTTGGTGGAGGAAAAAATATTGCAAAATAGTTTTGCAATTTGCAAATTTAAGTTACTGTCAACGCTATTTTCACACACAAGAACTTCGCACAGGGGGTGCACTCACGCAAACACCAGTCTCATTTGCAAGCCATTTGCAAAATGTATTCACAATGTGAATTTGCAAAAACCAGAAAGATGGGCAGAGCAGTGCAATAGATTAGAGTTCAGGAAAAAACATGGGCAATAAAACATTTGCGAATAAATATATGATGCACAAACTTTATAAATGACCCCCACTATGTTATCACAGTTTTCTTTTTTGGACTCCGGTTTTGTGAGGAAATGGTTTTTATCACTCTTGTTTTTGCAAATAATGCAGCAACTTAATTCAATCTCTGTCTATATATATATAATTATATAACATATACAATTGCCTTTGCCGTCCATGCTGCAGGTGCTTGTGTGCTCCAGGTCCACTATTCCAGGCCTGTTTGGCCTTGCAAAAGATACACCCATGTGCATTCTAACAATACACACGCACACTTCATATTTCGAAGTCGCCCAAAGTTTCCTCGCGAGGCAACTTTGGAAAATTAAGCGCACACGTGTGCCATGCCGCAGGCGATTTTTCATTATAGCCGGCGGAAGACAGGGGGAAGCTGTTAAGGGAGATTCGTCGCCCCAAAGAAGAGGCGATTAGTCGCCAGGCAACTAAATCTCTCTGAATCGCCAGGTGTGCCCTTACCCTTAGAGTGTCAACTTTTGAAAGATTCCTCTTTCATCCCTTTGCTAACAAACCTGATATGGTATTTCCAATGGTATGTGTTTAATAGTAACATATCTCACACACATCATATAGACAAAGGGACTATACACTATGGATGGGTTTTGACAAAGAATGACTTGTAATAGTTCATGTTAATTAACAATTTTTTGCCACTTTTTAAACAATGGTAGTATGAAAAAAGAGTTAAGATTTTGACATGACTAAACTATGCCAACATATTTAGTATTATATGGACAGTTGAAGCCAACCACCACTTAATTGACCAGATTCAAAATGCCTGTAGACTGATGAATTGCGCGAAATATAAGAGTCGTGTTCTTCCAGGGAAGGCAGCAAAAGCATTAATTAAACACATATTTGCATCACAAATTATTTGTGTGTTTATTGAATAAAATTGCTTCCTGTTGTGGAAAAATTGCTTCTGACTACGAGGGGGCAATAAAGCCCCATGAATCTATCGCACCCACAACGTTGAGCAGACCTCCTTGGACATGAAATCCACTCCTGTCTGCTGTTGGGAAAATGGATAAATAAATGATATCTAAATGACACTTTTTTCAGAGTTTCTAGAACTGTAGTCAGTGACCAACAGAAAGTGAATTAAGACATGCCACTGACAAGACTTTCTTGTGACTGAAAGCTGCCAGATGTCAATAACTTGGTGAAGCCCAGAACTGCCCTATTAGTAGGTGCCAGAAGATCAATATAATTTTTGATAAGCTCATAGAGATCCATGAGACACTGGCTATTAAGTCGATATTGATCAACGACTTCAGCCTGCCCTACGACCTATATAGCCTTGGGGGAACTTGGGTAAGTGGGATCCAATGAAAGGGAAAAAGAATAATTTGTGATGACAATTGTTGAAAGGCCTATTTAGTATTTGTGTGGATATGTTTGAGTTAACATATAAGATATAAATATAGATATAATATATATTTCACATCGATATCTTGTGACCAATAATCCAGAACACAAAATATATTGAGGTGTGAGGTTAAACAGTGTTATCGGCAGTTGAATACAAATTGGAGTTTATGTCAGAACCTTTCCAAGTCAACTTGCAGTCTGGCGTTCAAACACTGGATGTTTGTTAGGGTCCAAAGGGTAATGTAGTGCTAGTCAAGTGTTATACACACACTTATTTTTAAAAAAAGACATGAATGAAAATGTAAGAAATTAAATTAAGACAAATAGGTCATATATTTTGAATCAATGTATTTTTTGTACATTTGGAAGTGCTGTTGTTAATGAAATATACATGGTGTAGCTGTAAGTGGATTTTACAAACTTGTGCCATAAGACACATTTAGCAATAGGAGACAAAGCACGGGAAAACGGAAGTTATTGTACATTGCATTGAATTGCATAGTGGACACATGAAAAGCTGCACTTATCACATGAAATGTACCATATCACAATGGATTGAATTGAGCCCAATATGTGAAAAAATATTTATGTTTCCTACTCCAGTGAACATATAAACATACTAAATACATTTCTTTTTCTAAGCAAAGTAAAAGCTGAATTAAGGAAGCCAACAATCTACTTCAAAGTTCCACAGTGTACCTTTCCAAAGTACTTGTTCATCATGTTTTTGAACATTTGAATCTAACTCATATTTGTGTGCTTATCTGACTCCAAGCTAATCCCTTGTTAGAATAAGGCTCTTCTCACAGAGGATGAAACTGGCATGATGAAAAAGAATTCAGTGAGTACAAGTGCTATTGTAGTTTTTCACGCCCAATAGCCATAAATTATTCAGTTTCTTTGGAGATATGGTTTAAAAGATTAAACATTGAGGGGACTGAGTTTACAGAGCAGTGTGCTCACTGAACATTGGAAAGAAATATAGACTTTGCTTGTTGAAAATGATATAAATACTAATACTAAATTGCAATTACAAATGAACGTGAACGTTTACATCCTGTTTTTAAATAGCATTTTGAGCCTTGCAACAAAAGAAATACAAATCATGTCAAAGGGGCAATTGTGACTTACAAAGGGGAAAAAAAAATTTTTGTAGAAATTTTTTTTTTTGCGATTTATTAAACTCTGATGGTGTTAAAGTTTGAATAAAAAAAGTACTCCATCTCAGACCTTCCGAGTTTATGTAGAGATCAATGGCAGATGTCCCGGTGACATTTTGAAGATTTCCTGATCTGCACTGGGTTTCGTTAAGGAATCCGCAGATTTTGTGATTTCAGGCATCAAATCTGAAAAAGTTGCAGTTTTCTGTGACTAATCTGGAAAAAATTGTACAATTTGGATTTTTTTTCACGATTTTATCTAGTCTTTTCACGCACCAAAAAATTTGTAAAAATCTTTTCAATAAATAGGAGGGGGAATCTGTATAGATTTGGTTGGAGGTTTTTTCAGAAAATAGTGAGAAAATTTGGATTTTGATAAATTCCAGATTTTTGTTATTAAAAAATAGGGGATTATTACAGTGAAACTAGTGGGTGCTTTCCTGGAATTTACACCAAAATATTTTCATGATGTTTCCAAAAATGGCTGTTTGTCCTCTGTGAATGTTATTATTAGTAAAATTAAGAGGACTGAAAAACCAGTTGCATATTTTGCCACAATTCTGCCTGTAAATAGTCAATTCCAATTAGCCTGCACCTCATACTGCCATGCACAATCACTTATTGCTTTAGGTTGTGCTTGAAACTGTCAGAGAGACCTTGCACATGCCTCCCCATAGTGTAACATAAATGTCAGAATGCTTAAAGGGATACTGTCATGGGAAAAACATTTTTTTTCAAAATGAATCAGTTAATAGTGCTGCTCCAGCAGAATTCTGCACTGAAATCCATTTCTCAAAAGTGCAAACAGATTTTTTTATATTCAATTTTGAAAAATGAGATGGGGCTAGACATATTGTCAATTTCCCCACTGCCCCAAGTCATGTGACTTGTGCTCTGATACACTTCAATCACTCTTTACTGCTGTACTGCAAGTTGGAGTGATATCACCCCCTCCCTTTTCCCCCAGCAGCCTAACAACAGAACAATGGGAAGGTAACCAGATGGCAGCTCCCTAACACAAGATAACAGCTGCCTGGTAGATCTAATAACAACACTCAATAGTAAAAACCCATGTCTCACTGAGACACATTCAGTTACATTGAGAAGGAAAAACAGCAGCCTGCCAGAAAGCATTTCTCTCCTAAAGTGCAGGCACAAGTCACATGACCAGGGGCAGCTGGGAAATTGACAAAATGTCTAGCCCCATGTCAGATTTCAAAATTGAATATAAAAAAAATCTATTTGCTCTTTTAAGGAATGGATTTCAGTGCAGATTTTTTTTCCCATGACAATATCCCTTTAAGCCCTGTTACAGTAAATAATAAATAAATACATTTCAAAGTAAAATTCATGCCTGTGCTTTTAACCTTTCAGTACTTAAAGACTAGTTTGCTTTAACACATTTCTTTCATTTTACATTTTCACAGATTTTACACAATTTTACACAAATTTTAAATAATTTGGATCAACATACCATTTTGTATAAAGCATTTAAAAATAACAATAAAATTAAAGGAAAACTATACCCCTCAAACAATGTAGGTCTCTATAAAAAGATATTACATAAAACAGCTCATATGTAAAACCCTGCTTCATGTAAATAAACCATTTTCATAATAATATACTTTTTTAGTCGTATGTGCCCTTGGGTAATCATAAATAGAAAACAGTCATTTTAAAAAATAAGAGCCACCCCCTGGGATCGTACGATTCACGTTGCACACAAACGAACCAAACAAACCACACATGTGTGGTGACATGAGCCAATTAACAGACAGTTCTGTCATTTGCGTCAACACTTCTTCCTGTTACAGTTAGAGTTGTAGTATTTCTGGTCAGGTAATCTCTGAGGCAGCACACAGACCATCAGGAAATGGTGGTTCAAGGCAAGAGATATAAAAGGGCAATATTTACACAAATATAATTCCAGTTTGATAAGATTCTTTCATATGCCACTTAATTTGATATAAACTATCTGTTGCTCAAGTACCCATTTTGGGGGTATAGTTTTAATAGAACTTTGCCACCAATATGGATTCACATAGCTTATTTAGAATGTACTGTTTTATTATTACTGAGAAAAAGGAGTCATTACAGAAAATAAGAATGCTTTGTTAAAAATTTACTCAGTTGGAGATGGCCTTCCCAGGAGCTTTCTGGATATTGGGTTCCTGGATAACATACCTGTATGAGTGCATGTCTGTGTTTGTGGATGCATATGCAGAAAACAGTACAGAGGGAATATGATGAAAGACTGTAACAGGAAAATATTTGTAATGTGAAATTTATGCCTCTACACAAACAAAATTTCTTATGCAAATTTAATAATTGCTTTTGTAATCTAAAACTGTTTAACAACCACCTCCAACAGTGGAAGAAAGATTACGAATTGTATAGTTTGGTCCCGTGCACATATTATGCAATAATAAATTCTTACTAAAAAAGTTATGTTTGCTCCAAATTATTACGCCACCTTCAAACACGTCTTAAAAGTGTACAATGCACAATTAATATTTGCAATGCAAAAACAGTCTAAGCAGATTACATTGCAAAATGCAAACTTTTATTCTTATTTGCGTACATATTTACTTTAACTTTGGACTGTGAAATATTTCTAGCACCCAGTAGGTTAGGATTTATCTTCTAATGTCAGCTGCATAGTCCAGGAATCGACCTCACTCAGGGAAGTTCTTTTTACTAATCCATCACTCTGAATATTAGGACAATAATTTTATTTCTTTTCTTCCAACCCACAGCTTCGGCAATATTTTAATCTCTTATACAAGCTATTTCCAGAAAACACCTCCCATTATGGGGTTATTATTTTTTAAGTTACGTTTTTAGTGTAATAGGAATATTGTGTATTCAGCAAAAGAACATCGTTATATCTGTAGAACATTAAGAGATGCACTATCCAGCCCCAGGGGTGCCATTATCAAAAAAATGGTATTCTCGTTAAGGATTCATGCATGCATTCAAATAAAAAAACATTTATAAAAGAAAAATGCTCAAATAGAGCTTAAATTATAAGTTTACTCCTAATCATATGTAAATGAAACATTAGAATAGACTGCATTCATTTACATCACATCAAAAATCTGTGTATGGTAACAGAAACTTTTACAGGAAAATGATGACCATTAAATATAACAAGACAGTGGGGTTGCCAGGACAGCACGTAAAATGTATGCTTTCCTTGTTTTCTACTGTGTAGTAGAACAAAGCTGCTTGATGATAGGCTGATAACTTATAATAATCCTATGTAAGTGAATCACTCACACACGTATACACAGTAGGGCTCATTTATAAACACAACCAAACCATGTATGGTTGTGTTAAAATGGAGCGCACATCAGCAGCAGAGGCTTGGATCTCAGTCTTGGAAGACTCCTGCCGCAAACTACCCATGACCTACAGCTTCAGGTCGACAACCTTGAAAACCTAGCAAGACGACGCAAAATGCAAATTATAGATACTGTATATGAAGAAGGTGACCATTCCTTTGTAGAGAGGCTCCTAAAAGACTGGGCAAGCCCTGACAACCTGACTCCTGTGTTCTTGGTTGAGCGAGCCCACAGAATCCCGACAAGACCCCCTATACCAGGGGCTCTGCCATGGCCCATGATAGCTCGCATACACAACTGCAAGGACAGAGATATGCTCTTGGCTGTGGCACATATAAAAGGGCAGATTCAACACAACAATGCCAAAATTTCCATATACCCAGACTACTCCACGGAACTCCAGAAACTGGTGGCACGGTTCCTGGAGAACAAGAAGCGGCTTCATCAAAGAGATATACCTTATTCCATACTATATGTATCATGGCTAAGGGTACAAATCACCATGGGCATTAAGTTATTTGACAACCCAAAGGAGGCCTGTGACTGGTTGGATTCGCTGGCATGGTAACGCACTTATCCCCCCTACTATGGACTCTACCCTGAACTGCAAACAGGGTAGGAAAAGGCCATTAGTTCTCCCTAGGCATGTGACAGGCAATGAACCCCTGCTCTTCCCACCAGCTACCAGAAAGGTTGACATGACCCGAAAACAGTAACCCCCCACTCACATAGGGTTATCACATATGTATGAGTTAGACTCACCCTGGTTTTCATTATGGTTTTGGGTAAAGTAACCTCAAAAATTGGGGAATGGGGCAACAGGGAGGGACAGGAAACCACTGTTATGCAATGCTGTTTTTAATATTACTGTTTCGGTTGTTTTAAGGTTTTGAAAGGAAATTTGTGCTAATCAGGTATTATTCACCAGTCACATTAAGGGTACAGACTCTGTGGCACCCTAGACTGGGAATTGGACCAATCAATACAATGCACGTACCATATACACACAACGTACCATAGCAGTTACACTGAAACCCATATCTTGGAATATTAAAGGGCACAATGACCCTATTAAGAAATGCACAACCCTAAGCCACATTAAAAAATTGAATTTCTTCAAGAGATGCCTCTTACAGGCTCTGTTATCTTGGCCCTCAAAAAGCCCTGGTACTGTATATACGGGGGGGGGGGTGTCCAGCTTCACAAATGAAAAAGAGTGGTATTTTCACTGCTTCAGCTCAGAATGGACCATAAAGGTATGTATGTTTTTACAAACTATTTGCTAGAAAATATCTGTTAGCTAACATTTATATCCCTCCCAACTTCTCAGACTAAATAGTGCTTGACTTTATCAAATTCACGTTTCATCATCCAAATTCCACCATTCTAATGGCTGGAGTTTTTAACACCACTCCAAACCCTGCCCTAGATACAGTAGATGGCACAAGCGACACTAGGTATAACTCTAAAATTTCCTCCAAACCCTTAACCTGAATGACAACCCCTTAACCTAAATGCATGGAGAGTGTTCCATGCAGCTATACTTCTTAATCACATTTCTGCTCATCTCTTACATCTAATGATTCCCAAGGGGAATTTTGGACCATGTCCTTTGAGATTGTGTGGGCCTGGGGGGTGAATCCTTGACCAGCAGAGGGTGGAGCCTAAACCCAGCTTGGATAGTTTGTGGGGAAAACAGAGGAAATGTATGATTCTTTAAAAGAGTATTTCAAGAACAATGCACCCCCCAAAAAAGTGCCACTTAGCTGGGATGCATTTAAAGCCCACTTGACAGGGAAATACATATATGATGTGATTAAATCTAAGACTTAAATGAAAGAAGCCCAGCTGCAAGCACTAACAGGAAGTTATAGCTACTCCTGCCTCCAACACCATGATTTAAAGCATGCACAAAACAGATATCCAGATTCCAGTACAAAATCTAACAAAATAACTGCTTTTTACACAAAAATGTAGAGAGACATGATTTCTGGTGATTTAATAGAGTGAGATCTAATACATCTTATAGGCAAAAGGAGCCCCCTATGAGATATATTGGGGGTTCTGTAATAAAAGGCACTAAGTTTGGCCAGGGGCAAAACCCCATAGCAGCCAATCAGCAGGTAGAGTTTACTTGTCACCTGTTTAAAAGCACACATCTTGTTGGTTGCTATGATTTACTGCTCTTGGGCAAACTTAGTGCCTTTTATTACATATGAGGGATTGGATCTAACTGCCAATGAATATCTGACACCCAACAGCTGCATGAAGACAGAATGAAGAGAAACAGGTGCTGAATGAGAGATAGTGAAGATGAACTTGATTATTTCAGAAACTGTACAGAATTTATAATTAATTGTATTGAGAAAACGTCTTATTTTAGTATGCTGGAGCTTATATTCATTTTTCATTTTCGCGATAGTTCCCCTTTAAGTGCATGTGATGACTCCCAATTTAACAAATGACAATTATACACCAATTTCTTGTCTTTTCCAAGCCCATAGGTGTATAATCATACTTTGGAAAACATAGACTCCAACTGTGGCTAGAACAAATGAAAATGTATATAGCTCAAATGCAACATCTGTATACCAAGAGATTAGTTCCAGGAAAGTTTGTACTTTACACTGCCTTTGTATAATCTGACATATATCATGATTTACTGTATTGCTACATCTGTACTTTACAATGTTACATCAATAAAGTTTATGTTAAAAAAAATATGCCATTAAAAGAAATACTTTCTTAGTTGAATATTTCTCTGTCTGAATATTCCCTACCATAAAAAATTATGTTTTTGATGTGGCTAACAGTGCCGCTAAGCTTTGTCCATGTTGTATGTACAAGAGGTCCTGTTTGTAACTAATGAGGTGCAGTTAAGGTTCTTTAATAATTGTGCCTTGGCATAGTACACTATTAATATAAGATTAATATTATATAATATTAATATTAATGTTATATTAATCTTGTTAGAATGTAGAGAACTTTTACTAATATTTCAATGAAATACTCTGGCATATTTAAAGTATGATGTCAGCATTTTAAAGCATGTGAATGAATTGTGTTTTTGCAGATTGAAATTCAGCTAATTTTGCATTTCAAATAAGGTTAATAAACTAATTATGATATGCAAATACTCACCCAGCAGTGTTAGTAGAAATACTGAATAAGCCTTTATCCATAAATCATCTTCATGAAAAATGGCCTGTTATGTAGTTGAACAATAACAGAATTACAGTATAAGCTATACCAATTAGAGTTGACTTAAACTCCGACAGAATTTCCTAATAAAATATTAGTGTGTTTTAATATGCATGCTAACTTTAATAAGGACAAAGTAATTATTCAATTTACACAAATTAGGAGACATCATAATATGAGTTTAGAAATGATCCCTGGACACTGACTAGACTATACAGATAAAAAACAAAATGTGAGACGATTGGTAAGAATGAAGAAACACTTCCAATAAAACCTTGCTGAAGACTTAATATATTAATACCTTAAGCTGGCCATAGCTGTAAAGATTTTTAAAAAAATCCGATCGTCATCGTGAGACCACGATTATCTCGAAAAGAATCGTACAAATTGTCCATCAACTAAAAAGACCATTTCAGGCGATATTGCCAGGCAAACAAAGGGTAGCTGCCTGCTTGTCCCTGCAAACATAGATAGATTGCACTGAGACCGATAACGATTTTTAAAAAAATAAATTCGAAGGATTGGTCGGACTTCGCTAAAATTGGTTGTTCGGCAAGAAAAATCTTTGCGTCTATGGGGACCTTTAGACCTGAATGAAGGCACTCGCTCACTATTTAAAATACATTTCTATTTGATGACAAAGGTTTAGAGAAACCCAGTCTTGGGGAAAGGAAATTTAATGCTCAATGCCTGTATTCAGATTACTGAGTATCATTTTTTTTTTTTTAAATAACGCTGAAATAAAAATTTAAAAGAGAGGGCACCATAAAGTAAATTTCAGTAATGTAAAATATTGATTTAGAGTTTGAGTTTCAACAATTTATGCTCTGCAACAATGGAAGTCTCCATTCAGCTAAGCCAAACAAATACACTACTAAATCTTCATCTTTACAAAAAAAATATATATATATTTTTGTAATAAGATGCTGTAAACGTGCGGTTGTAAAAATCATTACTGGTCTCCTTGGTAGAGCAATGCAGCCAGAATGCTGCACTGCAGTTCAGTGTGCTGATTTCACTTTTTTCCGGGGGGATCAATCAAGAATGGTCGAGACAGGCACGGGATTGTCGGTTTCCAGGCAGAAGTCAGAATCACAGAAGTCAGGAAAAGTCAGGCAGGCAGGGTCAAAACAGGTATCAGAACACAGGATTTAATCAGGATTAGCACCAGGAACTCTCACAAGATGAACCTATAACAGGCAATGAAAATAGCACAAAGTCCCCTTTAAATATTTGAATTTGGCGCCATTGCGCTCTGACGTCATGAAGTCAGCTTCAAATGCGCCTATAAAAGAAATAAGTGTGCGCCAGGCTCACCTTAGTTCCGGCCCTGGCTTTGATTAGATAGTAACTGCAGGATCTCCTTGGGTATCACACTCAGTGTTGTGCTATCACATGCAAATAAATAGTGTAAAAGTGCACACCCAAATCTGGTCAGTGTGCCAGTCTGCCCCCTTGCTCAAAAGTGCAAGTTACACTCATTTTTACAAATCTTTGCAGCTCTGTTATTTGCCACTACATATTTCACCTGATAACAGTGGGCACAGTTACACTAGATTTCTATAAAAAAAATAACGCCATGACTAATAATGGCTATGTTTGCACTTTACAATACTTTGGTAACTGAGCCTTTTGGCTTTAAATGCATGATGTATTTAAATCTTGATAACTGGTTACAGAAAGTTCAGCCTACACCAGGAGGAAGCTCTTGCCTTAAACATTTCCTTTAAATTGTAAATATGATATTGGATGAAGCAACAGTTGGAGATACAAACATTAAGTTAAAGTTCTTAAATTTCTTAATAAAAGGGAATCTAAAGTCTAAAAGAGAATATTACTAGAAATACACAAATGCTGTATTTTGTATACAGAACATAAGCATAATCATTCTGATCTTACCGAACCAGCCTAGAGGTTGAGAAGCCTAATTAAACAAATAATTTATGCTTTCAATGTTGGCCACAGGGGGCTGCCATCTTTTAACTTTGTTAGATCATCTTTGCAAGACCATGCACATGCTCAGTGTGCTCTGGGCTGATGTTGGGAGGCTAAGCTTAGGGATCATCATAAATTATCAAAACAGTAACATCTGTCATAGACGCTGATCCAGTAAGACTGATTAATAATTAGAATCAGAATATGCAGACTACACTGGTTCATGTGTTCCTAGTTCATGTAATTTAATAAGTATTTTTAGGGGGGAGTTGTTTTATTTAATAAAACTTTTCCCCCAACTCTCCAGAGCCAGCGGTGACATTAATATGTAAAATAATCCTCCAATGAGATTCCCAGATGATCTATATAAATCAGATTCCTAATTTTGCAATTGCAATGGGAAGCATTAAAGGAGAAGGAAAGGTTAAAACTAAGTAAGCTTTATCAGAAAGTTCTTTACAAATACACCAGTAAACCCTGAAAGTAATGCTGCTCTGAGTCTTCTGTCAAAATAAACACACTTCTTTCCTTCTATTGTGTACACATGGGCTTCTGTATCAGACTTCCTGTTTTCAGCTTAAACTTTCAGGGCACGGCATGAACATGCTCAGGGGGAGACTCAGGCAGGAAGTGACATCACACCAAGTTAATATGGCAGCTACTATCCTAAACAAACAGAGAGAGTTTATATGGCTGTCTACTGGTATGGTAAAGCATTCTACAGAATAAATATAGTGTTCTAGCTTGCACTATTGTGGCTAATCTATTGGCAATAATCTGCCTCAGTAGCTTTCCTTCTTCTTTAAGCACAGTTTCTTAGCAGAGAACAAATCTGTCCTTTATCCCCATGTCTGGTTCCAGAGTCATATAAAGAATCAAAAAATACATTATTATTACTGTATACAAGATAATAGCAAGATGGCTAACATAGTACTGGCAATCTAATCAGAATTCTTATTGGATATTTCTCATGCATCTATAATTACGTTTTTTTTCAACATCTATAGAGCACTAACGGGATCAAGTAAATGTACCCTGTAGTGATTTCCATAGATTATACTGCCCATATACATCCTCAAGACATAGAGACACAGTACAGGTATATATAAACCAGTGATGCCCTGTTCTATGCATTGATAACAGCATTCTGCTTAGCTTCTAATCAATAATCAAATCAGATGCATGCCGGGAATAAAACCGCTTCCAAGTAATTATATAAATAAAAGTATTTACTAGCTTAAAACCAACATGCAGACTAAACTACTGTATAAAAAACAAAAACAAAACCCACCACAGCACAATAGTGTAATACATTAGACATGGGGAGATCACAAGGTGTATATATAAATCAGTATATTACATATAGAGAAACATTTGCAAAGAGGAATTCTATTAGTAATTATGATGATTTTAACTTTCTGTGATTTATGGCTCTTTTGCCAAGCTTTGGGTTATCCACTAACTTATGTCAGTGAAAAAGGAGGAATGCAATACAAAACATGATATCCAAAGGCAATGCTTGATAGAAAACTGCAGTCTTAATGCCCAATCAATTTATAGTTTTTTCACACATACAAGTACTGCATATGGTTTTGCTCTTCCATGCCCCCCCCCCCACCACCACCAAGCTCTTTAGTTGTGTATGGGTCTCCTCTATTCATTCTGCAACTGATCCCTAGATTGTGATAGGGCAGTAACACTAACAGTTCAGCATTTGGGATCATTACAAGGTGGAAAGGAAAGTCACACAACTAAAGTCAAAGTAAACTTTATTGTCATCTCAGCAGTATATGAATACACAGTGAGACGAGACGATGTGGCTCCAGCTAGTACAGATCACAAAAAGGCACATAGAATACACAATAAATATGTAAAAATTCGAGATAAGCAATATATTGGCAGACATTGGATATATACATGTGTAAACCTTTAGTATTGTGCAAAATAAATTAACAGTAGATAAAATATTAAAGGAGTCTGGACATATAGTTAAGTAATCTACAAGGTTTGTGAAAAGTAGCAACAATGCAAATGGAGATGTAATATGTGCAAATGTGTCAACTGTGCTTTGTAGCAGGAGAACGATTTAAGTAAAAGTAAGATCAGAGTGTCTCTGAGGTAGTCCAGGTGTGTAAAGTACAGAAATGTGAAACAAAGTTCAGTTCAGGTGTTTCTGGAATGTAGTGGGAGGGCAGGCAGTGAGTTGAGGAGTCTGATAGCTTGTGGAAAAAAGCTTTCGCGCAGCGTGGTTTTTCAGGCTTTAATGCTGCAAAAGTGTCTGCCGAATGTAAGCAGCGTGAACAGTCCGTGTGAGGGGTGTGTGGAGTCCAGTGCAATGCAGGAGGCCTTTCTTGTACAGCGCTTGTGGAAGATGTCCTGCAGTGATGGAAGAGCCCAAATGGTGTTGCCAGCTGCTCTGATAGTCCGCTGTAGACTTTTCCGGTCAGCATCACTGGCACTACTGTACCAGATGGAGAAGCAGCTCATCAGGACGCTCTTTATGGGGCCCCTGTAGAGCACTGTGAGGGTGGAGGGTGGAAGGCTGGCGTGGTTCAGTCTTCTCAGGAAGTGAAGACGCTGCTGAGCCTTTTTGGTGATGGAGGCAGTGTTGGTGGTCCAGGTGAGGTCATCTCAGATGCGGACTCCCAGGAATTTCATGTTCTTTACTGCCTCTACCGTGAACCCATTGATGTTGAGTGGTGTGCGAGCAGGGTGAGTTCTCCTGAAGTTGACGATCATCTCTTTCGTTTTGTCCACATTCAGTGACAGGTTGTTCTCTGCACCAGACCACCAGCAGCTGAACCTCATTTCTGTACGCCGACTCGTCGTTGTGGCTGATGAGCCCCACCACAGCTGTGTTATTGGCGAACTTGATGATGTGGTTTGAGCTGTGTTTAGCTGTGCAGTCATGTGTCAGCAATGTGTACAACAACGGGCTGAGAACGCATCCTTGGGGAGCTCCTGTGCTCAATCTGATGGTGCTGGAAACGTTGTCGCCGATACATACAGACTGAGGCCTCTCTGACAGAAAGTCCAAGATCCAATTGTACAAAGAGGTGTTCAATCCCAGCTCGCTCAGTTTCCTGCTCAACTTTTGAGGGATGATGGTACTGAATGCTGAGCTAAAGTCTATGAACAGTATTCTCACATAACTGTCTTTCTTGTCCAGATGAGTTAGTGAGAGGTGGAGTGCAGAAGATATGGCATCCTCAGTTGACCTGTTTGGCTGGTATGCAAATTGTAGTGGGTCCAGTAAACAGGGGGAGGGTGCTTTTGATGTTTGCCATAACAAGTCTCTCGAAGCATTTCATGATGACGGGGGTTAGTGCAACAGGGTGGTAGGCATTCAGGCAGGTTACTGAAGATTTCTTTGGCACTAGAACAATGGTGGTGGACGTGAAGCATGTGGGCATGATCATCTGGCTTAGTGAAGTCTTGAAGATGTCAGTGATGACATCTGCCAGCTGATCAGCACAGTCTCTGAGCACACGACCAGGAATGCTGTCTGGTCCGGCAGCCTTTCGTGGATTGACCTTGGTTAAGGTTCGCCTCACAGTGGCTGTGGGTAGACAGATGACTTGGTCGGTGAGAGGAGGTGTGGCTTTCCTCACAGCCTCTTTGTTCAGCTCGTCAAACCTTATATAGAACTTGTTCAGTTTCTTTGGGAGTGTGGAGTCTTTGTAGCTGCTACTCCGCATAGGCTTGTACTGTGTGACAGCCTGAATGCCTTGCCATAAGTTGCATGAGTCTTTTGTGTTGTCTAAATGGTTTTGAATCTTCAGTGTGTAGTCCTGCTTTGCTTGTCGGATGGTTCGAGAGAGGTTGACCCTGGCTGTTTTAAGAGCAGCTCTGTCCCCTGACAGAAAAGTGGCATCTCTCTCTCTTAGCCGTGCACAAACCTTTTCTGTGAACCAGGATTTTTCGTTGGCTCTCGTGGTGACAGTTTTGGAGATGTACAATAATTTTATACCTAAGCTAAGTTAAATTATTATTTTCTAAAAAGTGAAATACAAATAAGTTAACATCACCTGAATGCACTGGATGTGTATTGGTTCATAGGCTGCTGTGTGCTTATGTGCCTTTATAAGTAAATACTCTGTGCAGTGTGTTCAGACACAAATATCTCCTTATGGTGTTTCCTATTCCTAAGAATTTAAAACCATAAGATACTAGTGTGGCATGCAAAAACTACTGTATTCGGTGCAGTTCTAAAAAAAAGTCTATTCAAGCATACTATTCGTCCTTCCAACAATAATGTAAAATGGGAGAGGTCAAACTTACCAAGTGTGATACCATTAAGCACATTTATTTATATTAATTTATAGACACCCTGCTTCCAGTGTAACCATTTAGCTCCTAGTAATGACATTAATGCACCCTCATTAAGAAGTGTGATTATGACTATTTCTGTTTTTGTGGTCCAAACTCTTAAAAGAGATCTATAAAAAAAATTACTGTAAACCTATTTTTAGGTTATTTTTTACTAGTCTGTTGCCCTACCTAAGGCAAATCTGATTTACCCCAATTTCCTCTTTTGCCTTTTGATATTTAGGGGGTTATTTATAAAAGTACAAATGCTAAAAACTCATAAAAGTTTTCTTACTATAAAATCTGAATTTTTAGTGAAAAAAAACCCTCAAATTTTCGAGATGTATTGTTCCCCGAGAATGCAAAATGTCAGAATCCAAAAATACTCCATATTCAACCTGACAAAGTCCGGTAGAAGTCAATGGCAGAAGTCTTATTTGCAATTTGAAGATGCAGTATTAAGGTCTGTGCTGGGTTTTGTATGACAATCTGAACATTTCAGGCTTCTTTGCTGATTTCACAAAAAAATTTAGATTTTTCGGGCATCAAATCCAAAATTTTTTGGATTTTTCGCCCAACAATCCAAAAAAGTCACAGTTTTTCCCAGATTTTTCCGTGGTTTTTTTAATGATAAATAAGGGTAAATAATGGATTTTAGTTTGATCAGACTTTTTTTATTTTAAAATTTCTGCAAAGTCTATCTGAGGTAGGGTTGCCACCTTTTTCGCCTGGAGACCAGGCAGGGGGCGGGGCCATAATATAGAGAGGGTGGGCTGTGATGCAGCGGGGTCGGTCCATGATGTTGGAGCGGGGCTATGACGCTGCAATTGCCGATTGGCCAATCGACGTGTCAATCATGGGGAATCATGCCCAGCCAAGAAGTTTTGACCCAGGCAGCCCTTCAAAATACCTGGCTGTCCGGGTCAAAACTGAACAGGTGGCAACCCTAGTCTGAGGGGAAGTATATTGTAAAGTCCATCCCAATTTGTTGATGTTGCACAAATGATATACTAATTACCTGCATGTCAGTACTGCTGCATACTTACTACTGAAATGTGAAGCAGCAATTTACTTGTAGGCTGCAGGTCTCATTTCCTAAATCTCAGTACTGAGCTGGATGCTTGGAATGGCTGGTTTTCAGTCTGCTTACCAAACTGTGCAGAAGAATCTCTCTACTGTCTCCCTTACAACATGCACACACACACACACTGGCCTTTCCCAGAAATCTCCAGCAGCTCTCAGCAATCTTTCTCCTCAAGCCCTTTTTTTTCTCTCCACCTCTCTCTAGAGGATTTCCATTCTTCCACTTCCTCTTCAAAACACAGTCTTCTGGGATCTGAAGTTCCCTCTTTCACATTATTATCTACACTGCTGCAGCTCTTAGAATAACAGTGAATATTGATCCACAAAACAGGATAATAAGCTTATTTATAAAGGAACCTGCAGGGCTACATAAGCAAGTTTTAACAAATGGTTTAGAAGGGGGTACTATTAAAAGTTTAGCAACCACTCTCTTCACTTTTTCAGAATATATATATATATATATATATATATATATATATATATATATATATATATATATATATATATAAAATAAATCCGAATGGTAAATAGTAACTCACCACATCAAGGAAGAGGCCCAGGTGCACCGCCCTGAGCCCTCAGCATGAGGAGCGGACACACTGAAAATTCTTTGGATCAGGCTCTCAATGAAGGCAATTTAAAAGGTGGTGCTGGTGTTTAATGTGCAGATCTCCAGATACCTAGATGAAAAATCCGGTATATAGTGGGGTACGCTTCATTCAGGGGTATACACAAAATAACCAGATTTACTCACAAACGATCTCTTGGTTATTTGCCTTTCACCGGATTATTGCCGCATAATTGTAGAAAATGGGACTGGTATCACATGCACATGAAAAAGAAGCTACAATGGTGTAATACTGCACAGATAAGAAGAGCCGTATTAATTTAAAGCCACTCTAGGTTATAAATAAATAATTTCTTTAATCTATAAACTAACCTTGGAGCGTATTTGATTCCGGAATCCCCAGTTCCAGACTACTGTGCCGGCCCCAAGCAGGAACTACAAATCCATATCGTAACTAACAAGAAAGACACCACTACGATATCCCCTGATCACCTACGGTCTATCAAATCACCAACCTAGAGCGGCTTTAAATTAATATGACTCTTCTTACCTGTGCGATCCGGTAAGTGCTATTACCCGCAGGATGGCCGATTCTTCTTCTGACGTCCCCGGTGCTTTGGAAAGTTTTCTCCAGAGCAAGATAAAAGCCCGGTGCTTTGGACAGTTTCGGTTCCTCGGATCTAAATGGAGCTGCTGAAGGTTCCCACGGTCAGTGGAATTGTACTGCTACCAGTGATGCTGAGTTGCTGCTCTGGCTGGCTGTGCCCGGTGGCTACGGCTGCTGTGACTGCTGCTCAGCGATTCAATAACATCCCCGGGGCTCCGGCGCCCCTCCAGACACTGTACGGAAATGGGAGAATGTGCAGCCTGTGGGGGGAGCCGAGGCTGAACTGGTGCCGCTACCTCCTCCTCCTGCACTACTGCTGCTGTGTCCCTTGTTCCTCTTCCCAGCCCATGCTCCTTCACATGCTGCTGTCAGTAGAATAGCCAGGGAGGAGAAATCGAGCGCCACAGGATGGATGGTCGCCCTGTCGCCTTTTCTGAAGAGGATGGGAAGCGGAGTTTCAGTAAGTTATTTCTTAATAAATGCTTTGCGATTTTAAAAGTTAATATGTGTTGATGTTTTTTTTTCATGTATACTAACAAATTTGTTTTACTTTTTTTTTGTTACTGGTCCTTTAACTATACCCCAAAATGAATACTTAAGCAACAGTTTATATCATATTAAGTGGCATATTAAAGAACGACCATTTCATGTTGGTCTCTGTGCTGCCTCAGAGATTACCTTACCAGAAATACAGCTCTAACTGTAAAAGGAAGAAGTGTTGAAGCAAGAGACAGGACTCTGTCTGTTAATTGGCTCATGACCCGGTGGCACATACTACTAAAAAAGTATATTATTATGAAAATGGTTTATTTACATGAAGCAGGTTTTACATATGAGCTGTTTTAAGTGAAACCCAGTACAGTGCATGCTGGCAAAGGGTGCATGACAGGGGCGGGACAAAGCTGCCTGGCAGGGAATTAGCAATGGGTTTAGTGACGTAGTTGGTGGGTGGAGTTGTAAAGGGATGTGTAGCACTAACTGCTAAGGAGGGCATCCATTTTGGAAGAAGAAAAGGAGTCCCACCCTCCCTCCCTTGTATTAACCCTTTGTGCTAGTTGTCACAATTGTGGCCTGGGTTAGTGGGGCACAGGATAAGTTGGTGTGGAATGGTGAGTATTGGGCTGACTAACCAAGAGGTGATCAGAGGGAATAGCCCGTTGTCACAGCCGGGCGGCGGGTCCCTGGCAATGGGGAGAGTTAATTAAGTGGAGTTTTTACCAAGTACCAAGTTGGTTAATGGAACTTGGTTGGTGGTGTTCCTCTCTAAGAGCAGTGGTCTCTGGAAGGGTATGTTGTATTGGTGGTAGCATGCAGTCCTGCGTGCCCATCATGCTAGAAGGCACAAGCGGCTGGTGGCTTATACGATTGCATGCACCTAATTGGGTCCAATGCCAGGGGCCTTGCAGAGGATTAAAAAGTTAATGGTATATCACTGTTCATATTTGTATGTTTATAATGTTGTTAAT
Organism: Xenopus laevis; assembly: GCF_017654675.1. Taxonomy (NCBI): domain Eukaryota; kingdom Metazoa; phylum Chordata; class Amphibia; order Anura; family Pipidae; genus Xenopus; species Xenopus laevis. The sequence goes on along the minus strand of NC_054382.1, from coordinate 48,711,222 downwards.
ATAACTGTTATTGATATATGTGTTAGCTATTGTTAAATAATCTTTTGTGCAATAAAGCTGTGGACAAAAAGACTCCAACAAATAAAATGTATGGTGAGCGAGTTGGTTATTCCTAGGCCAGTTTGGGGGAAAAAGGCAGGTATTTGTCCCTGCCCATGTCATGCAATATATTTTATAGAGACCTACATTGTTCGGGGGGTATTTTTTATGCAATGCGGAACACACTGTTATTCTTGTCACAGATATAATTTACAGGTTTTTCTAAGACACACTATACAATAGATGATTTGTTTTCTGTCTCCTTTTATTCCTCCATATTCTTTGGGCACTGAACTCTATTAGCATTAACGATTACCTATAGCTTAATTCTATGATCATTTAGAGTTGTATAGTCTGTGTTACATAGTACTTGGATTATTCAAACCTTTGGGCAATTCATTATAATGCGCAGATTCAACCAGTATAATGAAATTATTTCATCTGCTGAAACTTGCAAGCAAATGTTGTAACAATGAGTAAGAAAAGTATTTCTAGATCTATAATGTAATTAATCTTTCCTCTGTATTTTACTTCTTTTTACACATTTCTGTATAATGTGTACAGATTACTTATGCTTTAAATTAATTTGTCAATTTCTGAACTATTCACTCAAAGAGGTTAATATCACTGGTTATTCTCTATCTACTTATTAATTGCTTGTATGGCACAGTCCATTTTCAGTGTTTTTTTGGGTGGTGTCACTATTTATGTAAAGCACAATCATTATTCAAGTGATATTTGAAATACAATAGTCACTTCAAAGTACCCTTCCACAATGTCATCTATGAATTGCCTTAAAAATAATTCTTAGAACTGTTTTCAGTTACTAACTTTTTATAACTTGTACACATCAGAAATCAAGAGGAAGGTACTAGCTATTGTTTTAGCTTAAGTTGTAATGAAGTTATAATAAAGTTATTACAGATACATACAAGTTTTTAATGAGACATACATTTTCTAATGCTTGCTATGATCTTTGGAAATATACTAGGATCAGTAGGATCACTAGGAAGTTGTGAGGCCAAAATTGAATTCAGGTCTCAACTGAAAGGGCCCAGGTGGGTTGTGGGATTGGATATTAAATATTTGAATGTCTGACATAATCGCACAACATTGTGTGATATCTGACTTTCATAACTGTTCTTTTCTTTATATGGAAAAATCTGCAAGTTCTTACAATATAGTTAGGATGGTTATTACATCAAAACTGTTGCGATCCATTTTAACAGTCTTATAGAAATATTATGTGAATGGCATATGTTGATTTAAGTGCCAAAGGCAAAATATTATTATGTGTTCCCGAACGGCATGATGGCAAAAATTAATCTTAGCGATTGTCATTTAAGGGATTTCACTGTGCCACTTAATAAAAATAACAAACTGAAGGCTGGAGACATTGGCATACTGTATAGATTTTAACTGTACTGCATCAGAACAACTTGAATTAACATGAAGGGAAAGTTCAGATAACATCTGCTAAACCAGAAAAATAATAGTTGAACTATTTTCTACACTTGAACATTTTTTTTCTGGTACATCTATCAGGATAGCATTTACACAGAACTTATATGACCCATCTGCCTTCCAACTGTCAAGAATAAAACATACTCTAAACTTTTACAACCTAGTCTTCTTCTGATTTGCTGAGCTTTTACATCCATTATTGAATGTCTTAAAAACAAAAAGCCATGTAGTGTTCTTTACAAAAAGCCACAGAGAGCAGCATTAACTATTTCATTGCAAAGGTTTTGTAAACTACTTACATAGTACTTGAAAATATCCAAAATATCCCTCTATGTATAGTATGAAATAGTTTTTATGTTTACTTCTACAACATAAACAAAATGCACAGCACTGTACAGAGGTGCCCATGCAAAAACATGGTAAATGTAGAAATATATATATAACAACAATCAATTGCATTTTGCCATATTTTAGTGTTACACCAGTTTGTGGTGTAAGTAAAATGCATGTTTATGCTAAATGCCTAGTTGTGTATATTTAAATTGATTTGCATCTTTTAATGCATACTATAAAAGGAAAATAAAAAAGGTAATTGCATAATAAAATGTTAAGTAGTTTCAAAGGTATTTGTAAATGTAATTGGCATTGAGAGTAGTATTTGTTTATTCTGTTCTGTTCTCTGGTTCAGACTCTTGAAACAAGGTAGCAGAAGTCAACTCTCTCTCAGGTCTGTTAATCAGCCAGCTTCTGCTACACTGTTTTAGGGGACAGAATCAACAAAGCAAAGGAGAAAATAGCCAGACATAATCATTTTCAAAAAAAAATTACACTGATAAAACTTTTTACAAATAAATGTGCATTGGAAAGTTGCTTAGAATTATATTTCCTTTTATTATACAATAAAAGGGTTTTAGATGGACATACCCTGTGAGGTTGGTTTAATTACAGAAGATATCCCAAAGGGGTAATATGTACAACAAATGCAGAAAGAGATTAAATTGTGCATTGGAACATATTTACCACTGTAAGTACAGTTTTATGTCACCTAATTGAAAGTGTAAGAGTTTGAAATCATATTTTTTTTTTATTATTTTAATTATGCAGTATAATTGAATTGAAATGTTTTAGGAACAGTGAATTTGACAGCAGAGAAAAAAAAACCTTGGTCTTCGTTGTCTACTTCTGTTATCTTGAAAAGAAAATGTGACTTCTCTCACCCTCAGGGCAGCTACAAGCCTATCCCAGGCAAGCTTTAAGTCAATTAATTTTGATTGTAACCACAATAAAATTAAAAAAAATATATAAAACGGCATTTTACGAAACTCACTAGAGCATTTATCTTCTTTTTATTCATAGTCTCACGAAGAATAGAAATTAAAAATAGCATAATTGTATCATGAATCTCTTTGCCCATTTTCACCAATGTCAGGATTAAACACTTTTCAGCACATTCATCACTGCAGTGTTTATAATGCACCTTATGTAGCCCACGGACACGGACAGGTAGCAAATGTTTTTGTCCCAATATTACTAGATATTATCTTGCAACACCACATAGGTTATATATCCACTGGGTAGCGACACAAAATAGTGAATATCAAAGATGACAGTTTATAGAACAATTGCTCAACATATCCATATACATCTTATGAAAAATTTATTTGAATTTGAAATTCCCCTTGAAATGAGAAGAATAGTTAATATTTATCAAAGTCCAAATCCAAAAAACTCAAAAAAAAAAAATCAAGTTTTTTAAACTATAAAATCCACATTTTTAATGGGAAAAAACCCTAAAAAGACCTGGCAATAGTGATGGGCGAATTTATTCGGCAGGCGCGAATTCGCGGCGAATTTGTGTGATTTGCCGCCAGTGAATAAATTCGCGAAACGCCCACGAAAATTCGCGGAAAAGATTCGCCGGGCACCGGTGTCGAAAAAACGGGAGTCAAAAACGAATTTCACGCGAAATTCGCGAATTTTTTGGCGAAGCAAAACGGCGCAAATTCGCCCATCACTACCTGCCAAGGTTGTATATCAGTCAGTGGGAAAGGTCCTTATCCTGTTTGGATGTTTCTGTGGTCTGAGCTGGAATTAGCCTGAAAATCCAACTATTTTGGCCTATTTCATGAAAAAGCACAAAAAATTTTAGTTTTCTACCCAATCTAAAAAAATCATGCTTTTTTAATAATAAAAAAGGTCAGATTGTGGATTATAGTTTGGTCTGACTTTTACTATAATTAATAATAAAATTTGGATTTTGATATATAAGGCCACCCATAAATATTACATTTCTCTAGTTTTAGACAAATAAAAAAACATACATTTTAAAGAACGAAATAGGATTTGTGAAAAAAAGAAGAAATCTGAATTTTAGTAAATAGACCCCTAAGATAGACCATAAACCATATTGGAAGCAAAGTAATCCTATCTCTGACATGCACATGCTCAGTAGGCTCTGAGCAGCTGTGGAGATGTTTAGCTTAGTGGTCATTGCAAATTATCAAGCAGAAAGTGATATTTGTTAGTGGTTCAAATCCCTAATTCAATATTCACACTGTCAAACAGGTGAAAAACAAAAGACAAAATGATAAAATAAGGTTAAAAAAAGTGTTGTGTATGCATTTGTGTATGTACTGTATGTGTTGTGTGACAGAGTAAATGTGTGTATATAAGCATAAAAAAGGCAACATTATTAACATTTGTTTTGTGTGAGTAAATAATGGCCACTAACCATTTCTGGAGCAGAAGGGACGCTGGCATAACTGATGGGTTTCTGGAAGTCTTCTTCTGCCGAGTGGTGTTTGGGGGAGAAAGGTGAACTCTTAACAGCAGACACACAATGAGATCTTGTGATCACGTTGAAGGTCCAACATGTGCCCATGGGGCTGTCATCAGTCGTAACCCTCAGCAGTAAGAGCCTTTACCTGCCAGCATGTAGGAGATATGTGCTTGGCAGGCAAAGGGTTGAATGCTCAACAAAATAAAGTAAATTATTGCGGGGGGTCCCACCACACAACATTTTATCCATCTTTACTCCTCCATTGCTCTCCCAGTTGCCCTATATAAATCAGTGTTCTAAGGGAAGAATAGTTGATTGAGTGATTTGTTTGTAGTCGAGTTTAACAAGGGAGAAGGAGGGATATAAGTATATCCTTAACAGATGACCCTGATATCTGCCTGCTACCAGAGTGCATGAAGTGATTAGGAACTTGGAAGATATATTGCTCTATGTTTTTTTCAAGCTAAATTATTTGCAGTTTTATTACTAGTGTGCGGGCAGGATTCTCAGTTTATTATTCATGATGTACAGCATTGTGTAAGTTCTTTTACACAGGCACAGCTGTCAAGACATTTGTACAGAGACTTTTTTAATACTGTACCTGTATTTTTTCATTTCTTAATGGAGGCATGACAAATGCAAATGTAAGAAAAACCTTCAAGTTTATTCACAGGCAAAGTAGGCCTATATAATTCTTGCTGCGATAATTTCAAAATGCCCAGAACAGGATTTGTCGTTGTGGAAAGTTTCAAATATAAATGTAATTTTTCATTAAGTAACTCTTTGATTAAACCTCTTTTCCAGGGTAAGTACTGTGTAGGTATTCTCTAAACTGATAGTACTTTAAGTACCAAAATTACTGCTACCAATTTTAGACTCAGTCCTTCTGCTCCTTCTGTAAAGCTCCTCTCTTTTCATTCATGGTATAGAAGTCAGATGTAATAATGGACATGTGCTGGCTGCAGAAGGCTCTTTCAAATGAAGTAAAATGGAATAAAAAAAATTCACAGTTGGCATCCGAATGCAGAAGTGAACTGATTTTCAATCTTTTTTTTTTTTTTTTTTACTTAAAAGTGATTTACTCCACTGCAGGATAGAAGCATTCTTTTTTGGAAAGGTCCCATTTTAATCTTTCCTTATGTCTAATAATATTCATTTTCTGAATACATAGTGATTTTTTGACAAAAAAATAATGCTAATGCAACACTAAATTTTTAATGACTCCATATGATGTTCCCTGGATATAATGAATGGTGCATTCTATCATTGTTAAACGTTGATGCTTCATCCTCAGTTTGCAGCAAACTGTATGCCTGTTAAAGTGTTGAGGTACAATAATTACTGATTAATGTAGTCATTGTATCACTATTACATTATGTTAATGATGAAGAACAACTTCTTCATTTCCCAATCTCATTTATTTCCGATTGTTCAAAAGAAAACAAAAAGAATATAGAAGTCATTTTCAATTATTTTTAATAATTTCTGTCTTGGTGTTAGTTTTATGTACCAAGGCATTCCTACAAATCTTTTCTTTGCCAGTGCAGTTGAGGTATTTGATTCAGCACACTAATTTAGGGGCAGACTTATTAAAAAAAAATTGGTCAAAACACTCAAATTGTGAACTATCCAAACTCAATTTGAGTTTTAATTCAAATTCGAATCTCGAGCTTCATCATACTCTGGCCCCTTAAGAACTCAAATTTGACTATTCGCTACCTAAAACCTGCCGAAAAACTGTATAAATCAATGGGAGTGATCCAGGAATTAATTTGGTGATGTTTGCAGCCTTCCTGACATTCGAGATTTTCTCTGAGAAAAAAACTCAAATCACGTTTTTAAATTCAAATTGAGTATTTATCATTTAAATCAAATTCAATTCGAATTTTTGGGTCATTTAAAGTTGTTCGAGTTTTAAAAATTCAATTTTATTAATCTATTTTGACTTGTCGAATTTAGAATTTATGGGAGTTTAGGGGAGTTTAAAAAGACTCACATGAATTTGAAATTTGACCCTTGATCAATGTGCCTCTAAAAGTGCAAATATAATCCAGGTGCTACCAAGCAAAATTTATAATGGAGAGCAGAAGAGAACGTGTGTCAGAAGTTTAATTAAGTTTAAATTCATTAATTTCAATGAATACATACCTTTATATTTTTCAGGTTGGAAGAGTAAATTATGTACTTTTATTAAGAATTTTGTTTTGGTACTTTTTTGTGAGGTTGATAAAATCCTATTAAAGCAGATTGCAGTTTGAGTTAGCACTGGAAGCAGACAGCTCATTAATTGATTTTCTAAGACAAGGAAAACTCAATGGTGAACGTGATTAACATTTTAAACTAAACTTCTAAACTGCATCTTGTTATACAGAAGCTTATCTCAAACTTGGACTGTGAGTATCCACAATGAGCTGATAAATCTATTTTTTTTATTCTCCAGAGAAAAAGCATCTCATAACAGAATGTTATTATACCCATATGAATAGAAAATATAAAAGCATGTTAGTGCATCACTGTCATAAGGACATAATGAAACCTTTTGTTTTGCAGGGAACCAGTTATCCCACTGACCCATCACTTCACATCTACATTACAATAGTTGAATCACCACCCCAAAATGAAATCAATGAGCAATGTTTGAATCAAGTCACCTAATCTTAATTCATCTGATTTGTATTTACATGTCAGAATGTATTAAACAATTTCTGTTTTAAACCAGCTGACTGATCAACAGTCATAGCCCCATCGATCCCTTTTACCAGCTAGACAATTCAGTCAGCTACAACCAGGGCCAGACTTGGAGTAAAAAGCAGCCCTGGCAAAAAAGACCCAAAGCAGCCTGCAAAATAATGTGCAATTTTGGCAAACAGCCCCCCCCCCACAAGTTAAAACAAAAAAAACATTGGTTGTCAGACACCACCAAAGAAACTGAACAAAAAATTTTGACAGCCAGGCCCCTCTACAAGTGGCCAGGGCCTGCTCATAACACCCAAACATTGGTGATCTGAGTTGACCATTGATAGAGAGCTCCCCCTAAGTTAAAAAAAAAAAAATATTGGTGGGCAGCTCCTCAAGTTAAAAACCATTGGGTGCCAGGGTACGCACAATAAAGTAGAGAAAAAAAACATTGCTGATGAGGGCTCTCCCCCCATAAAAGTAAAAATAAAATTAGTGGCCAGGGATTAAAAAGACCATTGGGTTTCAGTGGAAACATACCTTTAAAAATTGGCAGGTGCTCTTCTTCCTTCTAGGCCACAGCAGCTTCCTTGTTTGACTTCTTCTTGGCTCCTATTCGGCAGCTTCGGGTTCGCACTCCAGTTGGGAGTAACAGTAATTTTTTTAAATGCAATAATTTGCACAATATGTGCATGCAAGAGATGCCAGATGCTCATTATGCGCATGCATGCTGTACAACATGGCTGCTCGCATCGGAAACTCCCTCCTGGTTTGAGTGTCCTAGAGCTGACAGGGCCAATTGTTTTTTTAAATTATTGTTAGCCAGAACCAGGGTGTTGTTGATCTAGAACTATCTGAAAAAACAAATCAGTTGGGAGCCAGTGGTTCTTAAATATATTACAGGAACTTTATTTAATACTGATTAAGGAAAAGTGATGCCAAGTGCAGCTGCTCACTGCAATGTTAGAGGAAGACAACAACTGTCACAGAAATGACATACTTACTGCTATGAAGCTCAATGAGGTAGAACACATAAAATATGAATGGTGCTAGAGACACCCAGTGAATGTCATCTTGGGTCCCCTTTCTCTGTGGTCCCTATTCTAGGCCAGTATTGCCTGTGGGATACTAACCACTATTCTCCTAAACTGGGGTTCTGAGCAGTCCTGCTGCCATTTTTTTGTGAAATATCTTAATATCTGTAAAATCTCTGTCTTTATGATAACAATCCGACTTTGTAGTCACCCTTTATATTTTTCTACATTGTTGGGGATTTGGATGGAGGAGATAAATCACAGTTGCATCATTATTACAGCATTTCCCTATATTCATATTTTTTTGTTTTATTCAAAAGCTGATGACTCCAGTTTAATTCTACTGTAAGCCCAACCTTCAGTTTTAACATAATTTCTAACTAAATTAGTCACAAAGCTCTCTTTGTGCACAGAGATATGTCAGCTTTTATTGTTCCAGAGCTATGAAATATAACATAAATTATTTCATGTAAGTAACACATGCTGTTGCTAGAATAATGAGGATATACTTTCTGGTTCACAGAGCATATAAGAAACCATTTCTATAGCATCTCCAAGAAATGTTTTCACTTTCTGCATCTGAAAGGAAGCAATCATTTGTGTTTCATCTCCTCAAATTCACCTACTGTGCAAAGAAAAGTTGGTGTTGCCATGGCAATGTCTAATTTCTGCCTTATTCATTTACCTTGCCAACAGAGACGTAGAAAGCTCAAGCAAATGTTAAGTGTTTAGACTAATTCAATGTTTCAGTGAGGTCTTAACTGCATGAAATGATCACCTGAATGTAGTTTAAGAATTTTGTAAAGACTTCCGTATGCGGTATCATTTACAGTAAAAACAAAAAGAGGATGGTGCTTATGATCGGAACTTAAAATCACACTATTTCTATATATTGTATATGGGTGTTAGGTGGAGTTCTTTAGTTACATATCTGTCTCATTTATGGTGAAAACAAATTAACAGTTCATTATTTTATTGGATTGAAATCATAATTACTGATATTTATTTATTTATTGCAAATCCATTTGTGGATATCATAAAAAATTGAAATATACTATTTAATATGGAAAAATATTATAGGTGATGTGCATCTTCTTACTGATCAGTAAAGCATATAAAATAGGATTATTAATTGATGCTCTGCACAAAGGGGCAGATTTATGATGGTTCAAGAGTTCCATTTTTCTTGCATTTGACTGCTTTAGCTTGATGAAATGTGTTTTTAAGACAGTTTTTTTTGGTTTTGTGAAAAAATAAGACGTTTAACAGGTTTTTGGTGGCATATTTTGTAGCATATTGATGCCATATACTTTGTTCTGCATTATTATACTGAGCACCCTTTCATTCATTTCAAAAATTGCAAAAATGTGCACCTATTAGCCCAAGAAAACCCTGGAGCTATCACTACCCCACAGCAGGCTGCATATGTGCAATTGCCTTGCACCTAAAGAATTATATCTCTCTGGGTCATTTACTATCTTGGCAAAAATGGTTGTAGCTAGCCATGAAGTGTTGTTCCACTTTAATATAGCAGACAGTAAAGACAGAATTCATAGTAGGATGGCATAAAGGCAATTCCATGTACAATACCCCCAGAATTCATAGTAGGATGGCATGGAGGCAATTCCATGTACAATACCCACAGAATTCATAGTAGGATGACATAAAGGCAATGCCATGTACAATACCCCTAGAATTCATAGTAGTATGGCATAAAGGGCAATTCCATGTACAATACCCCCAGACTTCATAGTAGATTGGCATAAAGGCAATTCCATGTGCAAAATCCCCAGAGTTCATAGTAGTATGGCATAAAGGCAATTCCACTGTACAATACCACCAGAATTCATAGTAGGATGGCATAGAGGCAATTCCATGTGCAATACCACCAGAATTCATAGTAGGATGGCATAGAGGCAATTTTATGTATAATACCCCCTGAATTTATAGTAGGATGGCATAAAGGCAATTCCATATACAATACCCCCAGAATTCATAGTAGAATGGCATAGAGGCAATTCCATGTACAATACCCCCAGAATTCATAGTAGGATGACATAGAGGCAATTCTGAACAAGTCATTGAACTCTTCCTTAAAGCTAAGCAAATAGAGTGTTTGCATTTAAATACCTTCTTTTCTGGAAATACCAAGGCTCAATAAAGAGGTGGCAGTGGTAGAAATAAGGGCATATTCAAGACAAGACATAGAAGTCTAAGTTAAAATCCAATTTTACAATCCCTGATTTATTGTTTCCAGGATTTTACATTTTACAGTCACTTATAATGCATTTCAATGGGAGCATGTATTTTAAGTTGATTTTCCTGTATTTAACATTATATTCTAACCTGTTTTAATTTAAAACCCCTGTTTATACCCTGTGAATGTTGGTTTTCCCACTTTATAAAATATGCAGTTTCAAAATTTTACAGGAAACCCCTGATTTGATGCCCCACTCTACATTTTATGGTTTCCTGGATTCAGGGTTTTTTGTGGTCTCCTGGAAAACATAAAATCAGGGTTTCAATGTACATTTCAGTTAAGTCAAATGTGAACATTTTCTGTGGGATTTCCTTTAAAACAGGTGCCTTCTTAATGAAGTGTTAATATTATAAAGCTTATGTGAGGGGCAGGAAACCACGAGATCATAATATATCAGCCAAAGCAGAGAAGAATAGGAGCAAGCATAATAATTTAAGTAGGACACTCTCCTAGCCATGTTTCTATGACAGAATGAAATTGATGTGACTGAAACCTACACATAGCCACGTGTCCTACATTTGTCCTCAGAATTACTGAATACTCTAATAATGTTCTTTCAAAGGCATTATTTTTACGCATACAGCATTTACATACTGCACTAAAGGAATATGCAGTAGCTGGAAATTATGTTTAAATCTGCTATGACTTAAAAGAGACATAAAACCAAAAGTACTCCTGCATAAAGACCTATGTAAATAAAAATATACACACATACAAGTTGTGCACTTACCTACAGCCGAGGGCTTTATGCCTCTCTGGATAACTCTCTTCTATATTTTAAATACTAATATAAAATGCAATCTATTGATAAAAATATATAGAACATGTTTCTAAATCCAATCTCTTAATTATCAATAGCTCATTAACCCATCCCCCAATATAATTTCTTGATTAACTTATAGCAAAGATACCCTACCCTTGCTGATAAGAAACCTTCTTTTTTTACAGTCTCAAAGGATATATTCTTGTCACCTACAAGATGATTATATATAGGTTCGAAGTTTGTTGATGTATTTTTATAAAGTTATGTAATTTCTTGTAAAGTGTTTTAAAAAAATATATAATGTTATATGATTAATAAATAAAAATAAATAGTAATTTTCCACTTTTACACAGTAAACAAATTAAAGTTCATGCCTCTATTAGGGTTCTCGATGTACAGTACACTCAATGTACAAGACCTTTCTGGTTACTATGCCACAATCCATTACCCTGTTTTTGTTTGTTTGTTTGTGTGTGTGTGTGTGTGTCTCCAAAGCACTGTCAAAAAATGTAATATCATTGGTGCAGACATTTTTAGATATGGCAAGTACTGATATTTTTTTTTTAATGAGGTCCTGTCTGCCAGGCAAAAAAATTGATGATGGGCTGTATTTGAATTCTTGTAGTCCTATAAAATAGGGCATCTCTCTAAAATAAATGGCCATTATCGAGGTTCTGTGGATGGAGGTGGCCATTTTAATATGAGACCACATGATAACTCGGTGAATACTGATTTTGTCACAGTTTCTGGAGAGAGTATTAAGAACTTTATTCTGGTTTGCCAATGAATTTCCTGTTAGCATACCAATGAAATTCACAGGCTTTTTTAAAATTTAAACTTACTGTAGGCATAGCACATACTACAAATATAGTCAGCTCCCAGTCTTTTTCAAAGGGTCATAATATAGTAATTTCCAACTGAACAAGTAGGAATTATGAGTAAAAAAAATTCTAATGAACATGAAATGACTCTAATACAACATGCTAAAAGATAAGGGGTTGGGGTGTATATATTCTTATTTATGCTTGAACAGTGGGAAAGAACCGTACAAAGCAGAAAAACCTTCATATTGTTGCTTCATAATTCAAACTTTTTTTTTTATTTAGGAATTTAATGCTGGCACTATCTACATTAAAACAGATCTGTAAGCTTTACATACATCAACAAACATAAACAACCAGTTGGTACTTCCTGGGAACATTCTTATTAAAATAGAAGCCCTGCATTTGCATCCACATAGAAGAAGTGATTATCAGTAATTTCTGCCATAAAGAGATTATCAGTTTATGAAATAGTCACATTAAGACCGACTTTGCATATTCATAGACAGTAGTTATGCTGGGTTTTTTCACCCCTTCATTCGTTTTTGTCACAATTCTTTTTCTGATTTTAAGTTGCTTCTAATTTTAAATTGTATTAATTTAAAATAATCTCCACTAATTGATTACATTATAGAAGTTTTAAGAGGGGGAGTTGTGCTTTAGAATGTACATCACATTCCATTTTGTTATTCTTAAACTACATCGAATGTTTTTTTCAGATATAATCTGTATAGATTATATATAGATAGATGTACATAGGATAGATTATATATATATATAGATGCAGTAGATGGTGGGTGCTTTGCTTTAGAGGCATTTTTTTCATTGCAGGTTTAAATAAACATTTATTTAAAGGGCACTTTTTTTAGGCCCTTAATCATAAATGCAGTCTACTATTTGTCAAAGAATGGGTGGAGATATCTACTGAACAAAGGAAAGTGTCATGAATTATCCACCAAATTGTACAATGGATCCTGAACATTAGCCAGCAAACTTTACTTCCATTTTGGTATAATTAGTACTAAATTTAATATGTACTTATGCAGGAATACTTGTTTCCTGTTTTAAATAAAAAAATGAAAATCCCATTGAATGTAAAAACCAAGCAAGAAGTGGAGGCTTATTCATTAATTAATTAATTTTAGAGGTTTTTGAGACCGCAACTAAACTCGCAGACTCTAAAACCACGATTGTTAGGGAATTTATTAAAAGATCCACATATCAAAAGTACAAATAAAAAAAAGCACTGTAAAAATTCCAAATACCTTGAAAACCATCTGTTAATGGTGCTTTTGGTGTACAGTAAGTATAATTCTGAGCTCTTAGCCCTCCAAAAAGTTATAGCTGCTTCTTAGATCAGAGGCAGATAAGGTTAGGTACACATGGAGGTGTTTGAACAATGAAGTTAGGGAAGGGAGGGAGTTGCTGGAATATCTTTACTCTGCATATACCAGGAGAATCTGCACTGTAGTAAATATATTACAGTAGAACCCCTATTTTATGTTTTTCAGGGGACCAGAAAAAAAATGGTGTAAAATCCAGGAAAATGTAAAATCAGGGAACTGTATTATGCATAATATATAGGTGGGACCAGAAAACAACAATGTAAAATGAGGGGAAATTTAAAATCAGGGGATGTAAAATTGAGGTTTCACTGTATATTTTATACATGTCCTGTGGGGGTGTCTTCTAATTTCTGTGGAGCTTCGCTGAATAATGCATATATATCAAATAAAGGTGAAAATGCAGCTGGATTGAATCCAGGAGAATAAAAGATGCTGTGTCAAACATACCTCATGCCCAACCCTAATTTTGTTTCCAATAAATTATAACATTTATTAATACTGATCAAATTAAAGTTAAATGTACTGTCGCAGCTAAACTGTTAAAACAGGGTCCCCAACCTCTTAGCCCTATTGTGGTGTTTATACAAATGGCCTGTAGATGTCACTGTGCTCAAGACTTATACTCTGAATACTTTATATACAGCTTGTGGTGTTAGAGTCGCATACTGTTGTGTAATGGCTGCATGAACCTGCTAATAAAGCACTGTTCTACTCTACTCATCCTCAGCTACAGAAAAATAACACATTGGCGACAAAATGTCTCTTCTTCCAAACCCTGGTGAGCCTATCATACCTTTTACTGCTTGGATCTGTATGTTTGAAAATTACATTATTGCTGCTGAACAAGGGGAGATTTCTGTTGCTAGAAAGCGTGCTTTACTTATTCACTGCCTGGGAGCAGAAGGACAGCAAATATTCTATACATTACCATTACCTGATGAGACTTATGAAACTGCACTTACTGCTATAAAGAACTTTTTCATGCCAAGAGTAAATGTGGTTGCTGAAAGATATAAATTCCACCAACGTGAACAATGTAATGGCGAATCCACAGAACAATTTGTAGCAGCTTTGAGAGAGCTGGTTTTTACCTGTGAGTTTGGTAATCTAACAGATGAAATGCTAAAGAGACCAAATAGTGGAAAAAACAAACTCACCTCGCATTAGAGAGAGACTGCTCCTAGAGCAGGATTTAACCCTTGCAAATGTTATTACAGTCGCTAGCCAAATTGCAGTGGCAGAGACTAAAACTTTCAGTCAGGGAACTGCTATGAATGTAGAGATTGTGAATTCAACACTGTGGCCTAATAATGCACAGTCACAGGCAAAATACAGTGCTAAGGAAAGGGATTCACCTACACTGCCAAACCGTGCAGCAAATACAAATAAAAAATACTGCTTTCGCTGAGGTTCAACACAACACACTGCAAATTATGTTACATGTCCTGCAAAAGCTGTACAGTGCCCAAAATGCAAGGTAGGACATTTGCTAAGATCTGCCGTAGTTCTGCTATGATGTTCATGAAGTCAATACTACAAATGTCACAGTATTAAGTGTGGATAAAGCTGGTACATTTATTCCAGACAAGTTTATATGCACTGTCAGTGTCAATACTGCTTCTGCTGACAAGGGGCACTCCATTAACCTGATGCTTGATACAGGTTCAGCTGTTTCTATACCACCAAAGGATATTTTCTTGAAATACTTTGCATAAGATCTGCTTGTTGCACCTGTCCTGAGACTGGTCAGTTACTTAAAGGATCTAATCCCTGTGCATGGTTGCTTGCCAGTGACTGTACAATTTGAATAAAATACTGCAAAATGTAACTTTTCACATTGTGAATAAGGGTACTGCTATGCTTGGAAGGGATCTCTTTGCTGCATTAAACCTACAATTAGTTGATCGTCTCTTTACTACAGCACCAGTGCCTGCCACACAGCCAGTGTCTAAAATTTCATCACCACAAAGCAAAGTTCTTCTGGGTCAACAGAGTAATTAAAAACCTATGTGAGAGTTTTATTTTGATTTTGCAATTGGTATTCAGGAATAATGACAGTGATTCAAGTACTATAATCAAATTTCTATTAACAATCTCATCGTATTTATTGGGGAGGCAATCCATAAGAAATTTCTGAGGATAGTTATCCCATAGCTATGGATAAACAAACTCCACATAGGAGAAGACTACATAATAGGCAGACCAGGTGTTATAATTTTGTTTCAGGTGGATGAAAACAGAAGCTTAGAGATAATTGGTCTGTTTGAGGTCTGAAGTTTGAGGTTTGAACACAGTGACAGCTATCAAATCTGGGAACATTTTCTGAAGGGTTGCAAGAAGTAGAGCCAAGTACTGACATGAGGTTTTACTGTTTTAGTGTAGTTTCCATTACTGCATTGATTTTATTTGCTATTGATATTGGAGGCACACACAATGTTTGCTTACACAAAAACAAGGTTGGCAAAGCACAAACAATTGCAAAAGCGCTTCTCTCTTAGGTATTTGTTTTGCATTCAGTGTAATTTAAATACAGCTTGGTCTGCCAATCTTTTGATTACTGTATATAACTAAGCTCAGCCAACTGAAAAACCTACATTTATGGGTTCTCTGCTGTAACAATGCATCAAGTAGTTTTCTAAAAATCTAGAATGATACTAACTCATTAGTTATTTGGGCAGGCATGTGATTATGGAGAAGACCAATGGCAGATTGAAGCTCTGCAGCTTTAAAAATCCCTAGGTACATAGTAAGTTAAGTTGAAAAAAGACGTCTATCAAGTTCAACCTTTTAAGTCTATATATAACCTACCTAACTGCTAGTTGATCCAGAGGAAGGGGAAAAATTGAAGCCTCTCCAATTTGTCTCAGATGTGGAAAAAAAAAAAATCCTTCCTGACACCAAGATGGCAATTGGACTAGTCTCTGGATCAACTTCTTCTATAAGCTATCTTTCATAACCCTGTATTCCCTCACTTGCTAAAAAGCCATCGATCCAACCCCTTCTTAAAGCTATCTAATGTACTGTATCCGCCAGTACAACTGATTCAGGGAGAAAATTCAACATCTTCACAGCTCTCCCTGTAAAAACCCTCTTCCGAATATTTAGACAGAACCTGGAAATGGGTCCTACTGGTATTTAAAGCATTAGAGAAATTATTATATGATGCCCTTAGAAATTTATACATAGTTATTATCATCCTCTAGTGTGAACAACCCCAAATTGGCCAATCTTTCCTTATAGATAAGATTTTCCATACCAGTTTAGTTGCCCTTTGCACCCTCTCTAATTCAATAATGTCCTGGTTGAGAGCTGGAGACCAAAACTGTATGGCAAATCCTAGATGGGGCCTTACCAGTGCTCTATACAGTAGGAGAATAACCCCCTCCTTCTGCAAATCTATGCCCCTTTTAATACAGCTCAAGATGTTAACAGATGTCAGATTGAAGAGTAAACCCCTAGGTATTAAACCCCTAGGTATGTGTTTTGGTAAATTTGGAAATCTGAACTTTGATTCGTCAGCTAAATTTGAGAGCCACCCGGGGGGGGGGGCACAGATTTGCAAATAAAAAGTATTAGTAAAAGATAAAAGGTTTTATGGATAAGAAAATTATCCCTGAGAATGAGAAGTTTTGTTGCTTTCAGGCATACTGACAATCGACATGACTCTATGGGGCAGATTTACTTAGCTCGAGTGAAGGAATAGAATAAAAAATACTTCGAATTTCAAAGTATTTTTTTGGCTACTTCGACCATCGACTACGACTTCGACTTCAAATCGAACAATTCGAACTAAAAATCGTTCGACTATTTGACCATTCGATAGTCGAAGTACTGTCTCTTTAAAAAAAAACTTCGACCACCTACTTTGCCACCTAAAACCTACCGAGCATCAATGTTAGCCTATGGGGAAGGTCCTCATAGGCTTTCCTAGCTTTTTTTGATCTAAGGAAAATCGTTTGAATCGTACAATTTTTCCTTCGATCGTACGAAGGAAATGCGGTAAATCCTTCGACTTCGATGTTCGAAGTCGAAGGATTTTACTTCGAAGGTCGATTATCTAGGGTTAATTAATCCTCGATATTCGACCCTAAGTAAATGTGCCCCTATAACTTGTGTATGATAATAAATAAAGTACCCCTTGTTGGAAAATATGAGGATATTAGAGGTAACCTCTGAGGCCTGAGGTCTCAATCTTTTATATGGTCATGGAACTCGTCAGTGGCTTATAGTATCCTATATATATAATGAAAGTATATATATATATATATATATATATATATATATATATATATATATATATATATATATATATATATATTTATTCTGCTAGTTAAGGGTGCCAAATACAAGTGACAATATATATAAATATTATTATAGTCTGCCAAAGAATTGCATTATGTGCCCGGCCTTCTCCTCAGCATGTTATATTTTTGACTCCTGCCTATCACAGGATTAGTATTCAAGCTGACAGGATGGGACTCGATTGGCACCAAAGAAATCTGCTTGTCAAAGAACCGCAAGCAGAATGATCAGTAGCTCCCAGAGCACTGTTTTCACAATCTGTAATGTGTTCAGCAATCTTTCAGCTTCAGGAGTTGACTGATAAATACTTGTCATTACTCAGGGCGAAGCAATGGATGAGATGAGTTAAGCATGGTTCACCATCATGTCACAAAAGTGCACCCTTTGCTCTTTAGTGCTGGTGACAGTGTCAAGTAATCATACAACTAAGAAATAGGAAAATAAGCTTGTGAGTGAGGAGTATGTAAAGGAGGTGACAGCTAATCTTCAGCTTTTGTTTTGCTTTTCACATCTCGCTGCATTTACTGTGCCAAAGGGACAGACTCTGCCATCTCCTGTGAAAGTCTGTAAAGAACATATCCCTTCAGCTTGTGCCACCTCTACTGGTGGAGAGACAGTTTAACCCTGAGGTGAAAATCAAGTCAGAATAATCTTGTTTTTTTCTATGCTTAAAGCCTAAACATTGGACACATCTATTAGTTACTTTTAGTGTAGACTGCATCCTATGTGTGTGACTACGGTGTGTCATTTTGTGGACATTTGCATATTTATGTGAGTTTCTCATTAGCCATAATAATCTATTATTCACTTATCTTGTATCTAATGCAAGAGAGCCAAAGCAATAAAAGTAGTGACCTGTAATCAACATACTTCTGTAATGTATAATCCTGTCAATGACTACTTTGGGCATCAGAGGGAGTTTTCTCTAACTTACATTGCCCAAAATATAACTTGAATGGTTATTCACAGATGAGGAATCTAAAGCATAGCCTTTGTCACCTTGCTGCCATCCTGCAAGGGAAGATCTAATGCTGTACAGTGACAAGAGACACTAGAAAGTTCATAATTTTGAGAAAACATAATTACTAGCTGACTGTCTATTCTAGTTCCACTGTAGCAAGTCAAGTCAAGAGTCAAGACAAGAGTGAGTTTATTGTCATTTCATCCATATACATTTGTACAGTACACAGTGAAACAAAACAACGTTCCTCTAGGATCATGGTGCTACACACAACATAGATGTACCGGACAACTGACAAAAAGTGCAAGTGCAAAAATATGCAACTCCTGCAAGGCAGGACAGCATAGTGCAGGGACAGGACAAGACAGTGCAGACTCAGCAGATGTAACATGTTAAGTAAATAATGCTAAACGTCAGACATGATGGGTGTATCATTGTGATATGTAAGTAGTAAGAACATGATAAACAACATCATAAAGTGCAGATGTGCTCATAGAGAACAATTGTATCCAATGGCTATTTATTTATACAATGGCGTACAGTGTCTTACAGCACTCACAAGAGTAAGACATCTACAGTGGATTGTAATCTGTTGCCTTTTCAAACATGACTAGGACAAGAAACTAGGTAGCATTTATAGTTGTAACTGCTTTCTCCTTATTGAAAAAAAGGTCTAATTTCAAATCATCAGTCCTTCAACTGGTAGCAAATGATATAAATAGGGAACTGAGTGATAATAACACTTGCACACAATTGTACATATATTTTGCTTTCAAAAATAGTCATTTGTGCAGTAAAAAAAATAAAGTAGCCCCCTTCAATAAAATATGTAAGTGGCTTTTTGAAATAATTTAGCAGTGTTTCCAGGGTAAAAGGACTTGGGCTGTGACCTTGTGCATTTATATGGTCACAGAACTCCTCAATGTCTTCTAATATCTAATATGTCTTCTAATATTGTTAATATATTTAAGTGGGGGATAGACCATCCTTTGTGGTTTATGGAGTTGAACTAAATTACCAGGAGTGCTCAACAGCTATTTTTTATTCATGTGAAACTGGGCTGCAGAAGAATGGCTGCTGAAAAATAAATGTTATATATAAAGCTATGTAAACAATGTGGAAATATATATACCACACATTGGTATGTAAAATGTATCTTATTTATAAAGTTGCGTTTGGTTTTAGGCTTTATGAATGATTTTCTCCATCACTGCCTTTTACTTTGGGTTTTACACATCTCATGCTTCAATTTGCCTGCTCACTTTTTGCCACTAACTTGAATTAACTATATTGCTAATATTGAAGTTTAAAGTTAGATCTTTCACATGTCTTTCTAAAGCATCTCTGGGAAGGGGAGAGGTTACCAACTCTGTAACTGTTCTAAATTGATACATTAATTAATACATGTCTTATATTTGACCCAGAATCCCTGAGTTTCATTAAAGGCAGCAGTTTGAATTGATACAATAGCTGCTAATATTTCACAGATGCTGCTGAGAAATACAGGTATGGGATCTATTATCTAGAATGCTCAGGGCCTGGGGTTTTCCGGATAATGGATCTTTCTGTAATTTGGAACTTCATACCATAAATCTATTAGGCTGGTTCTGCTTCCAATAAGGATTAATTATATCTTAGTTTGGATCAAGTAAAAGGTACTGTTTTATTATTACAGAGAAAAAGGAAATTATTTTTAAAAATGTGGATTATTTGGATAAAATGTAGTCTATGGAGACAGACTTTCTGTAATTCTGAGCTTTCTGGATAACAGGTTTCTGGATAATGGATCCCATACCTGTAAATTAACTAATAGCAAATTGTAACAGTTCAGAATCTGCCTCGGTTTTACTGACTGGCCAGACTGAAACATCAGAGACAAGAACTCTTTTCTGGAATAACGGTGAAGAATAGATCATGGAATGCAACACAAAATATCACCCCATCTCTACTGGCCCAGTGCCTTGTGCTTATCTTTTATTCGAGATGTTCTGCACCTTCATATCCAATCAGTAATAAAAACATGTTAGTGCGAGCTATGAAGATATGGAATTCTCTCCCTGAATCAGTTGTACTGGCTGATACATTAGATAGCTTTAAGAAGGTATTGGATAGCTTTTAGCAATGGAGGGAACACAGGGTTATAGAAAATAGCTAAAAAGTACAAGTTGATCCAGGGACTAGTCCGATTGCCATTTTGGAGTCAAGAAGGAATTTTGGGCAAATTGGAGAGGCTTCAATGGTTTCTTTTTTTGCCATCTTCTGTGTCAGTTAACAGTTAGGCAAGTTTTATAAAGCTACTATGTTGCTTACATCCAAGGTATAATTACAAAAAACAATCATTTCTCATGCAAGATGAATTTTAATTCACTCTTTCCCTTCATAAAATGTACAGTACCTGCTTCCTGGTACAGCTATGGCAGATGTGGAATTTAGTCACCCGCTGTTGTACCACAGACAACACAGGCATTTGTCTCCTGAAAATGCTTTTTCACCGGCAATAATGTAAATCGTTTTGGCTTTCTGAAGTAGGCTGGATTTGCCCCAAGAGGAAACATCATGCTACTTAATTTGAAGTAAGAGTCCAATCGCAGATGACTAATTTCCACATCTGCCATCGCCCTTAATTGATCTTTCCCTCCAGAAACTGTCCCCACTTCAGTTCATTATAAAGGCTGCTGGCAAGCTCATACACTTCAGCATCTCTCCACATGCTGCTCTGTCAGTCTCTGTATTGCCTTAAATTACCTTTCAGAATAAAACTGGTCTTACACAAAGCAATTAACAATTCTGCTCCATCTCTTTTCACCAGGTACTCACCAAATTGCTTGCTATGCTCCTCTTCTGATCTACACCTCAACTACACTTTACATACTTACATTAAAGACTTGGAAAGGACTGTATGTTTCCTGCATGAAATCCCATTCCACAGTTCAACCATCTTTCTTCCAATCTCTCTGCCTTTAAAAGTTATCTTAAAACACATTTCTTTACAGAAGCTTGCCCTCATCTAGCCTAACATTTCCCTGCTCCTTGTAGCTTGTAAACTCTTTAAGGCAGGGTTTTTTTCACATCTTGTATTGGTTATCTGGTCAATACATTCACCCATTATTGTACAGCACTACCAAATACATTGGCACTTCATAAATATGTGTTAATATAAAAATATAGAATATAATAATAATAATACTCAATGTCAAAGTGTTTTTTATATCTTTATATACAGAATTAAAAAATAATTACTGTTAAGTACCGTAAGTGCATATGTTACTTTTTCTGTTGTGGATTATGATCCTATCAATGCCCAAGATTAAAGTAACATCAAGAATGTTCAAGGAATATGTCTGTAATAGCCAACATTTCTAAATGTATTTGCATTATTTCAGAGTCAAAATGTAGTTATCTAAGGAATTCCATCCTGCACTTTTTCCATGTCCTTAATACATTTTACTATTGCCAGAACTGTTAGAGACATTTATCCAAGACATTGGGAAATCTCTGGATATCAAAAGTTGAAAATCAAAGTATATTATTGCGTTTCTTTGAAGTCAAAATTCACCGGTATCTGCTTAGTAGTGATGGGCCTTTTCAAGTGAAGAAACAAATTGGGCTTGCAGCACTAGCAAGCATAAATAGCTCATTCAAATGAGCTGGAAGGGAAGTTCATTAAGGTAAAATATGTATAGTGTCACACACACCCTTATAGGTCCAAGCTGACATTTAACAGTTCTAATACAATTTTATTTAAATATTGTGGAAAAATATACTGTATAAATGTACTGCAATTTTTTTGAGTTGCCTTTACATCTTGTTATTTTTCCCTGTTCCCAGTTACGTCAGCCACATGCCTATGGAAACAAGTGATATTGACGTCTACAGTTTATAGTTATGCCACATATAAGCTATACTGTACCTGGCACACCTCAAAGTAGTAATTATATAACAGTTGGTCATTGTCTTTATGGAAATCATCACCATTACGGTAACATCTTCTTTTAAATATCTGATACAGGTATGGGACCCGTTATCCAGGATTTCCATGACCTGGGGGTTTTCAGATTTCGGATCTTTAAGGGGCACATTTACTATGGGTCGAATATCGAGGGTTAATTAACCCTCGATATTCGACCGTCTAAGTAAAATCCTTCAACTTCGAATATCGAAGTCAAAAGATTTACAGCATTTCCTGCGATCGAATAATCGAAGGAAAAATCGTTCGATCGAACGATTAAATCCTTTGAATCGAAGGATTTTAATCCATCGATCGAACGATTTTCCTTCGATCCCAAATTGCCTAGAAAGCCTATGGGGACCTTCCCCATAGGCTAACATTGATGCTCGGTAGGTTGTAGGTGGTCGAAGTTTTTTTTTAAGAGACAGTACTTCAACTATCGAATGGTCGAATATTCGAACGATTTCAATAGTTCGAGTCGAAGTCATAGTCGAAGGTCGAAGTAGCCAATTCAATGGTCGAAGTAGCCAAAAAAATACTTCGAAATTCGAAGTATTTTTTATTCTAATCCTTCACTCGAGTTAAGTAAATGTGCTCCTAAGTCTACTAGAAAATCAAGTAACTAAATAAACCCAATAGGCTGGTTTTACTTCCACTAAGGAGTAATTAGGAGAAATATTGTAGAATTCCATCAGTTTAAGCAAAGGATATAATTTTGAGGCCAAGTGTGTTTTAACCTTTTCTCCAAAGTCAACTTAACTAACTTCTAGTTGGTGAGGTTAGTTTGCTTTTGTTACTTTGCATTTGTATATATGTATGTGTGTGTGTATGTGTGTAAAATTAACTGATTAGTGTTAATGTATGTAAGGGCAACTGTGGTTAAGAAGGTCTGACAAACTCTGTGTGTGAGTTATAGATTAGAGATGAACCTGCATATAGCTGTGAAACTACATTTATTACTGAATTGTATAGGTACAGGTTGGCTGTGGGTTTTGCCTACAACCAATCTCTCTTACAACCATTAACTGCTATAGCTCCTTGCCCTGCTGTTCCATTGAATTCCCCACCTATCCATGGCCTCCCTCTATTCAATGTCCTCTTAGTATTTTACCCTTTCCCTTCTCATTCTGCTGAATTACCCCCACACTTACCTCTCCGTCTCTAATAATCTGCCTCATTCTATATATCTATAATTTTTTAATATATAATTTTGCACCTCACCCCCATCTCCTGTACGCCTGTATCCACCTCATTGGTTTTTTTTTAATGACTCTTATCTTTTAACCCCCTTCTGCCACTCTGGGTACAATGCAGCTTTCCCCTAGACTGAAATAGAATAAACATGAACATAGATTCTATGCTAGTGACATTTTGTTGTGCACAGCCTCTTCTTGCTGTTGTTATGTATTGTTTATGTATAGTAAAACCCCCTTTTTACATTTTTCAGGGGACCAGAAAAAAAATTGTAAAATCAGGAAAATATCTTATTTATTATATATTGGTGGAACCACAATAATGGTATAAAATATGAGAACTTAAAATTAGGGTATGTAAAATAGAGGTTTTAATGTATGTATCCATTTGTAACTAGGACTCCAGAGGGAATAACATTCTGCAAACTGCTGGCTAGTAATTATGCTAAGAAAGTAGAAAAGTTTTGTCCTGGCAAGCAAGGAGTTTGCGTTACTCAAAGAATGGCAGTGCCACATCTGGCTTCTGATGAAGTGACCTTGTAGTCACGAAACGCATAGAGCCATGCACTCCCCTGCCTTGCACTTCTGGATTTTGTGATTTTAATGAGGTTCACTAATAAAGGAAAATATTTTATACAGTTCTCTCTACATGTTGACTCTATCCTACGAAGTTACCGACGTGTGCGCCTTCATTATAGAGTTTGCTTTATCCACGTGACCAGAGTGGAACGTTGGGAGCCTGGATAGAGCGCTCAACTAGCCCCTTTACGGATCTTGTTCGTGTACAATTCTAAGCTGCAGTGCCATACATGTGCAACAGTTACTACTTTATATACAGTATTTGTAAAAATGCTGTTGTTAGGTTTGTGTGGAAACCAAAATATGGGTACAAGTAATTTGTGTAAAATGTTTTTTTCCTTGCCCCACCCCCTGGTAAATTTTCTATGGACTCCCATGGTTCTTCCATCTTGTTGCCCGTTTCGTTCAAATGCTTACATATCTGCAGATCCTCAAACAGAAAATGTAATTTCATAATCCTTTGCTATTAACAGTTAGTAAATAAAACTTAAGAACTCTAAAGCTAAGCTCACAGTATGGTAAACATGTATAGTCAAAAATATGTCAATGTTGTTAATAGTTGATACATTTTGCTACTTATGTAAAGAGCTGAGTGCATGTGCAAATATTTTTCCACAGTTCAGTATGAAAAAAAGTCCATAGTAAAATAATTTGCACAGGTTGAAAATTGCGACACAAAAAACATCTATTGACTTCAACGTGTTTGGCAATTGTCTTTGCTGTTTAAAACATTTTCTGAGAATCGAATGGGCCAGATTTTCCCATCTCTAATCTCTAGTGAATTATTTTGAAAAATTGTGTTGTATTGCCTAAAAGCTTTGTCTTTCCATTTCTCTATTGGTGTTCATGTAGAACATATTTGCTTCAGGGAAACAAATAAAAAAAGATGCTATGGTTTTAGAAAAGTTTACAGTATTATGTTCCTGCATATAATTAATAAATAATTCTTATAAAAAAATAATATAATTAAATGAAAATAATTCAACCTCTTGCCCTTGATTATGGATCACCAGTATAAACATGGCTTTATAAAGGCATTTCTTACCATTTTTCCCGTAGACTCCCATTTCTTTATTACAGTAAAAGCTATTTAGTCTCTTTGGTAATGTGCAGTTGAGAATCAAACGCCATAAGGAAAAATTACAAGTCATGTGAAGTAATGTCATCCTGTCTACAGCCTGACCATATGTCAGGCCTCAAGGCAACTTTTAAGCTTCCAAAAGCTGGAAAATTATCTGTCTCAGCTTGATATGTATCTAAGTCCTGTTTTTTCCAGCCAAATTCAAATGAGCCAAATAACTTGGTAGCAAGTTCTGCAAAGAAAATTGCACCAGCTGTTTCATGCCATTTCCTCCTATTGTTTTCTATTGACAGAAAGGGAACACAGCACACAACAAAAATCAATTTCTTCCTCTGGCCCTTCTGTATGACAACACAATGCCAGCAATGGTCTTTAATCAATTTCAATGTAAAACCAGCATTTAAAGGGGCACCATGCCCTCAAATATTCATGCTGAATTGTGTTTAGTAATGGGGTATACTGTACCTATGCTGGCAGAGTTTTCTAGTATCTCTTTGTCCAAGAAAACACTACAAGGTTGTCAAAGATACAACATTTTATTTTAGTGAGATGCAAGCAAATGTTTCCAGGAGCACCAAATGTTTGCAGGATCTCAATTCCCCAGGAGCTACCAGACCTACTAAAGAAACCCTATTGACATTTTGTGGAACACAGAAGAAAAATCACTCAACTATAAGCTAGAGATACATTTTCAGGTCTTGTCAGTCTCAACATATAGATTTTTTTTTCATACATATTGACCATATTGTGACAAATCTTACTCACCCTGGTGGTCTAATGGGGTGCGGCGGGGACGCCCGCCACGCCGCTCCTCTTCTGCCGACATGTCAGTTTCTTAGGGCGCGCATGCACGCGTCTCGTTTGCTTTATTGTCGCGGGCGCGCTTTTGGGCTTCAAGACCTTGCCCATTATAGGATCTTGTTCCTGGTGCTTCTGTGCTATTGAGCTTCTGATTTATATTTGTTTTGATTCCTGTTGTGACCCCTGCCTGGCTATTGACTATCCTGACGTCTGAATCCTGACCATTGCCTGATTACCGACTTCGATTCTGCTTAACCCTTCTGATTGACTTTGTCAGGCTTGGCCACAGGTAAGAGGCTGGTAGTTAGGAGCCTTGGTGCTGTATAACATGAGTACAGCGGGTATTTGAGGTTTTGATAGGCCGGAAACATGTTATGCAGAAGAATATTTTAATAATGAAAAGTATGGCAATATAACAGATGAACAAAAGATAAATAATATAAGTTCTTACACCAGGTTGGTGGTCAAGGGCAGGCAACAATAAAGCAAGTCCGAGAAACAGGCTGAGGTCGGGGGCAGGCTGATGGCAATAACAAGTCCGTATGGCAGGCCAAGGTCGGAGGCAGGCTGGTGGCAGAGGGTAGTCCAGTAAACAAGCCGAGGTCAATTACCAGGAGATCCAACAGAGAGCAGGTAATGGGAAAATGAGAACACAGGCACAGGGAACAAGGCAGGAATCTCAGGAACAAAGCAGGAATCTCAGGAACAAAAGCAGGAATCTCAGGAACAAAAGCAGGAATCTCAGGAACAAAAGCAGGAATTTCAGGAACAAAAGCAGGAATAAGGAGTCACAGGAACAAGGAGTCTGCAGGATCTAGCTTGGGAGCTTCAATGATCAAGCACCGGAGTATTTTTAGCAGCAGGCTTATAAAGGCCCTTAATTAACAAATTACCAACACCTGGTAGAGCAAGAAGGAGGAGGAGGAGGTGAGCAAACGTAAAAGGTAGAAAGTCTTTAATCATACCAGTAGAATCAGAATCCAAAGGTCTTCAGTGGCTCAATGAAATAATGCAGGAGCTTGTGAGTGTAAAGTTCAGAGTTCGATCCCAGGTAGCTCCTGACAGACTTCCTGGTCTGTCTGACTACGTTTATTCTCTACCCGGCCTGATCTGACTACTCTATTGCCTAACGCCTTGTAACACGACCTTCTGCCCAAAGACTTTGCTTACAGTTGTGCCCCTCTGCTTGTCTAGAACCCCTCGCCTTGCACCTAAGACCTGGCAGCATCTGAATAGCTGAGGGCTCTTCCCGAGGCCAAAGGCGGCTGCTACAGGCAGAAGCAAGAGCCGAGACCAGGGTGATTGGCATCAGTTCTAGATTTAGGGTGCAAACCATTACACATATCTATATTTCATTTCTATCTGATAGAACTTTAAAGGGAAGAGGCTTTCCCTATAACAATATTGTGAGCATATGTGTCTAGAAGGCAGAAGGAGAAAAAAAGGTTTTTGTTTATTCATCTCAGAACTTGTTTGGTGACATCATTCTTTCTGACACGCTGCACAGAGAACAACTATTAGAGAAAGGGTGGCAGCAACTGTGATAGGCTTCCGACAGTCCGTCTTCTGAAATAAATGCATGATCAGATTTATAGAAGCCATATGTTTCCAAAAATATTCACATTTTCGAAAATCACTGTATGCAATTTTATAACAATTAACCATCTGCTTTAAATGCTGTTAGGGATTGATAAAATCTCTGTGGATGCAGCACAAACATCCTAAATATCATCTCTGCCAAGTGCAAGTGATTAGTTATCTCACAGAACAATTTGTAGCCTTGTGCGTTCTTGAACTTGAAGGACACGTGTCATAATTTTATGAAATCCAAAACAATAAATGGGAAAAAGAAATCATACATCACTCGAAGACATTGGAAGCTAGAAAATAAAGAACAGAGCAAATGAAAGTACTAACATGAATACTAATCTGATTCACCCTGGACAAGTCCTTTTTGAAGCTGCTCTAGATTTAGGTGCCTGTTGTGTCTTTGTACATTGAAGATGCATAGGAAAAATAAAACTACATATTTTAACAAGGTGCTGCATAAAAAAATATGACCAGATATAAAATGTGTGACATACTGTATATTCTCATCATAGCATAAGCCATAGCATTACATAGTTTGTATTGGTTTAGGACATAACAAATTACTTAAAGAGCACAACATTTATAAAGCATTAACATTGATATTCAGTTTAGGTCAATAGGCTACAAGTACACAACTGAAGCTTAGAAAAGGTCATTCCAATCTTATATGATAATGAGAGACTGTTTAAATCAGAATAGGTTTGTTGTAGAATGGCATTAAATATAATTGGTATTATCTGCATCTCCTAACCATTCAACAATTATGAGTGAGATCCAGACTTAGGTATATGCTAGAGTAATGCAGCGGGTTGGGTACCCGTGGTTTCCCTGGAAAAAAAGGAGGTACCCTGCAGGATGAGGGTAGGATTTTTGGGTGTGAGTATAGATGCGGGTCTCATTTATATTTCTTCTTATGTTATATTGTTTATATTTTACTACTTTTAAAATTTTAGAAAACTTTTTTCTGTCCACTTCTGATGATGTCACTTGTTTTCAGCAACAGCACTTCCTGTTTAATGGTGGTCAGTGGGTTGCATATCAGGTTGCGTATCAGTTGCAGCCTGGGTCGGGTGGTGGATCCAAGCGGGCAAATATGCGGGTTGCAGTTTGGGTCGCGGGCTGAGTGTTCGGGTCGGTCTCAAAAATTGGGTCAGTGCAAGACTCAAGGATGTGCTGATAACTCCAAAATTTACCATTGTTGTAGAATGGCTGCAGCTCCATACCCTCTCTCATCTTGCTTTCTCCAGTGTTCCACTTCAAGAGCTCAAGACTCCACGGTTTGATCCTTTAGCCAATACATGTACTTGCATTTAAATGGTACACTTTTTGTATTAGCAAGTTAAATGAACTGTTACACAATTTTTTTACATTCAAATTATGATTTCTAAATACCTTTATTTGCAAATATACCATAGAGAAATTTCAAAAGGATGTGTTTATTTTAAGAAAACTAACCTTACTACTGATTTATTGAGCTCAGGCAGCAGATCTCTCCCAGCTCTCCTAACATACTTTAGGTCAGCTCCCCCTCCCTCTCTTCCTGCAGGCTCAACTAGCGCCCTGTTTGTTTCTCAGTTCTGACCTATTATTTATATAATAAACATGTTCCAAAAGTTATTCAGGCTCAGTTGGAGAGGAGAAACACTCTGTCTTCTATCCCTCTCCTCTGCACCATCTCATAAAAAAACATAAATTGCTAAGAAAAAGTATTCTGAAGTCACTAAAGAATGCAGTTAATTAACTTCCAGATGAAACTGGAAGTCATGCAGACACCACATCACCTTTTAAAGCTTTTCCCAATAAATCAGTGGTAATCTAATTTATTCAAAAACTACTTATAACTGTGCAATTTTTATATGATGTGTGTCTTAATAAACATATTTAGAAGGTACTGTATATATTTAAATGGAAAAATTCTTGTTACTGTTCCTTTAACTTGTTCCAAACAGTTATCCTGCTTTCAATTTACAATATAGCCATTATTTATAGCAGAGCAGTCCAGGAAATTGTTGATAAGCTTTAGTTGGAAAGAATATATGATGATGGAGTCATCATGCCTACCACTATTCATAATATTTTATTAAAAAATAATGCTGACATTCCATATAAATAAGTGGAATTATTGGCCATGTTTTGAAATGAAAAAATTTTCATTAAAACCAGAGTTTTATAAACAAGGTAGGATATTTTGAGAAATTTTGAACGTTTTATTTTAGGAGATTAAAACACCACCTTTTTGCAATCATAATGGCTGGGCTGTTCAGTAGGGGGAAGTCTTACATATTCATTTTTATGAACCAAGCTTTGCATTCAATGTGCAAAGGCGATGGTGTTTACAGATGTCCTTTTGAAACCCAAGTTTTTCTATGTGCACTGAAAAGTGTCTTATTATTGGGCATGACTGAGGAAGAAATTGCACAAATAATTAAAAAGACATACAGAACTTTGAGTGTGTCCACTATTCCGCTGGACTTCTAAGAAAAAACATATGCATTATGAGTAAAAAAAAACAGGGTTTCTGTCCAAAATGTGTGCCCACTTTACAACCTTGTATATCTTTACTAAAAATGTAAATAGAATATTTTATGGGTTTTATTTTGCAAATAACAACAGTGTATATCTGTTTTTATCCGATTAAAAGGAGAGTGTTCCCTGTCTCATGTGGAAGTTATAGGTTTGCTAGTATATTAGTAGTGGCAACATGTACCATTAGTTCTAGCCAGAAGCCAGTACTGTTGTAGGAAAATGCTGGAACAGTAGCAAACTCTTTTTTCTGCTACAGATACAAATTTAAATTTGACATGGAATAATAAATGATCAGTATGTGCAATGTATATCAAACAATTCTGTAGCAGCAATATGTTTTAAAAATAGTTAAATTTTTTTCTGTAAATGTACACTTATGGAATTCCTGATGGAACCAGAACTCTAATTTTGTAACTAGTTATGAAATGTCCTTTGCTTTAAATCACATACAAATAACAAGGAACATTATAGACCTAATTTACAAACACAAGTGCAGTGTGCAAAGTGCAGTTTATGATACAGTGGTTATTACCACAATTCCAACACAATCACAGATGAAAGGAGGGGTGTTCGCATTTTTAAAAATCTGACAAAATTGATTCTTTGAGTCAAGGCGGAGTAATTTCCGGCACTCAGTGTCACTATGACAGCTGTGCATGATTCTATAGGAGTCAGTCTTCTGTGTCTATTGACAGTTGGAACCATTACCACCACCTTCATGGGTGCATTTTCACTATGGCTTGGGGGAGCTACTGTAAGCCTCCCAAATCTTCCTGTTAATGAATAAATAAAAGTATGTATTTAAAAAAATTCTTTCATAACCTGCCACATTTTAACTACGGCTGTGGCCATAAAATGGGTATGGACAAAAATCTTTTTGTCCCTCTTTCCATTTTTCAAATTCTTGGTGGTATGTAGACATGGTAGCTAAAAAGAGCAACAAGTGTTTGAGTAAGCATTTTAATAAAATTGTGAGGACAGTGTATTAGTTTGATAACACAGTAGAAGTGATTCCAGTACATAAAGATACATGAGGTTGTTGATGATTAGGCATCAATTAAACGTCTGTTAGATCCAATTCAAGCTTAAAATTAGCCACAAGGTAAATGGATGGATCGAATATAGAACAAACCCCAAAGTTTACTATGGTTATCAATACACTGTAATTGTTCTGTGAGATTTCAGTTGTAATGTGTTAATGTTGGCAGCCCGCTGGTTAGAAATGTACCTACTGCTCTCTGTTTTCCAACTCCAATCAGATCAGGTTCTTCTATTTCTTTTTCTGAGACTTTCTCCCTGTAATTTCTATGCACAGAAAAACTTTCCTCATCTAGCTTTCTATCCAAGCTTTGCTGTAAATGTTCATAGCCAGACATACCATCCATTTTTACAAAAAATAAAAACAAGGTGAATAAGAAAGTTGAAAGTTTGTTTTATATTCTCTTTGAGTGTTTCCTTCTTTTGAGCCATTTCATACACTCTTTGAAGTATACACAAACATACACATACATGGTATACATTTGTATTTATTTATCCGATGTTGTATAGTGCACACAGTGCCTTTCAGGTGTTAACTTAGATGTGAAAATGAAAAATAGTAGCCCAGTGATTGTGAAAATTTAGATTGCAGCTCAAAAATGTAATTGTTCCAATTATACTTTACACAATACTATAACAATACCTAAACTTGTTCAGTAAACCCATTCCAATATTAATGGAATTAGATAGACTGTGCAAAATAAAAAATGTTTCTAATATAGTTAGCAAAAAATGTAATGTATAAAGGCTGGAGTGGTTGGGTGTCTAACATAATAGTCAGAACATTTCTACCTGCCACATGGGTCATAACCATTTGCTTTTGAATCTGACCTGTATGCTAAGGATCAATTGCAAACTCACTGAACACAGTATATCATTTAGATCTTATTCTTACTTATCTAGTAATTGACCTTTACTGCACGGCACTTTATATATAAGTTCTATTTAAATTATGAACTTTTTTTAAGAATATCAACTTTGTAAATGCACTTTGTTTCTGATTAGTGATGGGCGAATTTGCGCCGAAAAATTCACGAATTTCACGCGAAATTCATGAAACGGCGAAAAATTTGTGAAACGGCTAATTTTTTTGGCTAATTTTTCTGGGCAAATTTTCGCTGGCGTTTCGCAAATTTATTCGCTGGCAGCGAATCGCGCAAATTCTGCGCAAATTCGTGCCTTGCGAATAAATTCGCCCATCACTATTTCTGATAATTAATTGGCACTTTCTAATGAATTGTGGATATTATTAATTACACCTGAGCCCAATTATGAATTTTTAATGAATTGATTGTTAACCTTTAGTCTGGCAATATTCATTGGATACACGCACTAAACGGCACTTTATATTTAATTTATTCATTAATTGGCCTGGGAATTAATTGGCCTGGGAATTTATTGGCTTTACATAAAATTGTTGATGGATTTATTGATCGGCACGCACGGCACTTTAATTTTAGTT
The DNA here is from genome assembly GCF_017654675.1 of Xenopus laevis. Taxonomy (NCBI): domain Eukaryota; kingdom Metazoa; phylum Chordata; class Amphibia; order Anura; family Pipidae; genus Xenopus; species Xenopus laevis. The sequence continues at coordinate 48,678,558 of NC_054382.1, read as the reverse complement.
TTGTGGTTGTAACTACTACTTGAATGGTAGTTAATTAAGTTATTACTAGACATAAAATCAGTTGTTACTGACAGGGTACTTTGCTATTAATTTTTGTATACTTCCTTTATGAAGGTTGTCAGCCCTCCACTCCATAAAAGTCTTCAAAAAGCTGCGTAACCTAAATATCTTTAGATTTTTATCCTCTAGAAAACACAACCTCACTAAGTCAAAGTTTTATTTTTTTACTATTTTCACAACTATTTTTAAACAATAGTTTACTGTTCTATAGCTGTGGGCACTATGTTTGTCGCAAATATGGTTTGATTAAGAAGAATTACCTTAGGAGTAGAAATATACTTGTATGTATAATAAGAGGGAGATATGGTGTTTAATGGTATATGCTAGGGTAGTATCAGTGTTGCAGTGTCTTAAAATATATTGGGAATGATAACATACCTGCAGACACTATGATAGTCCCCTCCTCTAATCTTTAAACCACCCCAAGAATATTTTATAACCCCCCCTTTATTATGCCTTACATCAATATCATCAATTCTCCCATTTAAAGACTGAAGCCATTCACCATTAAATCCTCTAAATATGTTTTAAGACAAAAGTATTGTAGACTGTTTCATAATTTTGAATCTGAAAATCTAGCATAATTTAATTTAAATTCATTCAAGTATATAACAAAAACTACGGTATTGTCATTCTTCAATTATTTATTAGTCAAACTTACCATCTATCTATAAATGTGAAATAATTATTTTGAAATTGCCAGCAAGCAATCAGAAAAGAGTAGACATTCTGCAGCTACAAAGAAATCAGTCCATTCAAAAAGATGTATCAAATCCATTATTTTTCCAACCCATTGATTAGCCTATTGCTAATGATCAGAGGTATTCATGCAGCTGTTCCTCCCAAGTCTAGTTGTTCGTCTGAAATATATTATTGTTGTTACAAACAATTGAACACAGATTATAACAACACCAATTTTCTTTGCTAAAAAGACATGTGAATGGTCAATTTGTTAAAAAGCTGTTAGAAAATGGAGGGAAAGACAGTTGTGTTTGATCAAAATTGCACCTCAGTCCATCTCATTATTTCTATAAAAGATGTTGAAAATATTTGGCACAGAATGTAACAGTTATTTTAATTCAAAGTACACAGTTGTGTGGTGGTTGGGCTTCACAGTCGCTTTTGTTTACCTTTGTTAGTAAAAACAGAACACGTTACAGCAGGGCAAAATGTAGGTTCAGCATTGTATATAGTATAAAAATACAAAAACAAAAATATGTTTATGCCAATGCCCAAAACAGAACTTTATGACGTATAAGCACTGTTATCAGGTCGCAGGAATATATTTTGTTTTCAAAACCTCTATATTTCCTTATAAAACAAAAGTCACTGGTGCTAAAATGTAAACATCTTCATTTTGACATAAGAAAGCTATCAAATGGACTCAGGTAGCACACAAGAAGACCACTGTGGTCAGAATGATGTGTGAAGAACAGTGATGGGCGAATTTGCAAATTATCAATTTTAATGCCTTCAATTCTGATGCCGGCGTTAAAGTCAGTGGGCAGCTGAATAATGTTGACACGCAATGGATCGGTTTTTACAATGAGCGTCCAAAATTTTTTGACCAGCAGCAAAACACAGATATTCACCGGGAATTTAGCCTGCCAAATTTAATCGCCCATCACTAGTGTAGAAACAGAAGTTCAAAAAAACATGTGTAGGATCTTACCCATTTGGAGAGATTATCATGCTTGTCTCATGGGCACAATGTATCAGGGTACCTACATTCAAATCGATCTTGGATGTACCAGTAAGCCCCTGCTGGGTCATCTTTTCATAAATCACATTTTATTTTCTAATAGGAATGCACCCAAACAAGTGAAGAGAATCACTTTAGCTGTAAGTCAACTGTTAAAAGGTGATGCTTAAATATAATCATCTTACACTAAAACAGTATCAATTTCCTGCTTTTATTTGTTCAGAATATTAGGAACATCCAAGGATAACTTAGTTGCCACAATCTTGGAGCCAATACAAAATATTAATAATATTAATAAATCGGGGGGTGTCCAATCTGCCAGTCCATATAGGGCTTCAATAGCTCCGTGATTTTGCCCCAGCTCCCAAGGTTCTATGGAGTAATAACTCCAAAGAAGGTATCCTGAAAGCTATTATATATAGAAAGTCAAAAATTTATTAAATACACATAGTAAAAAATGGTACATTCTGACCCTCCAAAAACTTCACTTTACGCATTTCGTACCCACTGGTACTTAGTCATAAGTGTCTTTGGTAGTATCACATGCATTACACAATTTAAAACCAGGGTGATCCCACCCTTTTGGTTCCAACCAATCACTGATTAGGCTCCACTCCCATCTCGTTAAGGTTACAGCCGAATAAAGTACTAGTATTGTTACCAACATATGTTTAGTATATACACGCAATATAATATATACTGACTTATAGGTTTATAAATTAATGATATGATAACAGACCAAAATACTAGAATGATAGTCCAATATAATCTGTACTCTATTGGTCACTGTGATTAATTTGATTATAAGCAACAATCTTGCCACAATTTTGGAGCCAACTTATTTCTTTTGTGAGATAAGTCTAGAGTATAGATTTTAAGGCAAAGAAGATTTGTTAGAAGGGTCTCCTCAAACCTAGCAACTGTAAAGTGTCATTGAGTGTGGTGTTAAGTTACATTAGGTTCAGAAATAATACAGCAAAGCTGAAGTCTGTAGGCTGTAAACGGCCTGCCAAACTCCTTCCGGCAATGCTATGCCACACTTCTGAAAAGTGAGCTGCTACACTCAATCAGGTGATCACAATGTCACCTCTTTCCACTCCACAAAGTAAAAAACCTAAAAACAGCAAAAAAGAGCACTCCAAGGGGAAAAAAAATCTAAGTTTTTTTCGGGCGAATAGGCCATTTCCGTTCAAATTCAAATCGTACGAATGAGCTGACAATGGGATTGAAAAGAGTGTCCAGCTTTAGATCCAGTATAACACCACTTAACTTCTAAAGGTCATATGAAACTAATTTTCGGTGCGTGTATGGTGGAAAAAAGCCGAAGACATGGATATCGGTCGGCTCGTCGATCAGGCTGGACGGAAAATTTTGATCATCGAACGTCGGCCATTGTTATTGATGGATTGTCAGATACAGGTAGAATTCTATTGTTTCTACCTATATATCGGACAATTCCACTCTACACGTGTGTATTGAAATGAACATTTGAACATTCTTTCTTGGAAAGATCTTCCAAGAAAGATCGTAATTGATAGGTCTGTGGCCACCTTAAGTCACAGTATTGCTGTTTTGTGAATAAACTATTATTGAAAATTACCACTTTCGTTGGTGTCTGCTTGGAGGAGGTAAGTTCATTACTACCTCCTCTAAATTACCAATTGGGTTTTTAAGTGCTTTTAGCTATTCTTTATCCTTTTGGCGCCTCTGTTTTGTCTTACTACCAAACCAGTTAATGATGACACTAACTGTAGTAGTTATCGGCCCATCTCTCTTCTCAATCAGGATTTAAAATTGTTTACAAAAATTTTGGCCCAGCGTTTAAGACCGATTCTTCCAATGATTATACATAGAGATCAGGTAGGCTTTGTTCTGGGTCGGGAAGCCAAGGAAAACACTTATAAAGGAAGGCCTTCTCTGCTTCTCTCGACAGATGCAGAGAAGGTCTTTGATAGAGTTAGCTGGGACTATCTGGATTTGGCATTAGAAAGTTTGGAATTCGGGCTTGAGTTCAGAGGTAAAATTATGGCTTTCTATACAGTTCCGTCAGCACAAGTTCGAGTCAATGGGATTCTTTCTCCCCCATTTGAGATAAGGAACGGACAAGACAGGGGTGCCCTCTTTCCCCACTTATTTATGTGATAACGATGGAGTTTTTGTTAACCACTGTCAGACGCAATCCGGATATATTAGGCATAACAATTGGGAATTATAACTATAAAGTTGCGGCATTTGCGGATGACCTCTTATTTGCTATTTCACAACCAATAATTACCATACCTAACCTTTTTGCGAGAATTGAAGGATTTTGGGGTATTATCTAATTACAAAATCAACATGGATAAGTCAGAGGCCTTATTCTTAAATGTGCAGTCTCCATTGAAGCAACAATTGAAATCTAATTTTGCCTTTAAATGTCCACCTTTATGTATAAAATATCTGGGGATCCAGATTTCGTCTGACACTTAACACTTATATAATTTAAATTACAAGCCCTTACTAGAGGAGACTCGGAAAGTTCTAAAAGTTTGGGGAACTAAACAGTACGTGGCTAGGTAGAATTAACACTGTAAAAATGACCATTCTTCCTAAGTTTCTTTACCTTTTTCAGACTCTCCCTATCCGCCTTCCCCCTAACTTTTTTACAGAGTTTAATACTATGATCAGAGTCTACATTAACAAGGGGAAAAGAGGTAGAGTGAAGACTTTAACGCTTCATAAAACAAGACAGACTGGAGGGTTAGTTATCCAGATTTGGAATCGTATTATCAGGCCAGTATATTGTCACCAATCCGAGCATATGTAGACCCAAATTCTGTTTTTCAGTGGAGACAAATGGAAGATGCATGGGTGGAACATACCCTGCACTCTTTACCATGGGCCAAAGATGTTAGCCATCATACTAGGGGGCAACGTCCTCATGTACTTATAACTCTTACCCTCTTAACCTGGAAACAGCTTAACCGCAAACTTGAGTTAACAAAGTATCCCTCATCACTTTTGCCGTTATATAGTTCCCGTCTAGTTTACAAGACAACGGTTTTAAACAGGCCTTTGGAATTTCGAAGCCTAGATTAAAATATTTATTGATAACCCAGCCAGGAGGATTGTCCCAAGTAGTACAGCAAAAGGAGCAGTGGTCCATACAAGACCTATGGAGATTTAGGCAACTCTCTCATTGGATGAGGGACTTAAAAATGAGAGGAGTAGAGGTCAGGGAACTAACTACCTTTTAATCCCTGTGTGCCAGAGACGGGAATATTCCACACCAGGTCTCTATATTATATAAATTAATAAATAGCTTGAAATGCAAAGACCAACCAACTTATGCACATCAATGGGAGGTTGAGTTGGATACAACTTTTACTGATTCTGAGTGGTCCCATATTTACCAAACTAATTCCCGCTGTTCTATTAGTAATAAATACCAGGAATACTCCTTTAAATTACTATCCCGGTGGTATAGAACTCCTGTGAGGCTGTGGGTCTGTGTCGGTATTAAACTCTTTTTGGGTACATGTAATATCAGACTGTAAAAGCATAACTGGAATTCACCTACCTAAATCTCCGTTGACCCTACTATTGTTACATAATATTAAGGGGCCCATTCACTAAGCTCGAGTGAAGGATTCGAATGAAAAATACTTCGAATTTCGAAGTATTTTTTGGGTACTTCGACCAACGAATGGGCTACTTCGACCTTCGACTACGACCTTCGACTTCGATTCGAACGTTTCGAACGAAAAATCGTTTGACTATTCGACCATTCGATAGTCGAAGTACTTTCCCTTTAAAAAAAACTTCGACCCCCTACTTCGGCAGATAAAACCTACCGAAGTCAATGTTAGCCTATGGGGAAGGTCCCCATAGGCTTGCTAAACTTTTTTTGATCGAAGGATTTTCCTTCGATCGTTGGATTAAAATCCTTCGAATCGTTCGATTCGAAGGATTTAATCGTTCGATCGAACGAAAAATCCTTCGATCGATCGAACGAACGTTTAGCGCTAAATCCTTCGACTTCGATATTCGAAGTCGAAGGATTTCAATTCGAGGGTCGAATTTCGAAGTATTTTTTACTTCGAAATTCGACCCTTAGTGAATCTGCCCCTAATTCTTTTGACCCTTCAAGGACAAAATTATTAATACAGCTCCTGATGGCAGCTAAGTCCTTAATTCCAATACATTGGAGGAGCTTACTGCCACCTACTAGAGAGGAGTGGTATAAAGTTGTGAGTGAAATATGTCGAATGGAGGAATTGACGGCATATATAAATAATACCCATGAGAAATTTGCGGCCACCTGGTTCTTGTGGATGCAATTTATAGCAAATAAAGGAGAAACAAGTGCTCATTGACACAATGTAGCTTGAAAGTGTTGCTATATATCTTAGACTATTTTATATAGACATATTGCCTTGCCTAACTTATTTAGTTATTTTCTTTGTTTTTTTTTAAATATTCATTCTTTCTATATTTTTACTTTTCAGTCCTGTATTTTATTTCTTTATATTGAAATGTATACTATCGACAACTTTTGCATTTATTGAACTCTTGTTTATTGATGCAATGTGATACATGTAACAAATGCTGTTATACAAATGTCGACAATTTTATTTCAATAAACACATTTTTGAATAAGAAAAAAAAAGAAACATGGTGAAAATGTGTACACTCTTGCTTCTGATACAGTGAAACAATTACAGCAACAACCAAGAAATTTTTGATTTTTGAATTAAATGTGAAAAAAGCCATAATTAAGCAGGTTTCTACAAATCCTGTACACTATTAGAATTGTCTGAAGTGCAATACAAGATTGGGAAATGCTAATTTTTATTCTGTTAATCTGTATAAAAGTTTTCTTGCATTCCTCCCAAATGTAACCCCAACTATACATAATATTAGGCTGTACCCCTATTATTAACTGTAAATACAGTATATTAGAAGTCACCACACAAAGCCAATTTTAATATTGATATTTACCTACCTTATTTGCTCAGTCTATAATCTTGGATGTACACAAGAACGTCACTCATAGGGGTATATTTATCAAAAAGTGAAGTTAGAGAGTGCCACAGTCCTCTAGAGTGCAATTCCGCCACTCTCCATTCATTTCTATGGGATTTTGAAAGGCTTATTTATCAGAGGATGAACTTTCCATTGATAAATACTCTTTTAAAAATCCCATAGGAATTTCACTATAGAGGACTGTTGTGATCTCTTAGTTCACTCTTTGATAAATATACCCCACAGAAGGGCAGCAGTGAAAGTTACAGGAACAACAAGGGATAAGTAAGATTAAAGGGGTGGTTCACCTTTAAGTAAACTTTTTTCCATTTACTAAAGGTCGAATTTTTAATCCATGTGAGTTTTTTTCAATTTGAATATACTCACAATTCGATTGGGAGGTTATTTAAGAATAAATTTGAATGACTAATATTCAATGGAATGGCTCTGACCCGAAAATTTGAATCGTATTTGATTCTTATTCGATTCATACGAATTGAGTTTTACTCTGAAAATAAATCTTGAATATCAGCAAGACTATTAACATCTCCAAATGGCTTAACAGACCTCTGCCACTGACTTGTACATGAACTCGGGTGGTTTTAGGTAGTGAATATTCTAATTAGGACTGTTTTCGTGGTCGAGGTGTGATAAATCTCACATTTGAATTTACATTCAAATAGGGGGATTCAAATTTGAATGTGAATTTTGAAACTCGAAAATTTTAAGTCGAATTTAATATTCGACCCTTAATAAATCTGTCCCTTAGTATGTTATAGAATGATCAATTCTAAGCAACTTTTCATTTGGTCTTCATTATTTTTTTTTTTATTTTTTTTTTTTTAAATGATTTGCCTTTTTTCATCTGAATCTTTCCAGCTTTCAAATGGGGGTGACCCCATCTAAAAAGAAATGTTCTGTAAGGCTACATATATGTTGTTGTTGCTACTTTTTATTACTCGTCTTTCTATTCATTGCAGAAATTCCAAATTGGAGAGTGTCTGAACTCAAAAACCAAAAATAATAAAAAATTAAAACCAATTGCAAATTGTCTCAGAATGGTTACATATATTTATAGCAATATCACCTTAATAGACAGTTCTCTCTGATGTCAGAATTAGCCTATTAGAGAGTGACCTTATAAGCTTACAAATTACAGGAAATTCAAAAAAGAATAAATGGTTCCAGTGTGTTTTATGCATTATTATCCACAGTAATAACCTCTAGTAGAAATCAGACTGCTTTTTAACTACTATGAAATATTAGTGGGGCTCATTTAGAAATACTGTGCATATTTGCCCAAGGGCAGTAATCCATAGCAACCAGTAAGTTACTGGCTTTTTTCAGCCAGCTGCAGGTGGACCAACAAAAGGATAATTTGATTGGTTGCCATTGGTTACTGCCCAGGTGAGATTTTACCCAGTGTTTATATTGGTATGGGAACTGTTATCCAGAATGCTCGGGCCAGGGGTTTACCGGATAATGTATCTTTCTGAAATTTGGATCTTCTTACCTTGTCATCTAGAAAATCATTTAAACACTAAATAAACCCAACAGGGTGGATTTGCTGCAAATAAGGATAATTACGTCATAAGTCCAAGTCCAAGCTACTGTTTTATTGTTACAGAGAAAAAAGAAATCATTTTTAAAACTGTGGGAGATGGGCATTTTGTAAATTGGAGCTTTCTAGATAATGGGTTTCCAGATAACTGATCATACTTGTAAATAAGTGACACCCTAAAAAGATTAGATTACAAGAGAATTCCCAATTTCTTGGAAACAAGTGTCTTCCCCATTACCACAGTATTTTCCTGACAAGTAAATTACTTGACGCTTATTGCTTTATGATTTTATAAGAGCTATAATAATTTATGCTTTCTTTCTTGATTAACTTGAGCTGTGTGATTTGTTCTTGGCAGTTGTGGAAAAGATTAACAAGGACGCCTGGTTGCAATCAAATCATTGAACAAGAATTGTTAAGAGCTGTTCCAGCTAATTTGTCACTTCATTTAGGCCTAGCAAGTTCTCTAACTGAGTTGCAAAAGCCCTTTTTTCAAGCCAAGATTTATTTTTCCAGAGGTCATAAAGAATTTGTAAAAGACTTTTGTTAAGTACAGAATGAACTCTTCTCTCTTAAAGTAAGCCTGCAAATAAACTTTGCATTGGCAAACTGGAAGATCACCTCAATCTACTATTTGACGCAATTTTCCAAACATATGTTTGACAGTTTTTGTATATGATTTTAGATATAGAGTAGATATACTGTCTATAAACATGTGCCTTCATTGTTGAATATTGAGCATGGGGATGACATTGTAAAAAAAGTAGTCATCAGATTTATTGAGGCTTGAGGCTTGAATGGTAAATCCTAAATTCTAAAAATTTTTTGGTCAAAACTCACAAAATCAAATTTTAATTCACCAACTCGAAATTGAATTTGAATGCTTGATTTATCAAACTTTGATCCTGGAAACAGTTCTAATTTGAATATTAGCCATCTAAAACCTGCCGAGTTCATGTACAAGTCAATGGCAGAGGTCAGTTGAACCATTTGAATATGTTAATTACCTTCTTGACATTCAAGTTTTTTTTCAGAGGAAAACTCAATTCGAATTCAATTCAATTTCCCATACAAGTTTTGAGTACATTTGAATTTATTAGAGTGCATTTGAATTCATTATTCACATAACTTCGAAATTCGACCTTTGATAAATCTGCCCCCAATATGTCAAAACAATTTGTCAAAACAATTTGTCAAATAATTTAGAGTAACTCATGAGTGGGTCAATTTATTGCCCCTGTGTTTGCATGGAGTGATGTGTCTACTTTGGTTCATGTGACTGCTTTTTTACCATAATTCTGCCATGTTTTATGCCTGAGATAATAGCTATTATTTTATATATATCCTTTGTTTGAAAGTCTCTTCTTTACAGTGCTTCAGCAAATGAAAATAGAAGTAATCAGCAGATTGGAAGCCACAAACACATTTTCATAACTTTCATTCAGTAGTAGTAGAGTAGACATTGAGATTCCTGAACCACCTTTGAGATCTTTATAAAGTTATATTTAACACCTCTGACTTGAAGTTACTTAATAGAGAAGTCAACTTATGGTGTAGTTTGGGGAAAGTTTAGACTTGAAAAAGAGGTGCATTTAAAATTCTACGTCATAACATACATTAGAACACAATTGTTAAATAAATAGTAGGTGCATTTCAAGAGCACCTGCAGAAAATGTCTGTTATAATTAGCAAATCATTGTTTGGCTTAGGATTGTGGTGATTCTTTCAAAGCAGTCTGTACAGGTAGAATGCATTATTTTTTAAATGGAGAAGATAGCATAATGCACACAAACAATATATATATATACGTATATATATATATATATATATATATATATATATATATATATATATATATAGATATATATATATATATATATAGATATAGATATAGATATATATATAGATATATATATATATATAGATATATAATGTTATTTCCATACTAGTGTAACACACCCTTTAAATGTTTATTATAAATCTATAAATTCTCAGATGGCCACAGCAAGTAGAGAATTCTCAGATTGGCACAGCAAGTAGAAAACACAGATGGGAACACACCATTTATTATAAATGCATATTATTGCAAAATTCCAAAATAATTCCTATTGTTGGGAAAGACAATACATAATTATTCCAGAATAACTTTGCACTGTAAACAAGTGAAATATGTGAATGTTATTTATTTCTACAGCATCACCTGACAGCTGTGCAACTTGTGTTGTCTTCAAAAATTCACATTTTACAAAATAAAAATATTAATGGATCAGAAAATAACCAATTCTTATTTTGAATTTCATGCAGACATACTGTACTTTGTGTACTCACTTTTAGAGGCATATTTATCAAATGTCGGATTTTAGTGGTTTTAGGGGTTTTGGAAACCACGACTAAACTTGTTTTCTCCACAACCATGATTGTCATTGAATTTATTAAAAGATCAGAATATAAAAAGCGTGAATGAAAAAAAAAGTGCTTAACAATGTGCTAAGAAATACGAATACCTCGAAAACCTCGAAAATTTTAGACAATTCCTAGCTGTAAAAAAAACCTCCAAAAGTTTGATTTGATTAAAAGCAGACCAATAAGATCAACACAGTTTCCAATGACTTCTATAGGGCCTCAACAACTTTTAGATGGCAAAGTTTTTCGTGTTTCTTTTTCATAATAGAAAATTAATTTATAGAGCTTTTTAGAAGTATAAGTACCATTCATTTTTGAGAGTCATGAAAAAAAACTTGATTGTTATTAAATGGGCCCCTTTGAGTCAATTCATCAGTTGCTCTTGAAAGATAATTTGTTATATATATAAGCCTGTTATCCAAGATTCTTCTAACCAGCACAGTGGTTAAAATACTGACTTGCAGTACAGGTATGGGATCCTTTATCTGGAAAAGCCATCTCCCATATACTCCATTTTATCCAAATCATCCATATTATTTAAAAAAGATTTCCTTTTTCACTGTAATAATAAAACAGTACCTTATACTTGATCTAAGATACTAAGATACAATTGATAATTATTGGAAGCAAAACTAGCCTATAGGGTTTATTGTATCTTTTTATGGTTTTCTAGAAGACTTAAGGCATGAAGATCCAAATTACAGAAATATCTATTATGCAGAAAACCCCAGGTTTCAAGCATTCTGGATAACAGGTCCATGAAAACTTCAGAGCTGATTTATTAATTTGGATTATGTGTTTTGGATGGTTACTCAATTGTTGGGGGGAGGTTGTCATCACATTTTTTCCCCGCAGTTTATACTGTATAACCTGTATATAACCTGTATCTCTGCATGTTATATGGAGCAACATTTTTAATTTGTATTTTTATGGTTTTCTTTTGAAAATACACAGTCCCAGAGAAAAAAAATGTGTTTCTGATGTAAGTGGGAAGATACAGTATATGCCACCTTTTGCTTGTGGGACAAACCACTGACCTGGTACTGCTATGAGTAACAGAAGTACTTTGACACTAGGTAGGAAGAGATGCAAGACAAATATGTAGCAAGGACAAAGTAAATTGCACAGAGAATGGAAATAAGGTAGAGCAGAACATTATAAACTGATCTTAAATGGTGGTGTTTTTGTTTTTTTAAATGATTTGTTATTATTATTATTTAATAATAACTGACCCCCCCCGCTTCTTGTACTGTTTAGATTGATGTACCCCAATGCCTTATCTTATACTTTTCACATTGGCTTTAACATCTAAGTGCATGCTTGTGCAAGCACCTCAGTAAGAATATACTTGATGTGATAGACAAAAAGGAGATTTTTCTGACTTGAATGCAGTAATGTAGGTTTTCAGCTTTGTCGAGCGTATATTTTTTTTGTTGTATAAATTGTAAATAGGTTTCATCAATCATACTGCTATTTCTTTATACATGCACACCATGTTGATAGTTGAACCAGGTTTTGTGAAATTTTCATACAAATCACGTAAACCCCAGGCTATTTACTTGGAAAGAAAAGTCAGACTTTTTTTATACAGCGCATCCAGATGCTATTCATTTTTAAAGTACTGTCCTACAAAAAAACTGCTTTCCAAAAAATACCAGATAAGGGTATTGTTAGGTTTTTTATTTAAACTAAAATAAGAGATTTACCCATTGCAAAAAATTGCACCTTTTTATTTCAATTCAATATTATATTCAATATCAAGACTTTGGTTCTAAAATACAGCTATGAGGATCCCTTTTTAGAGCTCTAGTATCTAGAAACTGAATTATTGGAAGACCATCTCCCATAGACTCCATTTTAACAAATTTTCAAAGATGATTTCCTTTTTCTCTGTATTAATAAAACAGTACCTTGAAAGTGTTAGTAACTAGGCTGCATGAATCCATATTGATGGCAAAACATTCCTATTTGGGTTATTTAATGTTTTAACAAATTTTCAGATTATATATCAAGCAGATACATTACTGTAACTGAATTAGAGAACAACATATGAAGGCAAGTGCAGTATGCAAAATATATTATGGTACATAATATGATTCTTTGTGCACAAGCCTGTTGCACCTATTAATGCAATCCACAGTAGAAGCCCTGGAATTATTGCCACATTCAAGGCAGAAGGGGGATTGATACCCTGGCAGTGAGTAAAACTACTTTGAAGTGCAAAAAGCATCTTTGGACACAAGTATCCTAAATGAATGGCTTCAAGGAGCCCTCAGCTACTTGGATTCCACCAGGACTTAAACGAGAGGTGCAAGGCTAGAGGTTCTGGATAGACAAAGGGCACGACTGTTAGCAAAGTCTTTCAGCAGAAGGTTGTGGTGCAAGGTGTTAGACAGAATCGTAGTCGGAACAGGCCAGGTCGAGGCAGGCAGAAATTGAGTGTAAACAAATCAGGCCTGGTCTGGGCAGGCAGAGTTCAAAGCGTGGTCAGGCAGGCAAGGGTCAAAACCGCGAGATCAATTAGATGGATTAAGCAGAAGAGACAGTCGGAATTCAGGCAATGGATCAGGATAAAGAGGTCAGAATCGTCAGGAACAGGCAGGGGTCACAACTGGTAGTCAGACTCAAGATAAATAACAGAATAGCAAAAGCTAACAGCACCAGGAACAAATCCTATAACAGGCAATGAGGACCTGTATGATGGCCCTTTATATATTTTCAAAGTTCGCACCATTGTGCGCTGGCGGCAACACGACAGCGCGCATGTGCCAATAAATACCGAAGAGATGCGCACGCCCTAACAGTCGGCGCATACAGAGGAAGAGGATGCGGCTTGTGGCGGGTGTCGACCCCTTCCCACTAGACCACCAGGGTAGGTTGTTACACTAGGCAAGAAGTCAGGATCAAAGCAAGAAGGTCAGGATCCATGAATCAGTCAATAAGGAATTATAGAACACCTAGGAACAATCAGGAGTATTCAGGCATTGAACCCGATCTTTGGTGTCTTTTTATTTTGCATTTTTAAGACAAAAAGTAGCGCAATGCTGTCACACACCACTGCATCACAATGCTGACTGAGCTCCATAATAATAATAATCCTCATCCTGATGGCTATGATTTGTAAAACCAATAGAAACATATTTATATGTTGTTTTATTTTCACAGCAAAACATATGTTCCAGAAGAACACCCATTACTATGGGCATAAACAACATTTCACCAATATACATTATTTAAATGTAAATATGCCATACAAGGCACACCATTTTTTACAAGAACAAAATAGCCCTGTGCCGGAACACCCCTGACACATTCAGCAATGCCCCCAATGTCACACACTCCACCCCAATCCAGAGTTTTTAACATTTAAAGGTGTCAATCCAAATATAACAACACTTTCTGCTAATATTCTGATGGCTTCTAGCCAACAACTCATTAGATTCTTAGAAAGAGCACATTGAGCATATGTAATGATGTACTACTCAAAAAATTACCTGACATTATACAAGAAAGGGAGCTGCTTTGAAAAATGTTGTTTTTGTTGTGAAACAACTTGATTTAGATTTTAATAATTTGTAACAGTATGTACATATTATGAATACATAATATACTCGAGTATAAGCCGAGTTTTTCAGCATCCAAAATGTGCTGAAAAAGTCTACCTCGGCTTATACTCGGGTCAGCGGGCAGTAGCTGAGATTGCAGTCACTTTTAATCATTCCTATACCAACAGTTTGCTTGGGGAGAGAATGCAATATCACACAGCGCCCCCCGGGTGGTTATATGAAAGAATAACAGTGCGCCCGCTGTTGGTTATATGAAAGAATAACAGTGACTGCAATATCACACAGCACCCTCTGTTGGTTATATCAAAGAATAACAGTGTGCCCTCTGTTGGTTATATCAAAGAATAACAGTGACTGCAATATCACACAGCGCCATCTGTTGGTTATATGAAAGAATAACAGTGCGCCCTCTGTTGGTTATATGAAAGCATAACAGTGACTGCAATATCACACAGCTCCATCTGTTGGTTATATGAAAGAATAACAGTGCGCCCTCTGTTGGTTGTATGAAAGAATAACAGTGACTGCAATATCACACAGCACCCTCTGTTGGTTATATGAAAGAATAAAAGTGCGCCCTCTGTTGGTTATATGAAAGATTAACAGTGACTGCAATATCACACAGCGCCCTCTGCACATGGTATGAAAGAATAACAGTGCGCCCTCTGTTGGTTATATGAAAAAATAACAGTGACTGCAATATCACAGAGCACCCTCTGCATATGATAGTGGGACAGTGGGACAATGCACTCAGAAATCCGTTTGGCAATTCTCTTTCACCATCAACTTTGCAAAGAAGTCCGGTTGATTGCTGGGGGGTCGCTTTGGTCGAATGTGCGCTGCTGGGAGACAGGGCTGTAGTTATGTCTAGGCTTATACTAGAGTCAATAAGTTTTCCCTGTTTTCGTAGGTAAAATTAGGTACATCGGCTTATACTCAGGTCGGCTTATACTCGAGTATATACGGTACCAATGTATTCTTCAAGACTGAACAATAAATTGGTATAGATTGCATACAAAAATACAACCAATGATCCCACGCAGCACAATTTATAATGGATATGCTTTCCAGTTCTTGTTACAGTATATTATAAACATATTGATTTTATTATATTGAACAATATACAAAAAAAAAGAAGAAAAGGAATGAAAAAAGTTAGCAAACTTGTGGAGGAAAATGGTGTTGCATTACAGCACTCTATAATAGACTTCGGGGGTTATTTATCAAAGGTTGAATTTTAGAGTTATGTGAATTTTTTTAATCTCAATTACATTTCGAATGGTATGTTATTTATGAAAAAAATTTAATTTCTAAAATTCTATCAAATAGTCCCGACCCGAAAACTCAAAACCTCTGCCATTGACTACATGAACACGGTTTTGGTTGAGAATAGTCGAATTAGAACTGTTTCCAGTGTCGAGGTGTGATAAATCTCACATTCAAATTCAAATTGGTGGTTTTAAATTCAAATTTGTGAGTTTTGACCAAAAGAAATTTAAAAATTTGAATTTACCATTCGAACCTTAGTAAATCTGCCCCTTCATGTGTCTTACAATTTTTTCTCTAATGCAGTATAGGTTTCCTACAATACAAATATGTACTAATGAGAAACTTCACAGTATTTTTTTATCAGGAAATATTATGATTCACAGTGTTATTCTTTCTGATCTTTTCTTCTGATTCAAATAGCCTGCATCCAGAACAGATGGTGTGTTTGTGGTCTTCTGACTTTAATCCTCATTATTCCCAATAACGTGATTTTCATGCTCTGTAATGCCGATTTCCCTGAATTGAATGTTGAGTTAACCATGGCTCCTAGTCCTCAAGCAAATCCATGCTTTAGGCATTTCAGAACCATTAGTCTCTTTATTCTCAAGATGTACTGTAAACCGTGTGGGGGCTTTAATCCTAAACAATGAGCAAATATTTAATATCTGCACAGTATGTGATTCAAATGACTAGTTTATTCTCTATAAGCAGTATGCTGGCTGTCGAAATGAAAGCCCACTTGTGTATGTTCTGGCTTAGAATATTGTAGTGTGCAATCCTTTTTTGATATGTTCTGAGCAACATTTGTAAAATGTTATTTTATGTAGCTCCAGCACATGTATTTAAAATAGGATAATGGGTTTAGTGCAGTGAACCTCTTGTCTTTGTCTGTATGAATTTTGTGGTCACAGCCTCATTACAACCCCACCCCAACGCCACCTAATGGCTTCAAATTTAGTTTTACACACAACTTTCCCTTTCCCTGCTATAAAAGTCTACTAGGGGGCAGATTTATCAAATTCGAATTAAAAAACTTTGAATACGAATATCAAATTCGACGTTTTATCAGCAAATTTGGCAATCCTGCGGTCGAATAATAATCGTTAGATCGAACGATTAAATCGTTTGAAACAAACAATTCGAACAATGAAATGATTTTTATTTGATGTGTAAAGATGTGTTAATTTGGCGAAGTATTGAAGTCAAAGTTTTTTTAAAGAGACAGTACTTTATAGAATGGTCGAATAGTCAAACGATTTCGAAAGGTCGTAGTAGCCTATTCGATGGTCGAAGTATCCAAAAAATTACTTCGAAATTCGAAATATTTTAACTTCGAAAATTCACTCGAACCTTAGTAAATCTGCCCTAAGTGTTCTACTATTGCAATGAAAATCAGGATGAGGTTACAGTGCAAATTTTGTTTGCTCGTGTTACATGGCAATCACATTCCAAAATGGCAATATAGAGCTATTTATGTGTTCAGAGTTAGAAAAATTTAATTTCTTTTGTGAAATACTATAAGCAGACAGGATTTTCATTGGAAAAATTTCCCACATAACATGAATTGTGTGAAGAAATTCCATTGTTGTTGCTAGACTACAACAACACTATGCAAAAGATATTTTCAAAAAAGAACATTCTAAATTTAAAGGTAACGAGTATATTGCAGAGCCCAGTTGCGCTGTCCAGAGCCTACAGAACATAGAGGCAGATAAACCATAAGGAATAATAGAAAGCACTCCAAACAGACTTGTAAAAAAAAAAAGTATTTTTATTGAAGCTTCATGTCCAGCTTAGTAAAAATACTTTGCAGTGTGTCTGCTGTATTCCTATGCTATATGACTGCTACATTACTTATGCTGGACTACAACTCCCATGATGTTTGATAATACACTGGAGAATGATGGGAGTTTAGTACTTTAAAATTTCAGTAACAGCTCAAAGCAACCACAGCTTTGGGACTGACGCACAAAATACAGTACACGTAGAATATAAATGTCACAATATAGGTCTGATTAGCAATTAATACAGATAATTACTAAATGGCATCACAGAAACAAGTGCAATTAACATCAGAATGTAATAATCAGCCTTGTAGCATCAACTTATATTACAGACCAACCTCATTTTCTGTTTGATACTTTTTGACGACCCCAAAGCTTTAGCTTCTCAACATCTGTTTAGAGACCACTGAGCATGTGAGTGTCGCAGACACTTTCCAAGATGGTGGCAAGTTTGAAGGCCTGGATCATCACTGTTATTGATAAGCTAAAACTTTAGGCTGGTATGATAAATTCAGTATATAAAATATCCATTTTTAGGATTTAGGTCTCCTTTAAGGCTGTTTCATCTGTAGGACTGAATTCAGAATTCTATGGTAAAGGAAGGAGAAATTATATCAAATTAGTTATCAGAAGAAAAACACAATATAAAGAAAAAAGCAGCAAACATCTTCAAATATTTTGTGGTTATTTTGCAATATATTTTATAATATGGGCAACAATTTGGTGTAAAACCTTTTCAAAAATATTTAATATTTCCCATAGTATTTACATTTCATACTTGAACCAAGTTGTTTTCTAAATATTATAAATAGCTGAAATGGGAATTCAAATACAGGTAAACAGGAATTCAGGTAATACAGATTCAGGTAAACAGGAAACCGGTAATACAGGAATTCAAATACAGGTAAATACAGATAAGCAACTAAGATCTACAATTTTAATGGAAAATAATTGAACAATGTGAGTATATGTGAATATAAAGGTTCTATGTATTAAGCAGTGTAGTAACAGCTATTAGCCATTTCCCTTCAATATTGCAATTACCCTTTGCTAAACTCACTGAAAATATTTGGTCCATTATGAAAAAAATACAACAAAGGAGTTCTTTGTTGTAACTGTAAGCCTGTATCAGGCAAGAATGGGAGGCATTGCACTACATAAATTGGTCTCCTCAGTTCCCAAACATTTACATAATTAATAATTAAAGGTGATGCAACACATTCTCCCCCCCCCCAAAAAACTCTACTTCGTACTTGGAAATCTTTTTCAAAAAGGAAAAAAGTGAGAAACAAAGTGGTTGAATGTGAAAGCTTAATTTGAATCTGTGAAACATTTGGCAACGATTGGCAATATTTTTCAACTTCATAATTGCATTCTTACGACCCATGTTTCCATAGTATAGCACAGGGGTGCCCAAAAGGTAAATCACGATCTACCAGTAGACCTGTAGCTGGTGATCAGTAAATCTCAAGACACTGTCAAAAAACAGCTTGTCTAAATCACCCTCCTATTTCACTGTTTTCATTTAGATATTTATTAAAAGGTTACATAAGAAATAGTTGTTTGTTAAATATAGCAATATAAATTCTCGCATAAATCAATATAATATTTAAGTAATATTTTCCATGGAACAGAATGCTTTTATGTATGTAGATCATAATCGGACAACATCACTAAAAGTAGACTTCACATTAGTAAAGTAAGAGCACTCATGATGTAGCCAAATATAAAATTCTGGGGAAAAAGAAGTGCTGACTCATAAAAGCTATATAAAAACTATAATGCTTTATACTGAATTCTACATTAGTTTTATAGCATGTTTAATGTAAGATATACTTTGCTGCCCCAATGTCAAGTAGAGTAGTAGAGTCCTGAGCAGGTCCGATCAAGCAGACCCATGCCGACTGGGATTTGCTGACCTGCAAGCCCACCCACACCCGGTACCCACTATGATCCATACCCAGACCTGCTACCCGACCCAGCCTGCAAATGGCTCACTTACCCCTCTCAAACCAACACCCGCTAAACCAGAAGTGCTTTTACCTTTAACCGGAAGTGATGGCACATGGGAGCCAATTCGGCTAATTAGAGCAAGAAATTTTACTACAAGCTCAGGGGAGGGCAGGAGGGACCAGCCCTGCAGCTTAGCCAGGAATCCAGACAGGTTACCCGCAGACTACCTGCAGAAATATCTGCCCAAAACCACCTTGCGGGTATTCTGTGGGTATTTGCGGGTTACATGCGGTGTGATTGAAATGCAAGCAGAAATGTAATTTGTCATATACTAACATTTAGAATTTATTTGGTGTAAAATATTTTACACAACATATCTCCAATTTTTAAAGAAAGCCTTATATTATGACCAATTTCATTTTGAGGAATGAATGAAATGATATCATAAAAGCTGTCAGAAAATAATCAAATAGTAAAGTAACCATTACTGTTTTATGCTTGCAGCTACATGAGTGACAACTGTTGTGACATGCAGTTCCCTACAACTGTGGCATGGCTGTAGCTTAAAGTGGGGAAACTGAAACATGTAATCTCTAAATGACATAGCCGAAGAGATGTCAAACACAGGCACAAGCAAATCTATTATTTTGACTTTCGTGCTAATAGCCAGTTGGTAGTAGGCTACCTAGGAAGTCAATGATGGGTGTTGGTAACAGTGGCTTGTTAGTCATCATTATTTGCAGAGGCAGTATAAGAAGCTTTATTAATCAATAAACAGAAAAATTAAGACCAACTGAAAAGTTGATTAAAACAGAAAAGGTTAACTCCACGATTATCTTTTCACCTCTTTTCAAAACATTTACGCCTGCTTTATACAAGTGTTATTATTCAGAGCCCATTGTGTTCTTATTAATGTCTGTACCTTTTTCATGTAAGAAAAGCATTTCTCTGATAATCTGATTTTCTTCCTATACATGGCACGGACCTTACACTGGTCACACTAGAAGGTTTAAGCTGTCGGCATGGAGGTGTCTGCTTCCCATACCTGAAATGCATTGGAGCAGGAAGCATGTTCAGCAGACACCTCTTACACTGTCTACATAGTCAAAGAGAGAAGACGAGTTTAGAAAACAATAGGGGACAGAACTGCAGTTTCCAGTTTATGATTTAGAAACCACATGAGGCCGAATGCAAGGAGAAATGTGTGTTAATTTGAGGGCTGTTTAAAGTCTCTTTAGGGATTTTAAAATAAAAAGGCTTATTTATCCTTTCAGGAGTCAGGCCACAGCTCCCAAAATTCTCCAACATGCCTGGCCTGTAAGAGAATATTCAATGTGTATTTTATCCAGGCAGGTGCGGTCTTAAATAAGCTGTAAAGTCTAAGAATAACCTAATCTGATTTATCTGTACTAAGTGATATAAGGCCTGTTTGATAAAGAAAGGCTTTTTCTTCTATATTATATTTATATTACAGCCCTGTTCTCTGTAATCCCATTTTACTACAGTCATTTATGCCTTCCCGATCTGTACAACAAGAACGCAAAACTTTTAAATGAGCATCAGTTACATTCATGACATCAGTGCAACTTTTAAGTGTTACTAACCCTTTATTTCAAAGATAAAACCAAATTTAAACCAATACAAGAAATAGATCTGTTCTTATGCATGCTGGAAAATAGGCTACCGCGCTACTCGATTAGAATCTGTTATGCCTGATAAAGCTGGTATTGCTTTATGTCAGGAAGGATTGTCTCTGCCTTTTATACAAGAACATGTTTTGTGGCTGAGAATGAATCAAAATGCTATTTTATGCTGCTGCTGGAGGGTGATCATCATGAGGACATGGACCAAGTTTTTGCTAATGTAAGTTTCTGGAATGCTGACTTGTAATTTCATTTAGAGGTATAAATTGTAGCTGCAGGGAATTCGCTCACCTTTCTTGTTTCTCTCACCAATATTGCCACTCAAGAATAAAGCATATTAACTAAAGCTACCTTAAATGACAAGCTATTTCTTAAGGGAGAACAGTGGAATAAAACAATAAATGAAAATGCAGAGATATGTTTGTTCAAAATATAAGAAAAGCTTAGAAAAGAAGACTGACTGGAAGCAAAGCTGAAGAATAAATTAAACCTTTATCAAGTTAACACAGTGTTTTTGTTTTTTATAGGGGGAATTCATGTTATTTTCCCCACTTCTCTATTCCTGGTCTCCTTTGTGCGAATAATATGTAGGGGCAGATTTATTATGTGGTGTAAAAAATGGCAGAATAATTTGCCACACATCGCCATGCATCACAGAGTAAAATAAAGTGTAAAAATGGCATAATTTTTTACACACTTTTACTTTGAGCAACTTCTGCCACAACTTACTGATACTGTAAAAGGTCTGAAGCAGTGTAAAATAATGACGCCAAATTTGGCATCCACATGGCGTAAAATAAAACACACCTTGATAAATGCACTATTTATTTTACACCGTTTTTTTTTTTACACTGTTTTTCGCAAATTTCATTTCACAAAGCATAATATGTAGGCCCCAAAGTGTGTGGTTCTTAATCTAAAGAGCTGCCCTCTCCATCAAGGGTGGGTCAAGCACAGTGGCTTGGGCTTCCAAGATACCGGATGATGGATTGGTGATGGATTTTGTTCTAAAAACATAAAAGTCTAGATTCCGACATGCTGGTCAGAATCAAACTCAGGCCTCAACTCAAGCACCACTACACATCAGTGCTTACAAGGGCTGGTTGGCTATCAGCCTCTGCACTTCATTTATTTACAGTTAAGCCTGTTTATACAGAGTTTTGAAGGAGAGGATAATATAAAATGACTGAATGCACAGGTCAGAATTGAACTCAGGCCCCATCAGCCACTACACAACTGTGCCTTTGCATTTTGATTTACTGTTAAACCTGTTAACAAGTAGCTCGGGGGGGGCATAAAAGACCTGCCCGTTCCTGTTGGAATCAAACTCCCCAGGTGTCCCTGCATACAGTGGCATCACTCCCTAATCAGCCTCTGCATTTTGTTTACCTACTGTTAAACCTGTTTACACCCACAAATAGGGGCAAAGCAGTCACTTCCTCCCCCCCTCACTAATTTTGAAATAAGAAAGTACTTCATATCAATTTTAATTCAAAGATTTACCTGCCAATTCAGTGGCAGACACAGAGGAGTGGGTAAATTCAGTACATGGAGGATATGGGCAGAATAGCTTATAGGTTTAGGGTACAGAATAGCACGTGTGGGGTAGCACAACAACAGCTAATGGGGAGGGAGAAAAAAATCACAAATACCCTACATCAGGGTATTTCTTTTGGTATTCATTTAAACCTGTTGAACAAGTTTAATCAGGGAATGAGGGAGGACTGTTGTCCTAGGCCTGGTGATCCAAATGGATTATTTATTTATTTTACATTGAAACTTACGCAATTTAGGAATCTTCTGTGACTTGCCTAGAAGGTTACATAACTTACATATAAAGCAATTATAAAGCAGAGTAGCATGAGAAGTACATGACTGGTTATTGGGCCCCTAAACTTTGGGAAGATGACATTTTCCATAAACATATATTCACCTGCTTATTAGTGAAAGTCCCAATGGGCCCCCCTATAGTTCCTGGGCCCCAAGCTAGAGTCCTGCAGTGGGTCGGGGACCCGTAGGATAACACTATTATACAGAGATCACAATCAGGGTCATGTTACCTGTTAGGTGCCCGTGCTATTGCAAATTTTATTTGTTTGTATATCCAATCGTATCACCAGCATCACAATCACCACTCATCCCCCTCAAGACTAACCTGGGGCCAGATATTTGGGGTCAAAATTCCTTCCCACCAAGGCTACATGCTGCAGCTGAGCTGAGCAAAATTTTCTCGACTTAAAAGACCAGTAACATAAAAAAAATTGTAATAAAAATGTATTCGTATACTACGGAAAAAACAAAAAACAACAGCACATATTAAACTTTAAAATCGCAACGTCTTTATTTAGAAATAACTTACTGAAACTTGTGCTCCTCTTCAGAAAAGGTGATAGGGTGATCCATTGTGCTGCGCTCCTCGCTGCCTTGTCGCCTTTTCTGAAGTGGAGCGAAAGCGGAGTTTCCGTAAGTTATTTCTAAATAAAGACTTTGCGATTTTAAATACATTATCTGGCTGCCGTACAATTAAAAAAGAATCTGGAATTGTCCATCTCAGACTGTCTGACTGGGTCTGGACCATCTGGAAATGAGATGAAGTGAGGCCAAGCTGCAGGCGTGCAGCAGCCAGTAAGGCTACAGCAGAACTGTACTACTACTATTACTACTCTTGTGTTAGCTGATCTGTTTTCATCTAGGTATCTCATCTGGATGCAAAATAATTATAAGGGTCTGGCACTGTTTTACTGGGTCTGGGAGGGAGGCCGGACAAAGGCTACAGTTGAGCTGAGCAAAACTACCTTTACTACTATCTAATCATGTCAGCTGGCTTCGAAAATACTGTAAGGGACAGGACTATCAGTGAGACTCTGACTGGACTCTGACTGGGTGTTTGGCAGAGCTACTTTGCTGGAACTGATCTTACTGACTTACTTAGTAATCTTACTGGAAAGTCTTGGGTAAATTGAATTCTTATGGCCATTTCTGCAGCAACATTACTGAAATGCAGGTGCCACAAGATGGAATGGTGGAAGCCACTGCGTCTGTCCCCTGGTGCACCTCATACTCCCATTCCAAACATTCCAAAGGAACATGGTATATGGGGATGTGGCCACATAGTGAGCATGGCCAGAATTGTTGTTACCATGCTGCTCACAGCAGATCATTATTGCTCTCTATTTTAGTGGGGACCCAGTGAAAGGTGGGGCTCCAAAAGCACTACCTTGCTTAGGTTCCATTTTAATCTTAATCTAGCTGTGATCACCACCCACTATTTGTTCCTTAACAGCATAGCTATACCATTTCTTTGGTAGGTACTGATATTAAATAACTGTTAAGTGATTGATGCCTGTACCATCATATCATTATACATGCGTCATATATACAGTCTCAGCTGAGAGGTACTACACCCACAGGTAGTACTGATTACCTTGGTGAAAATCCCAGTGGTATATTACATATTATTACACTTGAGGTTTACCAATGTCCCTATACTGGCAGCAATGATGCCACAGGTACTGACCCTTACTAGCCTCCTTGTTGGAACCTGTGCCTGCTCTACTAATTACCCTGATCCTGACCCTGACTCCTACATCAAGCCATTAATAAACTACCTACTGGGACCTATTTCCATTTCAGGCCCTTCAGCACCACCTACTCCTGCAAGTGGAACTCAAAGAAGCCAAGCACACATGGACTTCCCTTTTACAACTTGGGACACCCTCTGGCCAGTTACTAAACTGCTAGGAAAATACTTCAACCCACAAGAGATACAGCTCCCCTCCCAACTATGAATCCAAAACCCCCCTGGAGACTAAAGTAGTGTGTCATAAGAATGCCTCCTGCATATAAACACATACAAACAAGAAATTATATACACTTATAATTTTTTAGAATTTATTTTTATGATGTTTCTGTAGAAATACTGTCACTCTTTATGAAGAAGGTGACAAAAGGGTTTGTGCCTCTTGTCCTTCATTTCTTAAACAATTCATTTCATTAATTTCCAGCTTTCACTTGCGTTGTCTAACAATGGATGACATTTAGAAAGAGAGTGTGATTATCCATTTCAGATATAGTGAAAGGTCATATTGTAATGAAAGAGGAGTCCAATCAATGCAAAAACAAAACTGTTAATTTGCTTACAACACCTGTTACATTAAAGAAAAAAATTCCCATTGCAAATATCTTTGTGTTCTTCATAGCAATGTTAAAGACACTTGGGGTGGAGTATTCCATGCACTATATACCAAAAACATTTGTTCTATTTTAAAAACTGCACCACTGTAGTCATTAACTAGTTCAACTAATGCACATATAGTAACATTGACATACTTCCTTAAATTAATCTAATGCACATATAATAACATTGACATATCTCCTTAAATTGACCCATTTATGTCCAAAATTTACCAATTTAAATAAGGTCCGACTTTTGGACTGCCCTACCTAGACAATGTGGCAGGTTTACTAAAGGGACCGATTCGCATACTTCGCACCACTTCACCAGGCGCAAATTCATTACCACTACGCTAATTCACTATGTCTGATGAAAAATGTTAACCCAAAAAAGTTTAATAGTTAGTAAGTGACATAAAATTATGGAAGATCTAGCTTCATTTTAACAGTTCGTCTGGTCTGAGCAAAGTCAACTCTGGCGAACTTTCAGTAAAATTAGCACTTTACTGAATTTGTGAACTAATGAGCAAAAAGTCACCTGGCCATAGAGTGTGAATGAACGCTAGCAACGGTCCCGTTCACTAGTGAATTGTCGCCTACACCTGTAAATTGGCGATATCCATGCGGATGGGATTTCTGGTGAAATGTCGCTAGCTTTAGCCACTTCACCCTTCAGAAATTCTACCCCAATGAGTGTGTATACTGTATATGTATGTATATGTATGTGTATATTTGAGCTTGTTTTATTACAGGTTTAATAAAACATTTTCAGACATGTTATTATAATGGAAATGTTTTTCTGACAGGAAATATTTAATGAATTGACACAAAGCAGATCAATGTGTTAATATGTCAAAGCAGTTGAACACAACTCTATTCCATTCTTATCAGTGATTGCAAGAGGATTTGTATTTTTTACTGAGCAGTGACCATAATTACCTCTCAGTAGAAAATACTGAACAGTCTACAATGTGACCTAAAAAAAGGGAATTTAAAGCACTTAAATGGATAACAAATTCAGTATAAGAAAAAGTGTAATGCTTGAGTCACTTACAGCTCATCTGCTTAAAGTGAGAAGAAGGACGTTTTTAGCTGTTCTTTTATGATTACACTCTAGTAAAGGCTTGTTTCACTCTTATAAAAGTGTAATATCTTGAACAACCTTTATATTGTTAACCTCAAAATAAGCACTACTTATCATCTCTAATGTTCTTAACATCAACTATGAAGTTGGCTGGCATGTAGTTTTAAAGATAAAAGCTTATCTCCAAACCACAAAAATAAGCAAGATGTTAAGAAAAACTATACTCCCAAATAATGTAGGGTTATATAAAAATATATTGCATAAAACAGCTCATATGTAGAACCTAGCTTCATGTAAATAGACTATTTTCATAATAATATACTTTTTTATTATTATGTGCCACTGGGTAATCACAAATAGAAAATTGCCATTTTAAGTACTACGGACCGCCCCCCTGGAATCGTATGATTCACTTTGCACACAAACAAACCAAACAAACCATACATGTTAGGTCACATGAGCCAATTAATGGACAAAGTTCTGTCTTTTGCTTCCACACTTTTTCCTTTTACAGTCAGAGCTGCAGTTTTTCTGGTCAGGTGTTCAGCACAGAGAATAATCATTAAATGTTGCCTCAATGTAAAATGGCAATATGTATATCACTGTATATATATTTCAGTTTTGTAAGATTATTTAATATGCCACTTAATATGATATATGATATCTGTTGCTCCTTTAAATAGTTCAAATTCTCTGAGTTTAAACACTATCCTTATACTGCTAAACACATAAATGGCACTAGACTGACCCTCCTGCTGGTTGACTACATTATTATGTGCCAGCATGATACTGTAATCAGAATGGCTGACAGAATGATGTTTATGCTTTCAGAAGTAGAAGGAAAGTAAGTACTCCCACAGCACTGAACACATAAGCAAAGAGCAGAGAACACAAAAAAAAAAGCACAAAAAAAGACCAATGCGTGAATCATGGGGGAGACCACATGAAAATATTTATGGAAGTGATGCATGCCCTCTTTCATAACACTTTTAATCTTCCCAAAGTTCGAGATACTGTTGGAAAATCTATACTAGGGTGACCAGATTTTCAGAGTGAAATCCTGGGATAGGATAGAAAATGGCAGTGCATGTAGTGGGCTGCAGCAAGACACACCCCAACCTAATCTAACCACTCCCCATTTTACAAATACACCCTTGGTTAACATATATATGAACGTAGTGGCAATTCTGTTTATAATACCCCCAGAACTCAGGAGGATGATACAGTGACAATTCCATGTATAAATACCCACAGAACTCACAGCAAAATGGCACAGGGGTAATTTCATGTATAATACCCCCCAAAACTCACAGCAGGGGAGCACAGTGGTAATTTCATGTATAATACCCCCAGAAGTCATAGCAGAATGGCACAATGGCAATTTCATGTATAATACCCCCAGAACTCAAAGCAGAATGGTGCAGTGGTAATTGCATGTATAATGCTCCAAGACAGTACTGACTAAGTAAATTATTACGAGTGATAGACACTAACTGGGGAAGCAGTAAATTAGGAGCAGAGGTGGCAATAAGTCAAAACTTTCTTTGTGCACACTATAGATCTGGACTGTGCGGAGGGCAACCAGATTTTGCTCTAGGGCAGGGCCTGACCGGTCTATCACTTTGATCCCTGTAACTCTTCATGGAATTCTCTCATGCCTGCGTTGCTGCTGTCTTGCTGCATTCCTCCGTAGCTGAAACCAGTTCTGTGCAGCTGGAGGGGGCAGAGTGGGGATCAGATTATGGGAGACACATTCGGCAGAAGTTGAGTGAAAAAAGTATCACAGTTCTTTGGCACAGAGTATTTTAGCTTACAAATTGGCCAATGAGGGAGGCACTTCAGGTTTTGAAACTAATTCAATGTGGTGCTTCTCATGACTCCCTGATTGACCAATTTGCTTAGTGAATGCCTGGGGACAGGCAGCACAGGGACAATTTGCCATGGGGACAGGCAGCACAGTTCAGTTTCCACCTGGGCTTTATCTACCAAGAATATGTTTGTTTGTTTGTTTGTTTGTTTTTTTCTATGTCTGTGTGGGTTTCTTCCAGATACTCTGGTTTTCTCCGACATTCCATAAACATGTAGGCAATTTAGGGGCAGATTTACTAAGTTTCGAATGGTAAATATTTTGTCAAAACTCACAATTTTGAATTTAAAACCACCAACTCGAATTTGAATTTGAAGGTCAGATTTATCACATCTTGACTCTGGAAACAGTTCTAATTCAATACTTCACCACCTAAAACCTGCCAAATTCATGTAGAATTCAATGGCAGAAGTCCATTGAACCATTTGAAGATGTTAATAGCCTTCCTGACATTCTTTTTTTTTTTCCGGAGGAAAACTCAATTCGAATTCGATTTGAATTAGATTTAGATCTTCGGGTTGTTTCTATTCAATAGAATGTTAGACTTTTTTTGATATACAGTACACTGTATAACCCCCTTAATGTTGGGTGAATGTAATAGGAACCTTGGTTGTACAGTACATTCTAATGGAGCTGAGGCTGATGGCAGAGATGATAAATCTCTCCATAAATGTGTTGTGTATAAAGGAAAATAATAACAGTGTGAGGTATAAATAGCTTTGGTAGGCTTGGTTTGGCTTATTTTCCTGTGTCCCCATTAAAATGGAAAAGTGATTTAGAATCTTCTTTAATGTTACCGTATTACTTTAGTTATGGTACACACATACTCTACTAATATTAACACCATTGATAAGTTATTATAAATGTCTGCTACCAATTTGCATCAGAGTTTAATGTCTGGTATTGATGTAAGGGCTCAGCCCTCTTTCTAACTCTAATACTTTTCTAGAATAGACGTTTGACTGCTCAAACACAGTTGAGTACATTCTAACAAACCAACAAACACTGATCTGCTTTAGATTGTAAGCTCTTGTGAGCGTGGTAAAGTGTTACTGTACCAAAATTAAACCTGATGAAAATCCTAAAAGATTCCCTAGTTTAGAGTATATATGCTTCTCAATGTTTTTGCAGTGGGAATACAGTTTGAAATGTGTTATTATTTATTTATTTTCAAATCAATTTACAATTAAAAAGTAGTACAATAATTTCTGGAGCTACTGTTAAAGAAGCTAATGAATTGCTTATTACACAACAGAAGTTGGCTTGCACATTATTAATTCTCAAATTGCTTATATAATGGGATTTTTATAACAGAAACTAGAGCGATTAGTCTCTAAAATGTTCTTTTTGAAGCAAACTAGGCTAAGTATGTGAAGTGTTTTTTATCTGAATACAATTAATTGTGTTATTAAAAGGATAGTTAAACCTATGGTTTTGCACCAGGGGGTTAGCTGGTTATTCTCATTAACATAGCTGTGACACATATATACACTGTATAGACAATCTACGTTTTGTAGCTTACTTAGTTCTATAAAACATTGCAGATCAGAACACATCTTATAAATAGCAATGGTCAGCCCTCTGTGCAACTAACTGCCCTTTAAACTAAATATTATTTTTATCCTAGACAAATGTATTAGTTTTTCCTTTGCTATGTAAAGCATATTTCTATAGTTTATAATGAGTGAGTTTATTCATTTGCTTTGTTTTGCTGATTTGGAATGTTATAATTAGCTGTTCCCTCATTTTCTTTTTCCCTTTCTCCTTCCTTTCTTTAGTTGTTGCCTTCATTTCTTTAATATTTATACAGCTAAATGAAGGAAAATGGAAAATAAATTTGAAAATGTCCCCTTTAAAATGCCAACCAGAAAAATTCTGATTTTGGTTTTTTTCTGAAGCAAACACACCAGTTTTGCCAGTGCAGCACAACAGTACATTATATTTCCATAACTTTAGGACACTTTAAATTTTTGGTGTTACTATTCTTTTAAGTTCTCCTGTATGGCTTTTGAAATGTTTTTTGATATAAATAAAGATTTTGTTGTACTATTTTTTACATCAGTGGCCTAGAAGATCCTTGTAGTACCTATTTACCCAAATTTTTGTTGCCTATAGTCCAGAGTTACTATAAATGCTATAAAGACCACCAATACCACCAATTACCCATGAGAACATTGCTCAACATCAAAAATCCAAATACATCACAGTTTCCGTGGAGGCCTATTAACTACAGGTCACATTTTAATGGTTTGAGGTTTTTGAAACCACAACTACACTCACAAACTTTAAAACAACAAATGTCTTGGAATTTAATAAAAGATCAGACTATAAAAAGTACAAACAAAAAAAGTGCTGAACGATGTTCTAAAATGCAATGAGGCTGTGACCACAAATACATATAAACAAATATAAGAGGTCCTCTGCACTCAACCCATTATCAATATATTTAAGAGATTGAGACATTTTGGGGCAAATTCACTGACCTGTGGAGTTGCACTTCGCCAGGCGAAGTTTCGTCAGGGCGCCGCTAATTCACTAAAATCCAAAAGTTGCGCTCAGGGAGGCGAACAGTAGCGAAGTTGCGCTAGCATTAATTCGTCAAGGAAAGCAAAGTTACGCTAGCGATGCCTAATTTGCATACGGCACCAAGTTAAAGTACAATGGACATATATGTAGCAACAAATACATTACACTACACAAGCCTGGGAAAGCTTCATAACATAAAATAGAGTTGCTATATTGCCCTACACATGTGCCCACTGTATAGTTTAGGTGCCATATTTTAGGAAATGTAGGGGGGAAGGAGGGTACCCCAAAAAATTTACGATCTTTTTCAGCCTATCACCCATAAAAAAAGGAAAAGACTCCAGCGTTTTTTGGGACTTAGAAAAAATCTACTCTATTGCACTTCGCCTGGTCTGAGGTGGCGAAGGCAAGTTTGGTGCAAGAGGTAACATTCAGTTAAATGCGCAAGTTAGTGAATTAGCGTAGTTACATCCCTTCGCCATAGCACAACTTCGCCTGGCGTAAGGGTGCGATGTAGCGCTAGAGTAGGTCCACTTCGCTAGCGAATTTACGCCAGCACCCGTTAGTAAATTGGCGAAGTAACGGAATGACGTCATGCTGGCGAATTTGCCATTAAAGGGCAACCATGTTTGGGAGTTTGAAAGCAGCAAGTAAGTTGCAGGTAAAACTTATTCCTTGTGTAAAATGTATAATGAAGCAATAGAATTTTTAATGAATCAGATGCAATTTGAGTGTAGGACTGGCCAGATATGGGATGACTTAGTTGGCCAGCTTCAATATATTGCAATATCTGGACAAACAATCCCTATTTTGTTTAAAGGGTAAGGCATTTTTAGTAGTTGTATGCACAAAATGTCTTAATGTCTTAAATATATTGCTAAATGGGTTGAGTGCAGAGGAGTGTGTGAAAGAGATTTTATTCTACCATGCTTAGTAAAATAAATTTCAACTTTCAATAACATGAAAAGTAATAAGATGGTCCTAAAACTGATATGCTATAGGTATTGACAGGATGAGAGAAATAATATTGCACAGATTGCAGTTACACATGCCAAACACAGGACCTTTAGCATCAATTTTAGACAAATATACTTTTCTTTCATTAGCACCCTTAAATATTTATGAACACAATATTAAGGGCTGTCCTTTCCTGTGCATTTGTCATGGTAAAATTGTTTCCTCTTTATTTCAATTGCTTTATGTGTTGCCGTAATATTGCTTTCATTTAATACATTTCAATCAGCATAATGGAATTTTTGCAAACGTTGTCACAGATAACTGAGCAAATAGTTACTATAGATTAAAGCCTGTAGGGAAAGCTGAAACTTTTTCTAACCTTTTCACAATATCTGACATGTAAAGGTCAATTAAAAGCAACTTTCCCTAGGTAGGAGAGATTGAATACTCTCGTTAATAGACCCGAATGCTGTCAATATTATGGCTAGTTTTCAAATAACACGTACAAACCAATGTATTGTTTATCACCACAAAATATATTGCTGAGAAGAAATGCTTTCCTTTAAAGTAAAAAATGTAAGAAAAAATAGTATTCACAATTTACTGTAGCTTTTTGATTAGCTATTCTTTTGATTTGTGCAGCTACAATCATTGAGAGGGGGCTTAAGAAAGGGCATTACTTGCCAAATCTCTGCTAGACTATAGATTTCTAATCTCACCAGACCTGAGGGTCTCTGCAGAAGGCCAAGAAATGCACTACTGTAAGAGTGGTTGCATTTAGTAAAGGAAAAATACTCCACAACAAGTTTTAATTAACAAATGAAATAAACACAAATACAGAACTATGCTCTTGTGGCATTATGCATATAATACAAAGCATTCCAACCCACCATTCTTTATGTGCTACCTATCAATCCTAGTAACACCTCAAGGGATCAAAATTCTGCAGTCATATCTGAAAACCATAAATTTTGTTCATGCAGGAGGTCAGCTGGGTTTACTCTTCCCTTGGGTATACCTGTAGTCTATAAATTGATGTACTCTTTCTACAGGAACAGGAGTATTTCCAGGATACTTAGGACATATGTCTGATCATCCGTGAAAGCCAATGTATTTGTGCAGCTACTGTATATAATAAATACCTAAATTTCAGGTTTGGAACCAGAGGTAAATACGAAAGGAAACTTGTGTTTTCATTCTTTAAGAAATTAGTATTTAATCATCTCAAAATAACAGGTGATACATATTCAACTCACAGCTAAGACAGTTTTGTGTTCCCTTGATCAGAATGAAGCTACATAATTTTAGTCATTCAAAACAGCAATGTATAAGATTATTCCGGTTCACTTAATTAGTTCATTATTACTGCAGAGAACTATGACAAACAATTTATTTCTGTAAAATATAGTTTTCTAATTAATATGGGGAACATACAACCCCACGCGCTAGTATTCTGCAGTAATAAAGTTTTCAAGCCTTTGAATTCATAAGTTAAACACTTTAATATGCTTACATGGCACTCATGCTGTTTTGGAAAGGCATTTGAATGGAGGAGGTTTTCATTATTCCTTAATGACAGCAGCATGTTCTCTGGTTCAGAACTGTAATAATTTTTCATTTTGCGTGGGTAAAGATGCAATACGATCAGCACCTTTTGGATTTATGTACACAGCTAGCATTGCCAAAACAACCCTTTAATAAGGGACAACAATGAAAAATGTGATGCTGTGCTGGAATTGATGGTGCCGATGTTTATTTTGGGGGAGTGGTCAGGTACTGGCTAAGAATGTAGAACTTTAAAAATGAAGGTGTGATTATGAATGCTCTATGAAACTGTAAATACAGCTTTTTTAACACACAAAGCGTTGTAAAGCTTCCTCCTCACCGGCTATGATCCATACCCACATGTGGTTTATCTACTTATCTATAAGCTAAGTTGCATGCTGCAAACTGCAATTCTTATGTGTTAAGTAATGTATGTGTGCAACATGCATATACACTGATTATTACAGTATTGTGTAGCATAGATTCCATATGTGCCAAGTGTAAAATGTTGACTCTAGTGGTAGTTCCATTTAAAAAATGTAGTGCTTAGATATATCCATCAGTGTAAAAAATTTGGGTATTTTATATTGCAAATGCTTTGTTCGTGGTTCGAATGAAGCCATGCCACTGATAATTTGCTTTTAACTGAGATTTATGCTATTGACAATAAGTCAATGCTTCATCAATTAACATGCCAAATGTGCAAAATGTCATTAGGGTCATTCATAGGTTTTTTTTTATCATGATAAAATAAGGTCATAAAGACTTACAGAATAAGTAAGCTTTTTTTACTTTAAAATCCCTAGAATGACTGTAAACACCCCCACAAAATGACATGCTTCACTTTCTACATTGGTGTCTGATATCATTTCTAAGACAGAAGCTGAACTATGCTGCAGAAATCAGTAAGTTCCTCCCTTCCTTCCAGAGTAAATAGGGAGTCAGTCAAAGAGCTGTGTACTGTGAAACATTGCAGACTATATTGGCATATCCTGTGCCAATAGTCAAACTCAAGTGCCAATAATGAATGGAATGTAAACTAGTTGATGGCATAAATAAGGCATCTGACCGGTAACACTACCTACTCCTGTGGTGCAAATAATTGTAAACAACCACAGAAGAAGCCCAGCATTGTTTGCAATGACTAAGTAACCACATCCATTTTTTCATTACAAAACCAAATATTAAACTGGGTCTTCCCAAATATCACCAGCCTTAAGCTGGCCATAGACGCAAAGATCTCATCGTACGAATCGAGGATTCGTACGATTTTTGAAACGTGTGTGGAGAGTCCCGACATTTTTTTTTTCTCCGGCGGAGATCGGTCGTTTGGTCAATCGGACAGGTTAGAAAATTTCTGTTGTAATATTTCTGCATGTATTGCCAATCATATGATTTTCAGTGGGAGACTGTCACCAGCTTTGTCTATCGTACGATTGCTGTCAGGGGCAGAACATCGGCTGATCTGTTCTTTAACTACTTTATTTTGTCGGAATGTTAAGACCTTGATCTGAATGGTTAGTGGCAGGTCGGGAGATTGGAAAGTCTGATCGTACATTGATTCGTACGATCGAATCTTTGCGTCTGTGGCCAGCTTTAAAATAGCCAAACATATAAATAGTGCCACATCTACGAAGAGGTTCTCTGTCTTTTGAAGCTTGTTGTCACTTTAACACCTTTTTTTCATTGCAAACACTAATTTACCAGCACATTGCAGATGTAAAATGATGAATGCATTTATTTTCAGCACTCGCTTTACCAAGGTGTATAAATCTATATACATTAGAACTAATTACAGTGTCGTTTTTATTCTCGGAACCTGATCATTTCTAGTGATTGTGACAATAGGATGCATACCTAAGGATAATAGTTTATAGTAGTGGTTTTTATAATTTTGATCATTCTGCACAATGATATATATTGTAATTACTCTATGGCATTTCAAGGTATAGAAATTGAATTAGCTGAATAGAAACTCTGATTTATTCACAGTAATAACTATGACTGACCTACCTTCTGTTCACTTCTGGGGTTAAAATTGTTATAATATAAGCCTGCACCGAATGAGCAAAATAACAACCAGCTGATGGTGACAATATAATTTATACATTTCTTGCAAGGCATACAGTGTTTAACAGTTAGAAAATGATGCACTCTGGGTCTTAATAAAAATATAATTACTGTGTAATTGGCATACTTTTATGCCTTGTTGTACCATGCAGCAAGTTATAATACTTCCCGTCCCTCCAAATTTCGAATGTTTGACCAGAAACCAACAAATGTAAGTCTGGCTAGATCAGTTAGCTGAGGTTAAATATAACTTAAAGATAATTCTATTTCTCCATTGCTATTTCTCCATTGCTTTCCAAGACAGATGTTTCAATTGTAAGCTTTTAGTAGGGATAAAATATAATTACTGTGTAATTGGCATACTTTTATGCCTTGTTGTACCATGCAGCAAGTTATAATACTTCCCGTCCCTCCAAATTTCGAATGTTTGACCAGAAACCAACAAATGTAAGTCTGGCTGGATCAGTTAGCTGAGGTTAAACATAACTTAAAGATAATTCTATTTCTCCATTGCTATTTCTCCATTGCTTTCCAAGACAGATGTTTCAATTGTAAGCTTTTAGTAGGGATATATACTAAAGGAGTGCAGAGTGTGTGTCTCTACCCACAATGAGACACTGCTGCCCAAGCAAACTGATGCAACTTGCACCTGCAAAGGTGAGCAAGAATACCTAGTTTTTGTTGCAGTGTATTTGCTTATCTGTTCTGATGTCTGTTCTTTCTTTGCTTTCTGTTAATTAAATGGCATAGTTCATTTATTTGAACTACAAATCGTTCAACTATTCGACCATTCAATAGTCGAAGTACTGTCTCTTTTAAAAAACTTCGACCACCTACTTCTCCACCTAAAACCTAACGAGCATCAATGTTAGCCTATGGGGAAGGTCCCCATAGGCTTTCCTAGCTTTTTTTGATCAAAGGAAAATTGTTTGATCGATGGATTAAAATCGTTTAAAATAAACGATTTTTCCTTTGATCCTACGAATGAAGGAAATGAGGTAAATCCTTCAACTTCGATATTCGAAGTCGAAGGATTTTATTTTGACGGTCGAATATCGAGGGTTAATTAACCCTCGATATGCGACCCTAAGTAAATGTGCCTCCAAGTGTTGCCTTATAACCTATGTGTGCGCACGTGCGCTCGCACATAAATTTTGAGGTCAGCAAACACAACATATAGTGGTGTGCATAAAGAATTTTGTGTGAAAACACAACATTTTGTATTAATTCTGACCTATGCACACAGTTTTTAAAAACTGCGCACACAAGTTTAAAATGTGTGCACAAAATAATTTTTTGCGCACATAATGAGAATACAAAGGGAAGTTAGAGGAAACATTGCTTATGACACGTTTTCCTCAAATAGAATGTTCATATTGCTTGCTGTATAAAGACCTATCTCACAGCATAATGGTGAATTTTTTTTGTAACGTGCAATTTACAAAAATAAGACATTTTCTCTTTAATAACTGTATCCACTGCAAAAAACAATCCATGCAAATACAAATGTAAGAGTAGATATCTAACCTTTAGTGACAGAAAGAACTGCACTACCCATCTCGTCTGCCATTTCCTTTTTATCTGGTAACTGTCAGAGCATAAATGCCACTCCACCTTATCACTCCATGTATTTATTCATGAAAATCAAAAACTTCTACTTCATTTAAGTCAAATCAAACTGACAATACATAAAATATTCTACACAGTAATTCTATTTTCATATTATATGAAATCAGAACAATTTATGAAAAAAAGTACATTATTTAAGTACATTATTTAAGATTACATTCACAGAATGACTGCAGAGTGAACCATTCTGTCATTTTGTTCATATTGTATATATAAGAAGAAAAGTCACTTATGTATATACTGTATTAGTATTCAATCTTTCATTTGTTTTTTGTTAGATACTTGGTAACAGACGCTGAGTTTGAATTTAACTTCTAAATAAGTAATGCTATATTTTTAAATGGTTCCAACTGGTGGGTGTATTCAGAATGGTTGAAAGGGCCAATTTACCTACATTTTGAATTGTTTCTATTATAAATAATGTATTCACAACTCAAATGGGAGGTTATTTAAGAAAAAGTTGAACATCTTAATATTCTAACGTGTGATAAATCTCACATTCAAATTTGAGTTGGTGATTTGAAATTAGAATTTGTCAGTTTTCACCAAAAAAATCGAATTTACCATTCAAGCCTTTAATAAGGCTATGAAGACATTATTCCCTTCCTTTGCTTTACCTACAAGAAAGTATTGCTCTCACCCTCCAGTTCAGGTCCCAATGCACAGAAGGAGGATAATAGGCTGGCAGAATTCTTTTTAAACTTGACCAAAAGTTTTTTGTGCTCAGGTTGTGTAGTCACAGCCTTTCTTGTCATCTCAAATAGCCTTACTGTGTTATTATAACCCCCACACAATTCTTAGCTAGGGACATGGGGGCAAATTCCCTAAGCAGCGCGAATTCACTAGTGACCAATTCGCCCACTTTGCAACACTTCGTCAGGTGTAAATTCGCCAGGACAACGCAAATTCCCTAAAATGCGAAGTTGTGTGCAGGGCGCTGAACGCTGGCGAAGTTGCGCTAGCGTTACTTTGTCAAGCAAAGTGAAGCAAAGCGAATTTGCACTAGCGTTACTTCGGCAAGCAAAGCGAAGTTGCGCTAGCGTTGGCTAATTTGCATATGGCGGTAACTGAAAGTTGAATGGACATATATGTTGCAGCAAATACATTACATTACACAAGCCCAGGGAACTTTAATAAAATAAAATAGAGTTGGTATAATGCCCTAAACATGAGCCCAGTGAATAGTTTATGTTCCATATGTTAGGAAATGTAGGGGGGAACCCAGTTACCCAAAAAAAATGTATGGACATTTGCAGGCTATCAGGAAAAAAGGAAAAGACCCTAGCGTTTATTAAGAATCCACTCGCACTTCGCCTGGTCTGAGGTGGTGAAGGCAAGTCTTGCGCAAGAGGTAATGTTCAGTAAAATCAGCATCTTACTGACTTTGTGGGGTAACGTCCGTTCGCCAGAGCAAAAATTTGCCTGGCGTTAGAGTGCAAAGCACGCTAGCGTCTATCTCCTTAGCTAGCGAAGTGACACCTGTGCCCATGAGGGAATCTGCATAGTTACGAAATGACATCAGACTGGAGAATTTTCGCTAGCGTTAGTCACTTCGTACTTTAGGGAATCTGCTCCTAGGTATGGCTAACCAAAAACAGATGGAAGTTAATGCAATCACTAAAAATCTGTGCATGAAGATATACATGCATGACACTGAATATAATCTGGTAAATAAGTGTGTTTGTGCCATAAATGTTATGATTTTATGATGATTTTATATAATGATTTATGTTGATTAGTCTTTT
Source organism: Xenopus laevis (assembly GCF_017654675.1). Classification (NCBI taxonomy): domain Eukaryota; kingdom Metazoa; phylum Chordata; class Amphibia; order Anura; family Pipidae; genus Xenopus; species Xenopus laevis. The sequence goes on along the minus strand of NC_054382.1, from coordinate 48,640,017 downwards.
AGGAGAGACTGTTTTGCCCTACAGTTGCCCTAGATCCCCTTTGATAAGAAACCGATAAGGCAACCCCAAAATGTGGGCCAATATATAGAAGTCATGCACCTAGGTGGGTACCAAATCTCCAGGTGGCCAGCTTTGGAAACATCTAACCAATTATCTGGAGAACTTTCTTTCCCTTGTTTTCTGCTGAGGCCTTGCTGATAACTTGGGTTGCTTTCCTTCAGACCATTCATTACTCTAAATCATCTGCTGTAAAGTGTTTTCTCTAGCAAATGTTTGAACCATAACATTTGTTTTCTAAACCAACTAGCTATTTGTAAAGGTGTTACCCCCTACAAATATTGTTTAATTGATTTTTTTTTTCATGGAAACACAGTACAGTCTTATAACTGGCTGATCATCTTTGGTAGTAAAAAAAATTGTGATTGACACACAGCATTTGTTTAAATGATATATATATATATATATATATATATATATATATATATATATATATATATATATATATATATATATATATACTGATATTGTAAAAATAATTTGCAAGTGATTATGGTGTCTTGAGGCAAAAATAGTTGGTAAAAATGAGCCATTTGTTCCTCAAAAGTTTGTTCCTGTCAAAAGTTCTCCATAGCACAACATTTATCTTCCATATATATGTAATAGAGAAAGACACAATGCTAAGTATATGATTCCTGCTAGTGGGAAAAGTGCAGCTGAGTGGGACACATATTATTGAAACATTTTACTTTTCTCCAGTTTTCTTTGAATATGGCATGCGGTCTTGAGATTCAGTCATCAATTTGATATGAAGCTACAGGGGTTACATTTCAAGCAGCCTATTAAAATAGAGATAGAAGGTTTTACACTCATTAGTTCTGTTCCTGTGGATTGTACATTTTTCTTAGTGTTTTGATTAACAAAGAATCTTTTTTAAATATCTGACTAACCAGGTTTTAATCAAATATTGCATGATGTTTTATAGATGGAAATCCGTATACATGGTGGGTTGGAAAAGGCAACGAAAAGCATCACTATTGGGGAGGTTCTTCTCCTGGTATCCAGAAATGTGCTTGTGGCATTGAGAGAAACTGCAGTGACAGCAAATTCTACTGTAACTGCGATGCTGATCAGAGACAATGGTAAGGAGAAGCATAAATGACAGGCATTCTAGGAATGACAACTCATATACATTTTTTTTTTTAATTTTTAACAATTGTTTTCAGCACAATTATCATATCAGAAGATAATGCATGAATGAGACAAGAGGGTAATATAACATCATTCAAAAAGGGTCATGACCACACAGTAGTAATGCCCAATATATGTACCTCAGTTACAATTACAATTGTGGTTAAACAAAACCTTTATCAGGTACAAACTCAAAGGAACTCATATCCATTTTAAAGGAATTGTGCAATATAAAAATAGAAACTGGGTAAATGAATAGGCTGTGCCAAATATAATATGTTTCATACAGTATATAGTTAGTTAGCCAAAAATGTAATCTATTAAGGCTGGAGTGACTGTTTGCTAACTCTTTGCTTATGAATTTGAACTGCATGCTAAGAATGAATTGCAAACTCATTGAACAGTTATGTCTCATGTGGCCTTAGAGAGCTGCAAAGCAGGAAGTTGGATTCTGTTCTGTTAGACATCCTGTAACTATTTAACATATTTCATACAAACTGTTAAAATCAGGTGTTGGTAATATGCTACAATGTTTATAGTATCCATATAATATCCATAACCCTGAAAGTGCAAAAGAACAGTCATAACAATTGTCAGTAAATATCACTTGATGTTAACTAAATCAATGTTTTTTGGCAAACAATTTTGTTGGGTTTTTAAACATGTAAATGTTTTAGGAATAGGATACTATATCCCACACCTACAAGATTTCCTACTTTTTATTTAAGCATGCACTAAAGTGTACAAAGTCTATATATAATGCAAAGAAGGTATGATAAAATTCTGGCAGATTTTTGTGAATAAGATTTACAGTATATCATCCTTAAAGGGATAATTCACCTTTAAGTTAACATTTAGGATATTATAGAATGGCTAATTCTAACCAACTTTTCAATTGGCCTTCATCTTTAGATTTTTTATAGATTTTGATTTATTTGCCTTCTTCTTCTGAGGGTTTTCAACTTTCGAATGGGGGCACTGACCCCATTCACAGGCTACTAATGTATTGACACTTTTTATTACTCATCTTTCTAATCAGGCCCTCTCCTATTCATATTGCAGTCTCTTATTCAAATTAATGCATAGTTGCTATTGATATTGTAAATATCTCAACACAAATAATAAAAAATAAAAATCAATTGCAAATTGTCTCAGAATATCACTCTCTATATCATACTTAAAAGTTAATTTAATGGTGAACAACCCCTTTAAAATACTGGATGTTGTAAATTGGCACTCTTTCAATTGAGTGTGCGATTAAAGAATTATACTGCTTTTTTTAGAGTAAAAAGCCATAAGGAGCAAGCTTTTAATAGCTCTTTCTCTAGGGTAGGTAATGGATGCCTTCAAATCAACTAATGGAGATGCAAATAATGAAATAAATCTTGAGTAAATAATGGAGCGTTCACCATTTTAATTAGCGAGCAAACTAATGTGCAAGTAATGAAGTTACCTATAGTGCAACTAATGTTACCCACTAAACCAAATGAAGCTACAGAACTTAATATGAAACTAACAGAGCTACTTTGAGTTTAACTAATATAAAAAACTGTGATGCAGCTAGTTGCAACTAGTTTTTTTCCCTGTAGGTTACTACACACCACCATCCACCAAACCTTACAAAAAAAGTAGGTCAAGCAAATGTTAACTTCTTCAATTTCCTTCATAATGCTTTGGAAAGGAGTTGACTGGACCATGGTATAGTGGGAAAGATATGAACAGGAAGGATGCCGGTATCCATGCACCCATTAGATGGTAATCACAAGACATTTAGCATAGAGCTTTTCACCCAACAGAGAGCACAAATAAAAGGCAGAAAGGTGCAGTTTGGGTATAGGGCATGGTACTTTGTGTTAGTTTTTGTTTGTTTAAATTGGACACTATGAGAAATGAGATGCTTTCATTTTGGAGCTTTTCTATAGATAATCTGGTTAAGCCTAATATATTCCATAGCTATACCAGAAAGAACAAAAAGCTTTGATAATAAAATGACAGATATCTGCAGTGGAGTACTAAAATAAGCATTTACCTACACTATGTGAACAAAAACCATTCAGATCAAAATTATTTAGTGTTTTTTTGCAAATGATGAAGCACCAAAAAAAAACATTTTTAATCTAGATCACCACATGTAAAACACTTTACATGATCCTGCATATGTTAAACTGGATCTGTCATGGAATAACATGTTGTTTTCACAATGCATTAGCTAATAGTGCCAGCAAAATCCTGCACTGACATCTGTTTTTAAAAAAAACAAATAGATTGTTTTTACATTTAATTCTGAGTTTTAACATGTTATCAGTTTCCTTGGTGCCCTCAGTCATATGACTTGTGCTCTGATAAACTTCAGTCACACTTTACTGCTTCACTGCACATTGAAGTTATATCACCCCCCTCTTCCCCAGCAGCCTAACAACATAACAATGGAAAGGTAACCAAATAACAGCTACCTGACACAAAATAACAGTTCCCTGGTCAATATCAGTATAGCACTCAACAGTAAAAATCTAAGTCCCACCTCAACTCCTCCAGTTACACTGAGTAGGAGAAACAATAGCTTATCTGAAAACAGTTCTATTGACAAGTAATTGCTATATCTAAAAGTACAGGATCAGACAAAATGACCTGAGATGGCTGCCAACACACCAATATTACAGCTAAAAAAAGCACTTGGTTCCTGTATAAAAAATTATATGATAGAGTGAATTATTTGTAATGTAACAGTGGAACAGTGAAATTTAGAAATAAACTACACAATATACTGTAAATCATGACATAATCCCTTTAAAGTGTATTTTAAGAGGATTTATCTCCTGTTAAATAGGGTATCACCCATGTTTAAAAACTACTATTAGTGCCCTCAAGGCAAAGTTCTAAATATTTCAGCCTGCTAAAAAAAACAAAAAATATATCCTGCTGCATATCAGCCTTTTAAAGTTTTTGCTATTAAAGTGAATGGAAGATGAAGAAGGTGTTTGATGGCATTTCTCAGCTGGCCAACATGCCTCTGGTTAAAAAGCATTATATGCATCATTTGTTACCCAAAAATATATTTATTTCCCTATAAGGTTAATGTGAACTATCTTGGTGCCTGAAATTGAAGTCTGACACCAGAAAAGATGGAGTTATTACTACCAGTGCACTCAACTTTGTAGGCAATAAGATTTTTAAGACAAACAGAGCAATACATTTTTCTTTAATCCAGTTTTATTTGAGATGTTGTTTGAATAGTCACACCAAAGGATGCATTCAAATTCAAATATTATTCACCTACAGACAATAAAGAGGTTGGTATATGACAGTCATATAACAAGTGCTACTGACAGTAATGAAGCATTGGCAAAAATGGGATTGGAATGTGACCTATGGTCACTCTCTTCTCATTTGCTCTGCAGGGGTTTTCTCTCTTTTGAAAATGAACTATGAATGTTTACACATACATAATATTTACTGTATACTTTGTTTGATGGAAGTTTTTAATGCAGTGAAGCATTTGAGTGACTTTTGGAATATTCTGCTTAATGATTGATGCTTGCGCTCTCAATTGATTATGCCATTTAAACTGACTTTTGTTTGGAGAGAAGCTTATGATACAAGAACACTGAAAAAGATAATAATGTAATGCTCCTATCAGTGCAGATTAGCTATTTAAGAACAAATAAAAAAAACTAAAGTGATTGGAACACTGTATTTGCTTCTGTGTTTCAAAGTGTTCTGCACACTACAGTGTAGCTGTCAAAACTGCCTTCCACATGAATTAATGCCCCTGTAGGGTGTTTGTTCACCAAGCATTACCCCCAACCTATTTCCAATTTACATTTATATTACTAAAGTTGATAATGTGTGCTCTTGTGAGGGGATGGGCATGTATGTGTATTTTGCTGTAAATCATAGCAGCAAAAGAATCACAACAGTATAGCAATGTATTCAAATTTACAATGAATACATATATTTTTTTAATGACTTAGGGGCACATTTACTAAGGGTCGATATTCGACCCTCGAAGTAAAATCCTTTGACTTCGAATATCGAAGTCGAAGGATTTACCGCAAAAAAAACCTTCGAAATTCAAAGTTTTTTTACATCGAATCCTTCACTCGAGCTTAGTAAATGTGCCCCTCAGTGTGGCAATGTTCCATTCCAAAGAGAAAATCACTCTTTGCTTGAATAGCACAGAAAATGTTTATTTACCATGACGCTAATCTATTCAAGCTCCAAACATTAAGGTATTAAAGGGTGGCTCTAGCAAAGACATATTCACTCCAGGGAATGTAGTACTAGCATGGGACCTATTATCCAGAATGCTCGGACCTGCGGTTTTCTGGATAACAGATCTTTCTGTAATTTGGATCTTTATACCTTAAATCTATTAGAAAATAATTTAAACAGTAAATACCCGAATAGGCTGATTCTGCTTTCAAATACAATTAATTATATGGGAGACAGCCTTTCCTTAATTTGGAGCTTTTTGGATAACAGGTTTCTGCATAACGTGTCCCATACCTGTACTGCATCTCTCTGCAATTCTCAGTTCAACTGATAAAAGAAGTTTACTAAAATACAATGTAAACATTAATTAAACCCAATTCTGCCTCCAGTATGGATTAATTATCTCTTAGCTGAATCAAGGTTCTGTTTTATTAATACAGAGAAAAAGGAAATCATTTTTTAAAATGTTATTTGATTAAAAATGGGAGATGGCCTTCCCATAATTTAAAACTTTCTGAATAACAGGTTTCTTGATAACGGATTCCATACCTGTATAAGGCTATTCCGTCTTGTTCCCTTTTGCTAAGGCAAATTAAGAACCAAATTTATATATATATCAACTTATCACAGTGGAACACGTTTAAGAACAATGCCAATTACTGTATAAAAGTTACATGGCATGTCCCACTATGATGAGAGAAATAAGGAGCCAGATCCATCAATATCTAATATGATATAGAATGAGTTTATAAAATGTTGTACACAATGAGAGAGAAATACCAAGACCAGAAAGGTTAATAACAGATCTTATTAATATTCTGAAAGAATAATATGTTTTTCTTGTCCTCTAGCAGCTGAAAAAACAGGTTTAATCTCTATTCCGCTAAGAAGACAAGCAAAACATGTATGGTATAACATGATGGTCTTCCAAAACAAGGGGCACCCCATGAAGCCATGGTCAGAAATCAGTCAATTCAGTCCCAGCATAGATTGTAAGCAGGCAGATAAACTAATGAACCACCTAATCACAACAGCTGATAACATCAGAACAGAATAATAGTGTCAGTAAAAGTATGCCATAAAGGTGCTTGAAATTTCACTGACAACGTAAAATATAATGTCGCCTGGACATAATTCTTAGAAAAAAGGTTAAACTTGATGGATGTATCTTTTTTTTTTCAACTGCATCCACTATGGAACTAGGTAACAAAAGAAATATTTGATATTAGCCTTTGAACAAATCAATTAAGATATACAACTAGCTAAAAGCTTTTGCTGTTGTCAAGTGGTGATTTAGTGTTATCCTTGAACTTTCCCAATAGCTTTATTGTCATTATGCAGAGGCAGTAGGCCAGGTAGCTAGTAGGTAATAAATAAAGGATTAATTGCTTTTTTCCAAGATGGTCATTCAATAACTACCCTGTATAGCATTCACTGGAGATAAACATTGCACTGAGAACTATGATGGCAGCAACACATAACATCTGACTTATTACCGTGAAGTGAGTGCTGTTCCATTGTCACAATAACATCTCAAACGCTGAATGAAACTCTTTCTAACAAGGTCATTTTCCTGCTAAGGGAAAGAATAAAAAATGAGTGCAAATATAAAAGTTATTATTAACATATGCCCATGTTTACAAATGGTGGAATTTTATGAGTTTCTGGATTTTGCCTATGCTTTATGGCAGTCTGCTTTTCATAATGAAGAATGACAATAACCTTCCTCCTTTGCTATTAAATAAAATGCACTGACAAATTTCTCAGGCATTAAGCAGTAAATAATTATTCTTGATGAATGGAGACAGCTTAAAACGTGGTAACATTTAATGTTTGAGTCATTTGCTGACTGAAATACTTAAAAACAGCTTTTTACACAAGAGCAGGCAGTCTCACACACAAGTGCTTAATTTAAACCTTTGGCCTTTAGCAGCGCTTATGAAACCAGTGTTTTATGTTCATCAACCACATACAGAAGCACCAATTAGCACTCAAATGATTTCTAAATAAAACTGCACTTATAAACCTGTATATAAATTTCCCCACCGCCACCACAAATGCGATATTGCATCAATAAAATGTTCTTGTATAAAATAGTTTAACATTGTAGATCTGTTTTCAGATCCACATCTCTCTCTCACTCTCTCGCTCTCAAATTTTCCCAAAAGGCTAAGATCCTCTTAGAATATGTGTCCCAATGCTACCTAAACTACTGCATTCATTTAAGCACTATGTGCACATGGTTATGGTGAAAGAAAAGAAGAGGGTGCAACATGGGTGCACAGTATTTGTTCATTTTCAGTGTGTTTAGTTCTACTTAAGGTTCTACTACGAGCAGTTGCACTTCAGGTTTAAGTACATGATATATTACCTCATACCTTCCAACTGTCCTGATTTGAGCATGACAGTCTCGATTTTGACAGCTCAGCTGCAGTCCTGGATTTTTATTAAAATATCCAGAGTATATTTTTGATCGCCTCCACCTATGCCAGAAAAAGATATACTGTAAAGTTTCTGAAACTTATACTTCAGTTTCTGAATTAAATAAGAAGCTTTTGGCAGAAAACCCATGAATTCTTGGTATTTGCACTTAGATACAATTGTAACAAAGTCTCTTGGGGAAACTGCTACTCACAGCTTAAAGGGGAATTTCACCTTCATTAGCAAAACTGAAATACAAAACATATGGCCTTAAAACACACAGAAATGTGTTCAAATTTTCCATAAATTGGCTTCACAAGAAAACATGCATAAAAAATCACTTTGTATCATTGTATTCAGTCATTTTATTTTCTCTTGCATCTTTAAGGGGCATATTTATCAAGGGTCGAATTTCAAAATTCTAATTCAAAATCCCACAGAAATGTGTTCAAACTTTCCATAACCTGTCGAAATGTGTAAAATGGATGTGATATTTAGGGGGCGTGGCCACAAAATTTTGCATGGCAGATGTTTTTGGCCCCTCTTTCCATTTTTCGAACATTGGGAGGTATGTAACGTAAAGGAGGTTACAGGCCTCTGATATAAATTCTAATTAAAACCCACAGAAATGTGTTCAAACTTTCCATAACCTGTCGAAATTTGTAAAATGGATGTGATATTTAGGGGGCGTGGCCACAAAATTTTGCATGGCAGATGTTTTTGGCCCCTCTTTCCATTTTTCAAACATTGGGAGGTATGTAACCTAAAGGAGGTTACAGGCCTCCGATATAAATTGGCTTCACAAGAAAACATGCATAAAAAATCACTTTGTATCATTGTATTCAGTCATTTTATTTTCTCTTGCATCTAGGAGGTCCCCCATAGGCTAAAACAGCAATTCGGTAGGTTTTAGATGGCGAATGGTTGAAGTCGAATTTTTAATGAAACAGTACATGATAAATTTAGATATTCAAACTTTTATCAAATTTGGACTATTCCCTAGTCTAAGTACACAAAAATAGCTCGAAATTCAAATTTGTTTTCATTCAAAAATTTACCTCGGCCTTTGATAAATCTGCCCCTAAGTCTCTCAAATCTCTGCCTGGTTGCTAGGGTAATTTGGACCCCAGCAACCAGATAGCTTCTGAAATTCCAAACTGGGGAGCTGGTGAGCAAAAAAGCTATAATAATAATAGTAAAATATGAAGACCAGTTGCAATTTGTCTCAATATCACTCACTTCATCATAATAAAAGTTAATTTTAAGGTAAATAACCCCTTTAAAAGGAAAAGCAATGGTAATGCGGGGGTCACCTCTATGACTCCAAAGGTACACAGTTACCTGTGTAGCATAAGACAGAAATATACTTTCACAGCCAGTTAATAGAAATTGGTAACACAATACTTTTATGTACAGTATGTGGGATGGAGTTACTAATAACGTGTTTTGCTATTGACATAATTTTATTAAAATATCACATACCTCTTTAGTCCAGCTCACATATTTCTTTCTTTGGAGTCTAAAGAATAAAATTAAGACCCGGAATAGGATTTATTTTTGCTTCAACTCTGTAGACAAAATTTAAAGCTTTTGGACGTGACCACCTCCACCCAAGAAGACTTAGAGGTTTATTAAGCTAACTTAATAGTTACATTTTAGTTTTAAAATCTCATTACATAATGGTACACATGTTGTATACAGTTATAGGAAACCCAGCTACAGTGCAGGGTACCAGGTGGCTAAACTAATAATGAAAACATGTCATTCTTTGGCCAGTGTATGAATGAAAACCATGGAAATAATAACATTTTGAAATGGCTTAACTTTGATATTTAGAACAGTAGAAAGATGACCCTTGTATGTTTTGTCTTTGTGTGGTTCAGGAGAATAGATGCTGGATTCCTGTCCTACAAAGATCATCTGCCTGTCACTCAAGTAGTAGTTGGAGATACATTTCGCTCTTCATCAGAAGCAAAGTTATCTGTTGAACCACTGCGTTGTCATGGAGACAGTAAGTCTTTTTATGAAGTCTTCATAAAATGTCTTAAAATGGCCAGATATGTACAATAATTATTATGCAGATGACAGCATAATAATGGGCTGTTGTACCATAAAGTAATAGTAAAATTGTATAATATAATGCTATTCATTTTGTCACCAGGGATGTTATTTATAAATAGACAATTTGGTGCATCCAAGGGTTAGAAAATCTTTTGTATGTACATTTATTACAACATAGTTTTGCAAGATTGCAAACACATTGAAGTCTCTGTTCAAATAATCCTTTATCATTAAAGTAATAACAAACAATTCTTTCTCATATAAAGAATTCTTACCAAACTAGAATATATTTAAAGGGGTTGTTCCCCTTTAAAATAACTTTTAGTATGGTGTAGAGGGTGATATTCTGAGACACTTTGCAATTGATTTTACATTTGTATTATTTGTGGTTTTTGAGTCATGTTAGGGTCCAAATTACCCTAGCAACCATGCACTAATTTGAATAAGACGCTGGAATATGAATAGAGAAATATGACAAATAAAAAGTAGCATAACAATAGATTTGTAGCCTTACAGAGCATTTGTTTTTAGATAGTGACCCCCATTTGAAAGATAGAAAGAGTCAGAAGTAAATAAATCAAAAACTATAAAAAATAATTAATGAAGACCGATTGAAAAGTTGCTTACAAATAGCCATTCTATATTAACTAAAAAATGTACTTAAAGTTGAACCACCCCTTTAAGCCATTTACATCTCTTGCCTTGAACCACCATTTTGTGACTTTAAATCTGGGACAGCCAAAAACATGGCTGCTGCTTGCACTGCAGTGAGACAGCCTGGCCAATCAGCAAGACTGATTTGCTTCTGACCTTGTGACCTCTTTGAAGGACGTTTGTAGCCAAAATGATAGCGAGGCAGATCTTTTTTCAGGAAGAAGGGAAGTAAGGAAAGCATGGCCTCTGCACAGAACTGAGAACAGCCTACAATCTCTCCTTCTCTCTTGTGGGTGTTGCTGCTGATCTGTACAAGTAGGAAACCCATAATCAGAGCACAGGGAGGGAGTTAACCCTTTCCAATCAGCAATCACAGTGCATCAGTAATTGCAAGGGAAGTAATCCCTGTAGGATAGGTAGGACATAAGCATAGTGAGTTGCCATAGTGTACACCGGATCTGGTTTGTAGATTTCCCATCAGCCTCCGTGACATGGACAGTGGATATCCTCAGGAATTCAGGAAGCCTTCTACACCAGCATTCCAAGCTCAGTGTGGATTAAATCTGCCAGACTGCTTCCCTGCATCTGCTCTGCCTCACAGGATTTATTTCTTTTTCGCTACCACTGAGAGTTGGTACTTTACACATCCGGGGTGCATCCATCTGGTGTTCTTTATCTATATCACGTCTGCGAAGTATTGGCACTACATAACATGATCTTATTCAATATGCTGTTAAACTTTGGACTATAACTCACACACTAGCAAATCCATACCTCCCAACTGTCCCTGCAGTCCCGGGTTTGTTAATAAAATGTCCTGACTTTCTCTTTGATCTCCTGCACTGAACAGCCAGAAAAAAGATACAAAGTTTCTAACTTAATTGGCTTTTGGCAGAGTCCAGAATATATATTTAGTAATATTCTACACATATTTATATGTAATAACACATACAAACCACAGAAATGTGTTCAAACTTTCATAAACTGCCAAATTTTTTAAAATGGACATGGTAATTAAGGGGTGTGACCACAAAATAGGTGTGGTCAATTTTTTCCCGGAAAATCTTTTCGTCCCTCCAAAATGTTGGGAGGTATGCAAATCCGTGCACCCAAAGGACACGAAGAACACACTGATCTTACACTGAAGTAATCTGAATATTAATACAAGCGCCACAATGGGAGTTGTTTTACTAATAGGAGACCAATTTTGGTATACAAGACATTATTTACTGTATCACTCACTCTCGAGGAAGCAAGCTTAATTACAAAGGTGCATACATAATTAGTCTGCAGCTGATGCATCTCTCCTTGAAATCTTTTCAATATACATATATCAAGCTTACAAGTAGGAATGACAGTATTTTGCAGACGTATTAATTTGTGGTGGACTTTTTAGTTCTATACTGTATTAACAACAGTTATTATTTACAATATTGTGATAACATTATTACTTTGCAATATAATCGTTTGTGTCACAAGAGGGAAGGGCCCCATCTCTAACAGGACTCTTGGGGTTTTAATGTGTTTTTAATATGTATGTGTTGGCATGGCTTTTGGGGGATGAAGTCATATTATGTCTTTTGTTTTTTAACTCTATTCCTACTACTTCACTTATACCTACAATATATACTTATATATATATATAAACTTATACTTATATATACTAAACAAGTATTTATAAATTATAAGGTGCTGCAAAACAAAATGTCACAATCCAGACCCTTGGCAATTCTTTAAACAAGAAAGGCAGAGTCCACCTATACAGATTATATAGACTGAAGCAAAGCCATGTCACTATGACTGTGCTGCAGGTACCAGTTCCCCACCCTTCCTTAGGCTAACAGGGTGATCCAAAACCCTTACCTTGTTTTATTGTGAAGTGATAGATTTTAAGACTTGAAGTTCCTCTGCTATGCATAGAATCTGTGCATCACCCGTTATGGAAACTAGACGGGCTTTAAGTCCCAGGATCCACCAAATCACAATGTAACAATATAAGGGAGGGGTTGCTGTACATTGTCAGCCTAAGAGATGCTAGGTAGGAAATGCTTTTTCAGAATAACATGGTTTCCTTTTAAAGGAAAACCATACCCCTGAGTAATGTAAGCCTCTATAAAAATATATTGCATAAAACAGCTCATATGTGAAACCCTGCTTCATGTAAATAAACCATTGTCATAATAATATACTTTTTTAGTACTATGTGCCATTAATCGTAAATAGAAAATTGCCATTTTAAAAATAAGGGCCGCCCCCTGGGATCCTAGGATTCACAGTGCACACAAACAAACCAAACAAACAAAACATGTGAGGTCACATGAGCAAATTAACAGACATAGGTTATGCCTTTTGCTTCCACACTTTTTCCTTTTAAAGTTTGAGTTGTACTATTTCTGGTCAGGTGATCTCTAAGTTTATGAATCTTTATAATTAAGAAGTTAAGAAGTTAAGACTTACTTTACAGTTAGGAAGGCCTGTCTGAGATGCATAATAGTATTATCTTTGTATCAGTGAATACTTAGGGTGATGGCACATGTTAAGAATTGTCAATAATCGTGGTTAAATATGCACTTCCACGGGCGACAAATCTCCTGAAAATTACTTGCCATAGTGAGTAAAGATCGCCATAATTATATCTTAATACTCTCAGCAATCCAGCTAAATTGCAGAAAATTACCTCCCTTCATTGCCATTAAGTCCCATCTTACCATGTACAGTATGTAATTGTATGTAAATACAAGTTAGATTGCAGTTTCGCACTTATAAATTAGTCCTAAAGTATCTCTTTTTTTGACATCTATGATGTTGTCCAGTCTACCTTAGGGTCCTGGCCTCTTCTTTGCTAAAAACTTCTCCCGCTGAATCTTCAAAAGATCAATATCTGTCCTTGAGGGAAGACCAAAAAGGAAGAGCATACCTACTACTCTATTTTTATGCTAATTACCCATAAACTCCTGGTTCACTATGAACACTCGCATCCACAGGGCTCTGATTATACATTACACTGTAGAGGAATTTAACTTTTTATATTCCTCATTCTTCATTTTGTTAATTTGAGCTATATTGTTCTTTAGTAAATGGACCCCAAGTGTTATTTAACAATTAACAAATATAAAATCAGTGACTCACTTGTTCAAAATGCATGTACCAGGTTTACTCTTGAGTTGGGAAATAGTAAGTTGATTGTCATAGATTTCTCTATAATATTCTGGATTACCAAACATTGCTTTTGACAGATTTGTAGCTCATCCACTTATACAGAGTTCTGCATATATCTCCTAGTAAATAATGAGGAAAATCTGGCAATCATACTTAGATTAGAAAAGACATACAAGAAGCACTAAACAGATGGGACACTGTTTTTAATGCAATTAGCACTGGTGTTTAATTATATACAAACCAGACTTATTATTGCGCAAATACATATAAATCCTGGTGAAGATGGTGAATATTACTATAAGGAGCAATTAAAATGTTGCTTTATTTGGTAACTATACTGTATACAGTATACAGTATCTTGTCATGCATTGTATATTTCTGTTCAGTATAATCTCAATATACTACATAGTACATGTATGGGACCTGTTATCCAGAATGCTCGGGACCTGGGGTTTTCTGAATAATGGATCTTAAGTCTACTAGAAAATCATGTAAACATTTAATAAACGAAATAGGCTGATTTTACTTACATTAACATCAAGGTACTGTTTTATTATTGCAGAGAAAAAGGAAATTTTTAAAAATCTTAATTAATTGATTATAATGGAGTCTATGGGAGAAAGCCTTTCCTTAATTCGGAACATTTTGGATAACGGGTTTCCAGATAATGGATCCCATAGCTGTACTTAAATAATGGTCTGCATTTAATAAGTTTATTGGACATATACTGTATTTATATTATTGGTGGGTAAAAGACACATTTCATTTCACAGATGCAGGGTGAGAACCTGGAAGGATCTGTTTTCCAATTTATTAAAACCTCCCTGGCTATCAGGAAACACCCTAATGAATTGACACAGATATCAAAGCTGACCTGTTTCAGTTCATCATAATGAATTAGACTGATTATTCCTTTGTCAATCGGATGCTGTACCTCCTCTTACACACAGCAGTCATATACAGTAATAAAAGTAAAAAAACATGGAATTACAGGATTTAATACATTTTTTTTTGAAAATCCAAGTTGATGAACAAAAGCTTGACAAAGTCTTGTTAAAATGTAAATTAATCAGCTTGTATGAATATGTATGACCAATGTACTGTAAACAGAATATCAACATTCCATCCAGAAATGTGTTTTCCTTTCTAGTGATGAATGGCAAATCTGATGAGAATCGCTTCTTTTGAGATTCACGTCTCCTGTGATTTCACAAAACATTTACTATGACATCCAGTCACATCTCCTGCTTGCCCTGGCTGTCATTTTTGTGGGCAAAGCCTATGCAGAGCAACAGCGATTTCCTTTTTTCTGCACAAGCATTGTGGAAACGACAGAATCTCCTGCTTGCGCTGCCTAGGTGATTATTTTCCATGAAGTTTTGCAGCAAATTCATGGAAAACTTTGCCAAGTTTTTTTCGTGTTTCCCTGTGATGCTGAATCAGATTATCTGTTTATTAAACTTACTATAATTGCGTAGTAATTTTAAGTAAACAGCTACTCTAGTAATAGTCTTGACAGTAATGGTTGATCCTCTCCTGGATGTCTGTAGAAAATTAAAAGTACTATAATCTTTAGCGTCCCTGACAGCTAGCTCTGTAAGGTCTATTGTAGGTAAGAAGTTTTATTTTTTAGCAATAATCTGTAATGTATTTTTCATTTCAGAGGTATAAAAAACTTGAATCTTTCCTTTGCAGACTTTAAGCAAGCCAGCGCAGTTAATAATAGTCAAGGTCT
This sequence comes from Xenopus laevis, assembly GCF_017654675.1. Classification (NCBI taxonomy): domain Eukaryota; kingdom Metazoa; phylum Chordata; class Amphibia; order Anura; family Pipidae; genus Xenopus; species Xenopus laevis. Next base: position 48,624,587 of record NC_054382.1, on the reverse strand, counting down.
TCCTTTCAGATCCTATTGCAGTTTCTTGCATGCTATAGAGAGAGCAAACTGTGCTTGAATTGATTTCTTGTTACATAGTTACATAGTTATAGTTACATAGTTACATAGTTAAATCGTGTTGAAAAAAGACAAAGTCCATCAAGTTCAACCCCTCCAAATGAAAACCCAGCATCCATACACACAACCCTCCATACTTTCACATAAATTATATATACCCATACCTATACTAACTATAGAGCTTAGTATCACAATAGCCTTTGATAGTATGTCTGTCCAAAGAATCATCCAAGCCATTCTTATAGGCATTAACTGAATCAGCCATCACAACATTACCCAGCAGTGCATACCTACATTGCTTCAAATTAAAGTTCTTTTCTTCTAGTCTAAAGGGGTGGCCTCTGATACGGTGATCCACTTTATGGGTAAAAAGGTCCCCTGCTATTTGTCTATAATGTCCTCTAATGTACTTGTAAAGTGTAATCATGTACCCTCGCAATTGCCTTTTTTCCAGAGAAAACAACCCCAACCGTGACAGTCTACCCTCATAATTTAAGTCTTCCATCACTCTAACCAATTTAGTTGCACGTCTCTGCACTCTCTCCAGCACATTTTAAGGACTGGAGTCCAAAACTGCACTGCATACTCCAGATGAGGCCTTACCAGGGCCTTACCAGGGACCTATAAAGAGGCATAATTATGTTTTCATCTCTTGAGTTAATGCCATTTTTTATGCAAGACAGAACTGTATTTGCTTTAGTAGTCACAGAATGACACTGCCCAGAATTAGGCAACTTGTTATCTACAAAAAACCCTATATCCTTCTCATTTAAGGAAACTCCCAACACACTGCAATTTAGTGTATAACTTGCATTTATATTATTTCTGCCAAAGTGCATAACTTTTATTTATCATTTATCAACATTAAACCTAATTTTCCAGTTTGCTGACCAGTTTCCCAGCTTAGACAATTCACTCTGCAAAGTGGCAGCATCTTGCATGGAACCTATAGTTCTGCACAATTTAGTATCATCTGCAAAAATAGAAACAGTACTTTCAATGCCCACCTCCAGGTCATTAATAAACAAGTTGAAAAAGCAAGGGACCTAGTCCAGAGCCCTGAGGTAATCCACTAACAACACTGGTCCAATTAGAAAATGTTCCATTTACCACCACTCTTTGTAGTCTATATTTTAGACAGTTCTCTATCCAGGTACAAATAACTATGTTCCAGGCCAACATTCCTTAATTTAACCAGTAACCTTTTGTGTGGCACTGTATCTATTACGCATAAAACCATGCTGGCACACACTCATAGTATTATGATTTGCTATAAAGTCCAGTATCTTATCCTTTATTAACCCTTCAAAAAGCTTTCCTACCATTGACGTCAGACTAACTGGCCTATAGTTTTGAAGCTGAGAACGGGATCCTTTTTTAAATAGACACACCACATTAGCAATTCTCCAATCTCTCGGCACTATGCCAGACCTCAATGAATCCTGAAAAATTAAGTAAAGAGGTTTGACAAACACTGAGCTAAACTCGCTAAGTACCCTGGGATGAATACCATCTGATCCCGGACCTTTGTTTATCTTAACATGTTCTAGTCTCTTTTGAATTTCCTTATGTGTGAACCATGCATCATTAGTTGTATTACTAGAATTGGGACTATTAAGAAGGAAACCTTCATTAACTGGTTCCTCATTTGTTTAGACGGACGAAAAATATGAGTTCAGAATCTGCACTTTTATTTTGTTTTCGTGAACCAGCTGACCCCCCTCTGATACTAAAGGTCCCACCCCTTCCTGCTTAATTTTACTATTAACATATTTAAAAAATAATTTAATTTAATAAACAGCTTCTTTGCATGATTTATTGGCCCCCTTGTACCTTATAAATGATTCGGCTGTCCCAGCTAACTTGAAAGCCTTAAAAGCATGTCTTTTCTTACCCACCTCAACACCAACACTTCTATTGAACCAAAAAGGTTTTGCTTTGCAACGACGTTCGCTCTGGCAAACAAACGTTACCTCTTGCGCCAGACTTGCCTTCGCCAGCTCAGACCAGGCAAAATGCAATAGAGTAGATAGGACTTGATCCCAAAAAATGCTGGCATCTTTTAATTTTTAAAGGGTGATAGGCTGCAAAAGATCATTGCCTTCGCCAGCTCAGACCAGGCAAAATGCAATAGAGTAGATAGGACTTGATCCCAAAAAATGCTGGCATCTTTTAATTTTTAAAGGGTGATAGGCTGCAAAAGATCATTATTTTTTTGGGGTAACCGGCTTCCCCCCTACATTTCCTAACATATGGCACATAAACTATACAGTGGGCACATATTGTTAAATAAGAGATGTGGTTTCGGTCACTATACCGTAAAGGGATTCCTTTCTTGTTTTTTCAAAATGCACCATTTAATAATGCTGCTGCAGCAAATTTCTGCACTGAAATCTGTTTTTCAGAAAATCAACATTTTTGTAAATTTCATTTTGAAATCGAATATCGGCTAGACATGTTGTTAGTTTCCTGGGTGCCCTCAGCCTTGTGACTTGTCGTCAGCAACTCTTTACTGCAGCAGTGCAAGTTGGAGTGATATCCCCCTCACCTTTCCCCATAGTAGCCTATGAACAGAACAATGGGAAGCTAACAACATAACAGCTCCCTGACAGAAGAAAACAGCTCCCTTGTAGCAATGAGAACAGCACTCAATAGTAGAGATCCAAGTCCCACTGTGACTCCTCTGGTTGCATTAAATAGCAGAAACAATAGCTTATCTGACAGCAGTTCCATTGTGAAGCGCTGGCTCTTTCTGAAAGGTAAAATTACCTGAGATGGCTGCCTACACACCAATATTACAGCTAAGAAATACACTTGTTGGTCAGGAATACAATTTTATATGGTAGAGTGAATTATTTGTAATGTAAACAGTGAAATTTAGAAATAAAAACTACACCATAAAAATCAGTCTGCTAAAAAGCATTTAAACGTTAAATTAATCCAAAAGGATTGTTTTTCCACCAATTCTTAATCTAAATTAGGATTAAGTACAAAAAACAATTTTATAATTACAGCAAAAAAGGAAATTATTTATAAAAACTTTAATTATTTCTTAAATTATTTGCTTATTTCTGAGCTTTCTAGATAATGGATTTCTGGATCAGGGATCCCATACCTGATGAACAAATGTTTAGTAAATTAGTTGAATAAAAAACGTGCACAATTTGTAGATTGTATAAGAGATCATGAGGTCCTATCACAACACCTCCTGCCCAAATATATAGAGGGTTATTTAAGAAAGTCCGAAGTTTTACGGTCAGCGTTTTAAAGTGAACACCATTTTTTGTGGAGGATAAAATCAAATTTTTTGAGATTTATTATAACCCGAGGCTGCTAAAAGTCTCAAACCTGCCAAGGTCATGTAGAAGTTAATGGCAGATGTCCCTTTTACAATTGGAAGATATCATCTGCCTAAGGGGATGTACAATTATCTGATTAATTCATGGTTTTCGGTGTGAAAAAATCTCACAATTCAGATTTTACCAGATTTTATTGAGATTTTTCCTGCACCAGATTTTTCCTGCACCAGATTTTTTCGAGCTAATTTAATAATAAAATAAGTAAAGTTGTAGATGGGAGTTTGATTGAAGTATGAGAACTTTTCGGATATTAGTAAATAATCTCCATCGTTTTGTAATGTTTAGTGGTGTTGGATATATTCATGTACTGCTCCCAGTGGAAACCAAACAGTTGCAAAGTGAGTGTCACTAAGAGAGGTAGGGAGATGGTGAGCTCCAGAAAGCATAATATGTGTATTCTAATATGCAATTCTATAATTATTCCAAATGATAATAGAATACATGTAGAAGAAGGTTGAGTTCATCTCGACCCGCACCGGACCCCACGCCCGACCTGCACCTGACTTCCCCATTCCATTTATAGACCCACGCCAACTAGTATAAACCTAAAGGCGTATGTGTGCAATTGCCACTACTTTTATTATCATTACACATCCCGTTAGTGTTATGTTAGGTTATTTACAAAGTGGCACAGTTCCCATCCTTCTTGATTATGGTTTTGGCAGGTGGAAAAGGGAACTCACTATAAACCACAGGGAAGGAAAAGCAGAAAAGCAGATGTAACATATTCAATTCATTATGCTCTTACTATAGTTTCATGCAAGTTCTAAAGACTTTTAAGAAAAAAGATGCCAGCCTAGCAGGTCAAGATAATACTTAGCACAGGAAGTGAGGGCAGCATACACTAGATTCCGGTCCATAAATTACTATATTGTAATATCGCTCATACACATTAGTATATCGATTCACTTTTTCATCTTTAGAATGTGATTCATAGCAGATGCTGTAAAATCAATAATGTCTGTCTAATCAAAACAGAGTAGACAGATAGGAAATACAAAAGGAAATACAAAAGCTAGTGAGCATATAGATGTCTCTGACTGCAATACATCATCACCGGTTTTATTTTAAGACAGAAGTGCTTTGTTTTGAATTGAATGTATTGCAATATTAGACACATGGTTATTGAAGATGATAACTAGGCAATTTCATGTTGTCTGCTGGAATTCCTAATCTACAAGGTCATCTAAAACTATCACAACTGATTCTGGAATTCTTAGACTTGTTAAAGGTTAAATTAAACATATGTATGGTTTGTATATTTAGAACCCTAAGCCCTAAACCCTGTGCTTCAAACTGCCTAATGGACCTTTTCATAAGCAGGTATACATTTATGATAATATTGCACTTAACTACGCACAAGTTCAGTAGTGCATATACAGGTACACACTACTTAAGGAGCCATAATAATCACAATAAATATCCCATAAATATCCTGGCTGATACATTTCTAATAAAAAAACATAGTTAGTACAGATGATGCTATTATGGCTTCTATGTGCAAATGGATTTTGAAAATTGCTCTCTATGGTGCAATTGTTATTATCCTATATAATGTTGTATTTACTTTACTTCTTGCCTGCTGTTCTTACTTTAAAATGCATTGTGTAAATGAAGACTCTTTTCATAAATGCAGCTGTTAGTATACGCAGGTGAAAGAAAATTATACTGTTTATGTGAGGTTTGTTGTTTCGGTGTTAAACGGTAAACCAAGAGACATCCACAGAATTTGTTCATATTTGTATTTATATAAATTAGTAAAGCTGACATAATTCACTCCGCAAGTTTGACAATCTTCAATGGATATTACTTTACAGATGTTCACAAGGGCTATAATTAAATGGTGCTGTTGCCACTTGTATCTGTAGATCAAGGATAGGTAACCCTTTGGGATCCATTATTCTCTACGGCTCTTCTTCACAAAATCAATTTAAAATAATACATAGCGTTGTCTGAAGTTCCCTATACAGTAATTTAATACCTTTTGCTTGAATTAAGATCTTGGACCTCAAATCTGAAGTTACTAACAGATACAGTATACTGGTCTGGCTCAGAGAGTACAGCTTGTTCTTGTAATTTCTCAATTTCTTTTTTCAATCTGACTTACTACTAGCATTCTATGCTAACAATATCACAAGCTATTAATGAGAATGAAAGAGTATGCTTCTACAACATGCAGTATATGCAGTGGTTCAATATGTAAAGCAAAACAAGCTTTGTAGTTGATCTTAAATATCAGTCTTGGGCAAGTGTCCTTAACCAGTAGGTCCAGACCAGAGCCGGGACAAGCCAGCTTGGCACCCTTGGTGACCTGGCCAGCGACCAGTGATCTTCAGTGTGGAGAAGCGAGTCTGGACTAAGGGTAAGCAGAAGGAAGAGGTACGTGTCAGACAGTGCCCAGCAGTGAGGTCGCAATGGCAATTTGCGCTGGTCGCTTCAGGCAAAGGGGAACTAGTTAACATGACAATGCAACAAGGTCACCTTTTTTATGCAGTTTTGTGTGTACATTGTTTAATAATGGTCTTGTAGTTTACAGGTAGATATTGTAAATATATAAATATAATGCAACAGTAATAAGGAGAGATTGAGTGTTTATTAAAAATATAATAGCAAAGGGAGCTTATAGAGCAAATATAGCAAGCTTCCAGTGCCAGCAGTCATAATCAGGCTTCCCTTTTAATTTGAGCAACATGTGTTTTTTAATATCATTAAGCAGACATTGAACGAACTGTAATAGTGTTAAAACATCTTTTGCCTACCTTTAGTTCCGGCCCTGGTCCAGACTCAAAATATGTCACTGTGTGGTTTTGGTTGCATCTCCCAGATGAATCATATTTCAAAAATACACTATATTTAATTTTTAGACAATATTTATCAGAGTGAAGATCTCCACAGTCAGCTAGATAGAAATTCCACTCTCTATTCATTTCTATGGGATTTCTAAATATATATATATATATATATATATATATATATATATATATATATATATATATATATATATATATATATCTCATAGGAAAACAAACCGCACTCCAAGGACTTCATATAACAAGTTAAAGGTGAAATTCTATTCCCAACATTTCGGCGCCCTCACTGGAGCCATCTTCACTCTCCTCTGAACCTCTGAAGACGGCCCCAGTGAGGGCGCCGAAATGTTGAGAATAAAATTTCACCTTTTACTTGTTATATGAAGTCCTTGGAGTGCGGTTTGTTTTCCTATGATGTAATAATGTGTTGACCAGCACCCAGGCAGCTGAGAACTGTTTAGAGTGCAACGGATCAAACGAAATTCACTGGCACGCAGGTACTGCTAGCAGGGTAAACCCTTGCTGATTTATTAAATAATTTGCAGCATGCAACGTTTCGAGGTAACCCCCCTTTATCAAGCATCATTTGAGCCATGCTGGTCAACCCAGGTCATCAGAACACCTGTGATTCAATTACAAGCTGTGAAATAAAATGTATAAGCTGCTAATAACATAGTAACATAGTAAGTAAGGTTGAAAAAAGACACAAGTCCATCAAGTTCAACCTTTTTTTTTTTTTTTTTTTTTTTAATCTGCCTAAAAAAACCCCATCTGAAGCCTCACCAATTTGCCTCATTTCCCTGGATCAACTTGTACTATGAGCTATCTCCCATAACCCTGTATTCCCTCACTTGCTAAAAAGCCACCCAACCCCTTCTTAAAGCTATCTAATGTATCAGCCTGTACAAGTGATGCAGGGAGAGAATTCCACATCTTCACAGCTCTCACTGTAAAAAAAACCCCTTCCGAATATTTAGGCTGAACCTCTTTTCTTCTAATCGGAATGGATGACCTTGTGTCAGCTGGAAAGACCTACTGGTAAATAAAGCATTAGAGAGATTATTATATGATCCCCTTATATATTTATACATAGTTATCATGTCACCCCTTAAGCGCCTCTTCTCCAGCGTGAACATCCCCAATTTGGCTAGTCTTTCCTCATAGCTAAGATTTTCCATAATGATGTTGTAAAGGCTTGAATATTGTCATATCTGCCATAGTTCAGCAGTCATTTATCAATTTGCTTGAGATGGTGATTAGTAAGTTTGTTTTAATTGTCTTATTCTTTAAACAAGCATGAATCTTCTGAAAAATGCAAAAAAATAAAAATATGTTGATATTGAATAAATAAATGATATTACTTGGACATGCAATACTTAACTTGCAATACTTGTAACTTGACTTGATGAACTGAGAACTTGGATTAAAAAACAAAATCTTAGTCTTGGTTATGGAGGGCAAATTATTTCTGCAACAGATGGTCATTGAATCCCAGATGAATAGTCCACCTTCACAAGACAGTAACTTCAAAACTCAGTATCAGCTTTTCTCTTCCATAAATGTGTCCCGTGGCAGCCATTAGAGCTTACAAACGGCAATAGATATAATGATATCGCTTTTACCACTGCAATAACCATAATGAACTTTGTACTCCTGCAAATACAACTTTGCATATATTTATGTCCTATCCACAACTGACAATCCGATCGAAATATGTGTTACATGATGTCTGTCTTCCTAATCTTTCTGATTAAAAACTGCTAAAGCTAACTGGTTAGCTGCTGTTTACCCAAATTAAATTGATAGATCAGAATGAACCAAATTAGAATAACTTTGAGTCTGTGCTTATCAAGTTTAATTAATTAGAACAGCCAGGAGTCTATACTACTACATTTTTCTATCAATCTTACAGCTCTTCAAAGACTTCACCATCAAAAGGATAAAATGACTGGTCTTATAGTTTACAGGCAGATATTATAAACAGAATGCAACAGTAATAAGGAGAGATTAAGTGTTTATTAGAAATATAATAGCAAAGGGAGCATATAGAGCAAATATAAAAAGCTTCCAGTGCCAGCAATCATAATCTGCGTCCCACTTAATTTGAGCAACATGTGTTTTTTAATATCATTAAGCAAACACTGAGCGAACTGTAAGTGTTAAAACATCATATGAAATATGTTGAATGTTATAAGCAGTTTTTACTTGAATAGAATAGTAAATGTCATGCTATCTGTTTTGCTATATCGCCTACGAATCTCACATGAACTTCACATGAAATCTATTACTTAGATTTTAGATATAACATACCATATATACTCGAGTATAAGCCGAGTTTTTCAGCATCTATAAAGTCTACCTCGGTCAGCGGGCAGTAGCTGAGATTGCAGTCACTTTTAATCATTCCTATACCAACAGTTTGCTTGGGGAGAGACTGCAATGTCACACAGCGCCCTCTGTTGGTTATTTGAAAGAATAACACTGCGCCCTCTGTTGGTTATATGAAAGAATAACAGTGACTGCAATATCACACAGCACCCTCTGTTGGTTATATCAAAGAATAACAGTGCGCCCTCTGTTGGTTATATGAAAGAATAACAGTGACTGCAATATCACACAGCGCCCTCTGTTGGTTATATGAAGGATTAACAGTGATGACAATATCACACAGCACCCTCTGTTGGTTATATGAAAGATTAACAGTGATGGCAATATAACACAGCACCCTCTGCACATGGTAGTGGGACAGTGGGACAATGCACACAGTAATCCATTTGGCAATTCTCTGTCACCATCAACTTTGCAAAGAAGTCCGGTTGATCGCTGGGGGGTCGCTTTGGTGGAATGTGCACTGCTGGGAGACAGGGCTGTAGTTGTGTCTAGGCTTATACTAGAGTCAATAAGTTTTCCCAGTTTTCGTAGGTAAAATTAGGTACCTCGGCTTATACTCGAGTATATACGGTAATAGTCTTTCACAGATTTCACACACATCTTGTCTCAAACCCATTGTTTACCTCATTGCAAGATTTAGAGATGCTATAAGTAAAGAACATGAATTATTTAATCACTTCAATGCAAAACACTGAAAAATTCATTAGGAGTTTTTTAAGGCTATTGGTCACCATGATTTTTATTAAAAAGCAGTGCTTTAATATTGCACTTCTTTTGTAAGGTTCATTAGTAAAGTGACTAAAGAAAACCAAAGCACTGTTCTTTTGAAACATACTGGATAATGTAATAAAAAGTCTTGAGTTTGCCTACCTCTAGCAACCTAATGGACCGGACATGTGACCAGTAAATAACTACCTGCTAATAGAAAGTTAATGGTTTTCTAGCAATTGTTAATAACAATGAATACTCTATAGCCTTTATTTAACTAAACAGTATAAGTCCTTATCATGTTTGCTGTATTGTTGCTTCTAAAACTCTGTGGGTCTCATTTACTATTTATTATTATTGACTCAACTCCTAAATTTAAAAAAAAAACCTGTTCAAGTGTTTATGGATTACGAAACCATTTTTGCACCTGTTGCAGAGGGGTTTTTTTTTGCACTTTGCCCCTTTCTCCAACCAGATCATTTTAATGCAGCCTGACATTAAACTTACTACACTTTTTTTGCAAAGGAAGTTGGGAAGCATATGGGGAACATACAAACGAGGGTGCATAAGGGGATGCAAAGTGCTGAGAACCTCTGTAGTAAATAAAGTGAATATCTCTAGTTATGCAGAAGTCACCTCATGAACAAATATGTAATTTAAATAAACCACATAGGCAGATACTTTCTTGAATATAATAAGTATCCATCAAATTCAAGTTTTCACTCCCAACATCACTGATCTACACTAAGCAATAATACAATTATCTTAATTCTTTATCACATTTCTTTTTTTAACTTGTACTCGTTTTTCACTTTTTATTTTCTACAGTTACTTGAAATATCTGTTTCACCTGTCTTCAGTGAAATAAAATCTGGATGTGCAGTAAAATATGTTAAGAAGTCACCTCTGACCTTTTCAGTTAGCTATAGTTGAGGTCCTTACAATCTAACAAAGTTATACATTATAGTGTACTGTATATTTGCAAAATGTTCTTGGAAGACTCTAAGGCTCTGTTCAAGTATTAAGCTGGTAAATCATTTTATGGCTGGTTGCAGCTGTGGTTCTGTACTTGCTAAAAAAATAAAAGTGCTGATCAGTGTGTTATAGCTACTTCATTTCCCCCGCTCCTTGAGAAATGAAACACAGATGACAGTGGAAAAGCCTTCTGCATCTTATAGTCATTTTTACATTTTGAATTCAATTTTGCTCCATTCATTGTACAATTAGGAGCTTACATTAATCTCGGTAAGCCTTGACTGAGCCTCCAGTGTAACAATGCACCGCTCTATAACAGTAAATTATCGTACTTATGTTTTGCAACACTTAGCTTGCAACTTTCACATTTCCGGAGTCATCGGCATGCCTCAATTAGTTGTTTTTTTTTGCAGTTTTAATTTTTTGCTTTTGTTCTGAAAACATGGATGCAAAGGGCAATGGTGATATTATCCCTCATGAGCCAACAAATGCAGGTGCAGACCTGGTCTCTCTGTAACATACACGGTTCTTGGGGCATAGGAGGATGGCACCTCCAGTATTCAAATGCAAACCGAAGTGCTCCAGCACACGTATTCTGATTAAGGGTTACTACCCGTGTGAAGCCAAAAAGGTTACAACGTTTCAGGTGCGTAGGAAGGGGTACGCCCCAAAACATTGTAACCTTTTTGGCTTGACATTAAACACGGGTAGTAACCCTTAAGCAGAATACATGTGCTGGAGTACTTCGTTTTGCATTTATCCCTTATGACACATAAAAGATTTTGTGTTCTGGCCTATAACAAATTGTCAGGAAAATACCCCAAACATATAATTAATATCCTCTGCCATTTGCTGGCTTAAAGGAGAATGAAAGGTTAATAATAACTTTGGCTGAAAAGAAAGGCATTCTGTGTAAGCACCTAATGAGCAGAGCAAATCCTGTGTCCCTGGTTTCATTCCATTGTAAAGGCACTGGCTGCATAATCCGAGTCCCAGAGTTGGGTGACGTAGTTAAAAAGGGATACTGTCATGAATCAGTTAAATGAATCAGTTAAATAAATCAGTTAATTTTGCTGTTCCAGCAGAATTCTGCACTGAAATCCATTTCTCAAAAGAGCAAACAGATTTTTTTATATTCAATTTTGAAATCTGACATGGGGCTAGACATTACAGTCGATTTCCCAGCTGCCCCTGGTCATGTGACTTGTGCCTGCACTTTAGGAGAGAAATGCTTTCTGGCAGGCTACTGTTTTTCCTTCTCAATGTAACTGAATGTGTCTCAGTGAGACATGGGTTTTTACTATTGACTGCTGTTCTTAGATCTATCAGGCAGCTGTTATCTTGTGTTAGGGAGCCGTTATCTGGTTACCTTCCCATTGTTCTTTTGTTTGGCTGCTGGGGGGGAAAAGGGAGGGGGTGATATCACTCCAACTTGCAGTACAGCAGTAAAGAGTGATTGAAGTTTATCAGAGCATAAGTCACATGACTGGGGGCAGCTGGGAAATTAACAATATGTCTAGCCCCATGTCAAATTTCAAAATTGTATTTAAAAAAATCTGTTTGTTCTTTTGAGAAAAGGATTTCAGTGCATAATTCTGCTGGAGCAGCACTATTAACTGATTCATTTTGAAAAAATGTTTTTTTTTTCCCATGACAGTATCCCTGTATCTGTTATTGTTTCCACCTTGCTGCCTCGGGTACTGAAGAGTCGCATAACACTGTTTTCTGTAAATCTGCGCATGTCTGTAATCTGTAGGGATGCACCGAATACACTATTTTGGATTCGCCCAAACCCCCGAATCCTTCGCAAAAGAGTCTGACGAATACTGAACCAAATCTGAATGCTAATTTGCATATGCAAATAAGGCATGGGAAGGGGAAAACATTTTTTACTTCCTTTTTTTGTGACAAAAAGTCACGCAATTTCCCTCCCTGTCCCTAATTTGCATATGCAAATTAGGATTCGGATTTGGTTTGGACAGGCAGAAGGATTCGGGCGAATCCGAATCCTGCTGAAAAAGGCAGAATCCTGGCCGAATCCCGAACCGAATCCTGGATTCAGTGCCTCCCTAGTAATCTGAATCTCCCTTCCCTTCTTGCTTGACTTTCTCATCATTTTCTTCATGCCCGACCCCCCAACCAATAGGAATCCGAGGCTTCTTGTCGCTATGACGATGCTGGATTCCTTTGTGTACGTTTCTGAGCTGCGGGCAGGGTTTTACCAAGCAGAGCACAGAGAGGAAATGCAGGCAGGATTATATCACAAGCGGAGCACGCTGAGGGGCAAGTTGAATCTATATTTCACTGCTAAATATACTTTAGTAAGCCACAAACTAAGTAATGATATTCATAAATATGCGCATGCACATTAACAATAAGGGGAAGATTTATCAAAGGTCGAGGTGAATTTTCGAATGAAAAAAATTTAAATTTCGAAATATTTTTTGTGTACTTCGACTAGGGAATAGTCCAAATTCGATTTGAATTTGAAAAAAAAATCAAAAATTCTAATATCTAAATTTATCATATACTGTCTCTTTAAAAATTCAACTTCAACCATTCACCATCTAAATCCTGCGAATTGCTGTTTTAGCCTATGGGGGACCTCCTAGAACCTATTTGGAGTCAATTGGTGGACTTTGAAAAATCTAAGGTTTTTTTGGGGAAAAACTTTGAATCAAATTTGATCAAATGCGCTATTCCTTCGATTCGTACGATTTGAATTTGGCCGGATACAGACCTATTCGATTGAAAGCAGACCTATTCGACTTAAAAAAAACTTTGCCTTAATTTCGCTTGGTCTTTTTTAGACATTTTTTAGAAGCTTAATGCACAAAATGTCTTATTGTCCTTAACATATTTATAATGGGTGAGTGCAGAGGACTTCTTATCATATACATATATATATATAAATACATATAACTAGGTTTAATATAAATCCAAATGTCTCCCTGTGAAATAATTATTGTATGAAGAAGTTTGTCTTTCTTTCTTTTAGTTTGTGAGCATATCACTTTAATTCAACCTGCTTTTGACAAAGGCTAAAAAGGTCAACATTTTGCTGCAATGATTTTCTTATCCAGGAGGGTCAAAAAATTATTAGACGGAACAAGGCATAGATCTTTTTAACAAAGCTTAAGGATGATATTTAACCCCTTGTGTATAAAAGAAATCGAAACAATTGCTGGACAGATGGAAGAGCAAAGAAAATAAGAGAAAAGAGGAGAGGAGATGCCAATATGGAAATAAATATAAGCCATGGGAAAATATTAGGTTTGATGCAGCACCCACAATAAAACAGAAAATGAATATATGTACCTGTACATGACAGACCCTCTTCATCTTGCAAGGTCCGGGGAGGAACAAATGCATCACTAAGGGGCAGTCTAAGGGGCCTTCCTGACATTCAAGTTTTTTTTTGGCTTGTTCGTCAATTCCCTAAAATAGAAGTTATAATGATGAGGAGGTAAAGGTTGGACAGTACAGACAACAATATGGCTCTGAAAAAATATAAAAACAGCGTTTTGGGCCCAAAAATATAGTAATTAAACATAGTACAATAATATAGTACATGCATGGGACCAATTATCCAGAGTGCTTGGGTCCTGAGATTTTCTGGATAAGGGGACTGTTCATAAATTAATTCTACTAAAAAATAATTTAAACATAAAATAAATCTAATAGAATTGTTTTGCCTCCAATTAGGATTAATTATACAGTATTTTAGTTTGGATCAAGTAAAATGTACTGTCTTATTATTACAGAGAAAAAGGAAATAATTTAGAAAAATCAGAATTATTTTATTAAAATGGAGTGTATGGGAGATGGCCTTCCCATAATTTGGAGCTTTCTGGATAACGACTTTCCAGATAACAGATCCTATACCTTTAATTTATGTATAGTAACTAACTCTAACAAATGGAAATTAAATCAAACATAGAAATCTGACTACCAGTTCATTTGTGTCTTTTTATGCAGTATTTTAAGACAAAAGGTAACTTACCTTCAATTATTATGTGTTTTGTTAGCTTATTCCATTTTACAAAATACTAAATAGTATTTGTAAACGTATTTCCCCTTTAAGACAATAATATACAATTATTATTGAGGCAGAAATGTCCTTGTGCCATTAAAAACTAACTCCGATATTGAGAATTGTCATAAGGTTGACCAACAATATGTATAAATCCCTCCTACTCTATAAAATAAACACAAACCCATTGCAATCACATTTCAAATGTAAAGTTTTTTTATAGAATAAAAATGTTCAAAATATATTCTATAATTACATTTAACATGGAGCAGAATATAATCTGATCTTCATAAATAGAATTCTAGGCCTGTTTATTTTGTACATATCACACACACATAAAATTAATCTACTAAAGATTTATTTAAAAGATACAGGTAAAAAAAATAATTGTCTAATTATCCTAAAAGTACCAGCACTTGAAACATTTCCAGCAAAGTTGAAAACAGAGATGTGAAATAAACATAAACATAATGCTTAGCTTTCATCCCGTACATACTCCATTTATTCAAGCCATGTCTCTGACAGATGTCAGCTTTTGCCAAGTTTCAGAAATTAATCTGTTGTGAAAGTCTCAAGGAAGCCAAGCTAACAAAAAGTTCCTTTACAGCAGTGATCCCCAACCAGTAGCTCGTGAGCAACATGTTGCTCTCCAACCCCTTGGATGTTGCTCTCAGTGGCCTCAAAGCAGGGGCTTATTTTTGAATTCCAGGCTTGGAGGCAAGCTTTGATTGTATAAAAACCAGGTGTACTGCCAAACAGAGTCTCAATCTAGGTTGACAGTCCACATAGGGGCTACCAAATAGCCAATCACAGCACTTATTTGGCACCCCAGGAACATTTTTCATGCCAGTGTTGCTCCCGAACTCCTTTCACTTCTGAGTGTTGCTCACGGGTTCAAAAGGTTGGGGATCCCTGCTTTACAGCATACAATACTATCAAAGGAAAGCCTCTCTAGTAGGGAAGAAGAAGAAATGATTGCGATCAGTTGATGTAGTTGGTTTATTAAAGCTTATCAGAAACCTTTTATGTCCTTTAAAGCACTGCCATTTTTGAACTCTGCAACAGATTTTTTCTTTAATTCTCACACAGAAGCCAGTTAATACATATCCTACATTATTTAATGTCTTGTTAATAAACTCTGGAACCTATTAGTAAAGGTTTATTCAACTGTAATTGGGAATACTATAGATCACTAGAGTATTCTGCGCTTTAAGAGTAAAGGAAATATGTATTACCAAGCTTCCGCTACTTTGGGTCAAAAATATATTATTAACATGTATTTATATAGCGCCAACATATTCTTAAAGGAGAAGGAAAGGATAAAACTAAATAAGCTTTATCAGAAAGGTCTATATAAATACACCAGTAAGCCTTCAAAGTAATGCTGCTCTGTCAAAAGACACACCACATTTCTTTCCTTCTATTGTGTACACATGGGCTGTATCAGACTTCCTGCCTTCAGCTTAAACCTCCTTCCCCCGGGCGTGAGCATGCTCAGTTTGCTATCTTCCCCCCCCCCTTCTCTGCTGTAGCACAGAGCTATGAGTGAGCAGGGAGAGACTCAGGCAGGAAGTGATGGCATGCCAAGCTAATATGGCAGCTGCTGTCCTAAACAAACAGAGAGCTTCTAGAGCTTTTTACTCAGGTATGGTAAAGCATTCTACAGAATAAATGTAGTGTTATAGCTTGCACTATTGTGGCTAACCTATTGGCAATAAAATGCCTCCATAGCTTTCCTTCTCCTTTAACACATACTGTATTTATAAAGTGCTAACAAATTTTACAGCACTGAACAATCTAAGCCTCTTTTGTTGCTAGCTTAATATTGCAGCAATATTGGCTATGGGCCCTTTCAAGTTCCTATTCAAATTGTGGCTTTGATGCCCCTAGGCATTTATTAAATGTAGGGAGGGCCTGTATCACTCATGTAATGTTTCACTTGCTTTTTTATCCTCATTTGATGTATTAATTTTTGCTTTTAACTTAAACACACAAATACATTAATTAGAGGCACATTTATCAAGGGTCGGATTTCAAATTCATGTGAGTTTTTTAAAACTCCCTTAAATATGAATGAATTCAAAATTCGACTTGGGGAAATGTATTAATAAAACCACATTTTTTTAAACTCAGATGAACGACACAAAAATTTAATTTTAATCGAGTTTGATCAAACTCAATTCGAGTTTTTTCTCTGAATAGAACTCGAATTTCAGGAAGGCTGCAAACATCTCCAAATTGATCCCTGGACCTCTCCCATTGACTTAAACAGTAATTCAGCAGGTATTAGGTGTCAAATTTGAATTCTTAAAGGGCCAGAGTATGATAAATCTCAAAAATAGAATTACATTTTTTGTTAAAAAAACTTGAGTTAATTCCCTAGAAACAACTCGAATTTTAATTTTCAATTTGACCCTTAATAAATCCGTCCCTTAGAGTTGCCAATGCACTCATATCACCAATAAATAATAGTAAAAAAACAGAGCACATACATCCAATTATCTAAAATGACGTACATAACATTCATTACAGAAGTACAAAGGACATGAAGTCATATAAGAAAATACTGTATCATTATTAAAAATTGGAATGTTTACCAAAGAAAAGGCAATCATGCTACTGGGTAGATGTTGACCCATGAACCCCAAATCTTATCAAAATGTATCTGGTTCTCCTCTGGCTACATAAGTACGTTTTAGAACTGGTAACATTTTATTGACTAGGACCATTGAGAAACAGTCGGGGAACTTGGTTTGCCCATTGTAGGAACCAAATTCTTGAACTACACTAGTTCTAGAACGTTTTTTAATGAACCATGTGGATCAGCCAAAAATAATAGTGTGTTCTCAGCATATAGGGCTGTTCCTCTACAGTTTTAAATGTGAGCCCTATAAGGCCCATAGAATGACAAATAGCTATCAAGGCTCTATCGCCATAGCAAAGAGTAAAGGGGGAAAGAGGCCTACTCTGTCTAGTTCCCTGATGTAATTCAAAGAGTGAAGAGACAAGATTATTCACTCTTAAGTTGAGCCATGAAAGAAATCTAGGACCACAACCAAAAGCCTTTAGAGTTTCCCAAAGAAAGGGTCACTCAATTGTATCACAAGTTTTGGTTGAGTCTAAAGAAACTATTATTCTAGAACCAGAGTTACCATGAAATTCCCACTGATCTATACCATTCAAGTGGTAAATCATCAGGTAATGGGGTCTTATTTGTAAGGATTGACTAGCCTCTGCAAACTCTTGAACTGTAATTGGATTATCAAGGTGTGACTGTTGATCTTGGTCAGATTTCGGAATCAGAATTGAAAGTGTAGCTAGATATTTAGCTATAGAGTGGGCTGATTGAAAAAAGGCTTGGCCAACCACCAAAGTCTCCATAAATTGGTAAAAGAGTTGAAGCCAATCCTTAGTAAGTAATTAGTTATGGAGAATGCTCAGATAAGGCTCTGGAGAGGTAAGAAATGTCTTCAACAATTAATATGATTTCTGGAGAACTAAAATCTATTTGGCATAGGGTCTGATGAGTATCTAAGAACCCAAGAAGAGTCTAAGAACCACACAAAACTGCTCACACTATCTTACATCTGCCTCAACCACCTAGAGCATGGTATAACAGAGGCTAGACAGGATGCTCAACCCTACTTCTTTACTTAGATTGTATGCCTCAGGATCACCAAAACCATCCACCCTTCATTTGAGTGTAGGCCAAATGATCCTTTTTTGTCATTCATAAATTTGCTGGTTGCATCTACTTTTATGCATGAGGCATAAATCATATCACACAGAGGTGCAATAGAAAACACCTGCCTTGGTCAGTTCATACAAGGCTCCCTTTTACCAGCTTATGCATAATTTACCTACCAATGATGGAACAAATTAGTTACTTCCAGTGTACCAATTCTTGTTGCATTACATAACGGTGTTATTCACTAAGTACTAGTCAGGTGTGTGTGAGTGCCACTAAATGGGAGCTCTGAAAGAAACACATACCCAAGGTACTGTACTCAAGGCCCTTCTCTCTCTAATTTGAACCTTGTGTACAATCCATCCAAGAGGCCTTAACAGGCACATTTACACTAGGCACAAGCTGTAAAGAGCATTTAATCTGACCATACATGTACCAATAAAACCTACCTACCCATAACATTGTAAAATGGTATGCTGCCTGGGCATTACAGACCGCAATACATATGTATGCTGCCGGGGCATTCACAAAAATAATCATTGGTGCATAGCTATTTGTTGGGATCCTCTAAGCACAATAAAACACTGCTTCATTTAATTGATTTGTTGATTGGGCAGATTTGGAAATCTTATGTGCCATTCCACCTTGTTGGCCAGTGCATGGTGGAGCTCCTCTTCACTCATGCTGTTTCAGCTGAAGGCCCAAACTAATGGAATTGTAGAAAGGTTGCCCTCATATAGAAATCTGTACATGAATTATTTTTCATCCTGTAACAAGTCAGAAGTTAGAATTTCCTAGGCGAATGCATTTTCCCAAGAATAATGAAGCCATCTCATTGGTTGCTATTTGTTACTAGGAAAGGGCAGAGATTTATGAGGCGACTTAGTTGGTGGTCTTTATATCATGAAGTAGCCAAGACAGATTTCATTCCCTTTTCAGAATGTACATTGTACAGACAAGACCATCACTGAATAACTTGCAGCCATCAATGTCACTTTTTTATATACAAGTTTGTGGCAGACTTTCAAATGCGCTGCTGGCATACCTATAAAACACCTCACTTGTTCCCCTGCACCACTGATTTCTTTTACTCTTCAACAAAAACAAAATTTCTGTTATTCAAGGGCTTTTGTATCTTACTCGGTTCAGCTTTTCATTGCAATCATGCAATCTCCACTTCCTGCCAAAAACTGTATGAAATATGGATATGTTTCAAAGGTCGATGTTCTGACTCAATGACATCATAAATCACAGACATGACTTTTTTCAGTTTTCCATCTAACTAGAGAACTGAAGAGGACATCAAGTTTTGCATTGGTTGTAGAAATAATGCTGAGGATATTGTTTGCCCTGGTATGTTTATCACAACAGCAACAGCTATCAAGACATTACTAAATGAAGCAATATCTAGTTGAGAAAAATGTTTGCTTCAGGTATAAATAAATCAAACACGAAAGGGTATTAACTTCAATTGCACCTAAAGCATAATCTGTGTGTCAGGAACTCATGGTTGACATACTTACTTCCCATGCATATATTCTATTCCAGGTCAGACTATTCAATGAATAGGGCATGCAAGTGATGCAGAAATTAGCAGCAGCTGCTAGGGCTATTTGAGTACTAGCTGCGTAAGCTGGAAATGTTACAGTTAGAACCATATGGCGAGAAACATTTTCAGAAGTTGGTGTAACTTTATGACTCTTATATTAACCCTATAAACAAACTGGCTTTTTTAAATGTCAAAAAATCAGGGGCATTGTCGACATAATAATTGGATGAAAGCTCTTTTGTTGGAAGCAACTTTAGAATTTAGCTTCAGTAGTACCAGCACACAATTAATTTCATATGAAATGTGTTTCAACCAAAGTAAAACTTTAGGGGTCTATTCACCATGCTGTGTATAAAGTGGAGTAAAACATTACAGGTGATGTTGACCAGAGCAGCCAATTAGCAATTAGATTGCAACAGAAAACAAAAAGCAAAGATCTGATTGATTGATTGATATGAGCAACATCACCAGTAATGGTTTACTCTGCTTTTTACACAGCATGTTGAATAGACCTCTAAAGTGTTTTTACAGAAGAGATATGTGCTTATATCACAATTCATGGATTAGTGTATCTCCCTTAAGTGTATCTCAATAATACTGAAAGCTGATAAAATTCAATCACTGGTTGGTTGCTATGGGACACCGCTCACAGGCAAATTTGCCCAATGTTGATAAATGAGCCCTAGGAGGGAGTAAACATAGTCCCATGGGTCATTTTAAACCCTGTAAAATAGTTACCCTAATTCCCTATAGAACATAATCCTATAGCCAGAAGACAGATTTTTTTTATTGACATACACATTTTGTGCCATGTCGAGTTACACTGTTTTACTGGTGTAGATAATTTTACACGGTAAATACAATAATACATAATATAAATAGTTTTATTACTATTTGTGGCTATAAGACGTCAGTTCATCCTACTGTAGAAATCTGCAGTTTTTTTCTAATAGACGCAGACTTAAGCTGAAGGCAACTGCCTAAGTGGTCAGGAAACAAAATGAGAACAGACTTTACAAGAAGAAATACCAAAAATACAAGGAGCATATGTTGTAAGTGGAAAACCACAGCAAACTGACATGTTGTCAGAATTTGTGAGGTAGCATATGGCGAGTCCATGTGTCTAAAAAATGCATTATTTCTTGTAGAAGCATTTTCATACATGGGTGTTCTTTGCAGTCATCTGCAGCATGCACTGGGGAATACAAGTCTAAGCTAATTAGAACAGGACAAGTCATTGTGAACTCTAGGGAAACAACATAAACTGCATTGTCTGGTGCATTCTTTATTAAGACAGTTGTAGTCTGTATTTTACTGACTGTTGAGAGCTTTTTTTTCTTTAACCCCTTCCCTGCCTTTCAGCTTATCTCTGCAAATGTTGAGGGTAGCATACAGTGCATCATATATCAAAGAACAACCTGGATACAGTAGATCATTATGTTTTTCAGGGGACCAGAAAAAATGGTTTCATATCTGGGAAATTGTTAATGTAGGGAAATCAGTTTTGCAGGGGATTATCAGGGGATCTAAAATTAGGGGCCTGTATATGAAATCCAGGTACAAGAAAATACTTCAGCAGCACTCCGATTATGGTGAAAAAATTGTTGCTTTATTCGTGCCTCAAGCTAAGCGACGTTTCGAGCTTTTCCAGCCCTGGAAAAAGGGCTGGAAAAGTTCGAAACATTGCTTAGTTTGAGGCACGAATAAAGCAACAATTTTTTCACCATAATTGGAGTGCTGCTGAAGTATTTTCTTGTACATGAATCAGACCTGGGCACACAGAGTCACAGACGGCACCCGACGCTGCAAAGAGCGGTGAGAGTGTGTGTGTAGCACTACTTTGTGTTTGTTGGATTATATGAAATCCATGGTTCTCACAGTCAGTTTGGTGAGCAATGCTCTGTCTGACTATTCTATGATATTCTCTGCCTAATATGTTTCTAAAATATAATGTCTTTGGGCCCCTCTTGTGGTGATTAAGTGATGCTAACAAATGTTATTTTCTACAAATATTTAAGTGAACCTGTAACAAGGGGTAAGCAGAGCAATCCTACTTGGCCAGTTCATTTACACTTCGGGGAAACCAGCAGTAACAGGCAATAGTGTCATTTTGGTATGAATCCGTACCATCAGGCAGAGAATACAGCAGTGTACAGCAGTGAAACACTCTTGTTCAAGTCTGAGGAGTCTATACACCTGTTTGCGAAATTGATATTATGCTTACTGAAAGAGCACATCTTATTACATCAATGAATCATACAAATGGAATATTTAATGTATGCAGAAGCATGCCCCAGAGGTCATACAACGAGCTAATGAAGCTACTGTATGGTTTGCCTTCCCACAGGCATCTGTGGCAACAGTATATTTCTACAAGGAGCAAGTCCCCTTTTGAGACTCAAACATCTGCCCATATTCCACAGAAGAATACTGTATATACCTTCAAAAATGTTCTACACAAAATTCTCTTAGATGTTAATAGAGAAATATCTCATATGTGTTGGTAGTGTTTTTCTATAAATAATGAATTGAACATTTAGCTAATTACCTATTTAACTTTACTTATATGTTAAGTCATGGGAGTCACAGTAGCTGTAACAGCTGATCTTATAGGCAAGAAGGTCCAATTCATAGAAAAACAAAACTGTTGAGATCATTTTGTTGATTAAGAAAAAGTTTATTTTTTGAATGATCAATGTGATAATAGTGCCCCTTAACCATTGATCCAACCTCCTACTAATAAATGGCGTTGAGCTGAATGTAAATGTGATATTGTTCTGATGTTTTCTTTCCTCTGTCTTCATTAATAATTTGGCTTTATGTCAGCATGGAATTTAAAACTGGCAGCTTTTGCAGTGGATTTATATCTTCGTGGCTGAAAGCAACTGATCAAGCAAGCTGCTTCTGTAAAAAGTTTAATGCAGAGCCAAAGACTGCTCTGAAGGACAAAAATAAAGCTGCTCAAAGATAAATAATTGTGTAAGAAGCAGACTAGTGTATGCAGATCTTGTCATTTGTACAAGGTACACAACTCCAAACAACAAATGACATGACACACAGAGAAACAAACCATATCAATCTTGTTCTGTTGTGCTTTACCCTCAAAGTCCTTTATAAGTTGTTATTATTTGCATGTAGTTCATGTTTTATTTTATCAATCACTTTTATTACTGTGTATTTGTGGGGTTGTCATTGAATCTTGGGGCTTCCTGGAAATATTTTAATAATATGTTATTCAAATGCTTGGGTTGAAGTGATCTTTTATGTGTGCATAGTGGGGTGTTATGTGTGTATTTAGATAAGCTTACCACTTTGCACCAAAAATCACATGATGTTTCAAGACATATGTGATAATGTGGGATCACATGCATTCGCCTCATTATTTATGGTGAACTAATCAGGGGCAGGAGCTATAGGTGCAGTAAAGAAATTAGCACAGAGTTGGTAATATGAAGCTGCCTGCAAGAGTTGAGACAATTTGGACTATTATTTAGCAAACAGAGACAGGCAGCTTAGTGGCTGTATGAATTAAAGGGTTGTTCACCTTAAAATTAACTTGTAGTATGATGTAGAAAGTGATATTCTGAAACAATTTGCAATGAGTCTCAATTTTTTATCATTTGTGTTTTTTGAATTATTTAGCATTTTGTTCAACTCTACAATTTCATCACCTATCTGGTTTCCAGGGTATAAATGATGCCAGCAGCCACTCAGTGGTTTGAATGAGAGACTAGAATACGAATAGGAAATGGGTTGAATAAAAAAATAAGTAATACAAATTAGCAGTAACAATAGTTTTTGGCTTTAGGGGTCAGGGACTCCATTTGAAAGCTGGAAAGGGTCAGAAGAAGAAGAAGACAAATAATTAAAAAATGAAAACCAAAGTTGCTAAAAATCGGCCATTCAATAACATACTAAAAGTTTAATGGATTTGCTCCTACTGCCAAGGGCCAGTAGAGCAAAACCTTTTCTGGTACTAATGAGGTTAATGGATTTGTGTGATTAAAAGAGTTAATCATGCTGCAGGGGATTTATAGAGATTGAAGTACAAGTATGGATGGGGCTTGTTATCTAGAATGCTCGGGACCTGGGGTTTTCCGCATAGGGGATTTTCCCATAATTTGGATCACCATACCTTAATTCTGCTAAAATTAAAAATTAAACATCAAATAAACCCAATATAGTAGTTTTGCCTCCAATAAGCATTAATTATTTCTTTGCTGGGATCAAGTTCCATGTACTGTTTTAGTATTATAGACAAAAGGGAAATCTTTTTTAAAATTTTGATTATTTGATTTGATTAAAATAGTCTATGGGAGTTGGCCTTCCTATAATTCAGAGCTTTCTGGATAATGGATCCTATACCTGAATTCTATAAAATTCAGAGACAACTTGATGCATATCTCAGGTGATGGTATTTTTAGTAGTACCATTTTTGACCTCGTGTAAGACAAAACTCAGTAAAGGAAAACCTTTAGTAATAGTCAGGCAATTTATTCTTACATAATACAACATAACAGTTTTGTCTGGGTAAGCTGTTGGAGTAACACACAGAATGTCAGCCAAGGACTTACCAAAGACCCACCTCTTGGTCCAGGCGTTATATAGCTTTCAGAAGGCATTTACAGTAATTGTGACAAGGGGTTCACGGAAATACCATACATGGTCTGGCGAGGAGACTTACTGGCATATATTTGTACATTCCTGTAAGATGTGCAGTTTTGCAACATAAGAGATTTCTGGTTCCAACTGTCCACAGCCTCGTAAACATCTGTTGGCTAAACATAGCCATTGTGGTACAGACAACTATTGAGCAACACTTCTGCAAAAGGGCATAAGAGACTTGCTGACACTATGCTGACACTCTGGAATCTAAGTAACAGAGTGGGGATGATTTATTTGTATGGCCTAGTATAAGTTATATGAGTGACCATTGTCCACAGTAGACCATTAGCCCTTAAAGTCCATCCTGCCTTAGGCCATATAGCGTTATAGCGTCATAGAGGGTGGGGGTGACAACTATCAACCCTCTGACACTAGCCATTCGTCCGTCTTAGGATTTAGACCGTTCCAGACATCAAATTTCACTGTCATTCCTCTCTTGAAACATTGAATATGTTTCACATTAGTAATTACAGGCACAGTAAGAGTGCTGAGAGGACCCCCAGGAACAAGGGAGGTCTATTATAAATGGGACAGTGGTGTGCGCTACTGTGAGTTACAGTTCAACTGTCGTGGCAGCACCAATACAGAAGTGCAGCTGAAAGCTGAAATCAGTGAAAAGAAAAAACAGGAAGCTAGGGAGCTACAGATACATCCTGTTTCATGAAATAACTTGGTTAAGTGCAGTTGGGAACAGAAAACCCTATAAAATGACAAAGAATATACAATATATATGTAACATGTTATAAGAGACTAATATGATACTGATTTCATTACTATTGAAAAGTAAAAAATTATTCTTTCTTTCTTTCTTTCAAACCTCCCCACACATGGCAGAAAAGAAAAGCTTTATCTTATAGATGTAAATTAAATGAAAGCAGAAGTTGGGGGGAGGTGCTTATAGCACAAATTCTAACAGAGAAATATAGACCAAGTATTAATGCTAGGATGACATGGATAGACTTAATGAAACTTCCAATGGAGTTGTTTAACCAGCTATAAAGTTTTACCTAATCATTTGGAATAACTGAACTGTTCTATTAAAAAATTACACTTATTGTTGCAGCTCTAAAACTTTGACTATATGACATTCAACAAACATTTCAGAAACAATATGAGTACAACCTTCTTTTTCCTATCAAAACACATACTAATCTAAAATCATACTATTTTGGTCAGCTACTCTATTTATTTGAACAACCTCTATGTTTATAGTTACATAGTTAAATTGGGTTTAAAATAGACCCTAGTCCATCAAGTTCAACCCCTCCAAATGAAAACCCAGCATCCATACACACACCCCTCCCTACTTTCACACAAATTCTATATACCCATATCTATACTAACTATAGAGCTTAGTTTATGACGGTGAGAAGATTTATATATTTTTATAGATTTAACATTATGGGCGGGACTAGTCTTGGAATCTAGACTCTACTCAATACTAATATTAGCACATGACAGAGTTCTATTATTATGGGGTCTATCATTTTTTTTTTCTACGTCAGTGCTGTTTACACACAACCGGCTACATATAGAGCTGAGGACCTGGGGCAATAATACAATAATAAGTAATTGCAGGAAACTTCCCTTCTAAAAACTTTTGAACCAGATACAATTTTACCTTTGTTGTTTTCATAACTAATCTAAAACTAAACATATAGAGAAAATGTTACATTATCACATTCCCATTGTTCTTATAAATTGCACACAATTTAACTATATCACATTCAATACTGTATGAATCTAAACCTTAAAATTAACCCATTTCAATATCAGTCCATCAGTTCATTATAGGGGAAAGTCCAATCAGAGACACATCATGGCGGTGGATAGGCATATGAAGAAATATTCAACAGTCACTTGTATTCAGTCAATGCAGCAGTCTCTGTACAGTTCTTTTTAAGAGTTCATAATCAGTCCATTGATCCGATATTAGTATAGGCAAAAATGTAAAGGCATCACAGATATGAATGGCAAACTTGGAAATGGCTCTTTGTATGCATGCAGAGTTTCTTTCAATGAGTGGTGGGATCAATGATAGTTGTTCTATTTGGAATGGATTGGAATAATCTCAACAGCTACTGATGGAATTTTGCTCAGATCACCAACCTGGAAACAAAGAGACAATGTGACAGTATCTGGTGTTCTGGTAATACTGACTTATCTAATGTACTAGCTAAAGAACTCTAATGAAACTGAATGAGAAGTGGTTGTACATTTATGATATGAGTGAAGGACATTTGTTTTCTTGTGGTTAATTCAAATGGAGAAAGTCCACAACACCTGATAGGATTGTTGCAGAGAATTGACAGGACAGCTGGGAATAAATCCAACCAAATGCTGCCAGTAATTGTGTTGTTGGAAGTGGGATGGTACAAAGACACAACTCCACTTAAGATCAGTGTCATTTGCAAATTTGTAACAGAATCGAAAATGTAATTGTGTAAACTATCAAATACAACCTGTACTGTTTCCTTCTTATAACAAAATAATATTGATCAATCATAACCAGCAAAAACATTTAACAAGTTCTCTCTTGTATCTATATATATATATTTTTATATTTTTAGCCTAAATGAGAATGACATAGACCCATTTTAGTAGCATCATTTATTTCTGCAAATTTGGTAGTGAAATTACTGGTTATCAGATAAAATGAACAATAAATTTAAGTCACTTCTGCATTTTCTTACACTTGCAGACTTGTGATGCAAGATACACAAGTGCAAAGATTACTGGAGAATTTTTTTTTTTAGCAGCGGCACAAGCACATAAGCTGCATTTTTATGAACTGAAGCTTATTTAATTAGAAAAAATAGTAACAACAACATAACCCACAATATAATACTCCCCTCTTGTTGGACTGCAAATGCAGTACAATAATATGAAATAATAGATTCACATCTGTCTAGAGAATAATAAAAATAATTTAACCTGTACCAATGAGTGAATCGGGTATGGATCCAAACTGCATCAAGTTTACCTTCATGTTGGTGAAAAAGATCCAGATGCAGGAGATACAGAAAAAAATTACAGATGAGTATGAAATGGTAAAGTTAAAAATATGTGCTGTGGTTAAAAGTTCCTGAGCCAGCGAGCTGACAAAAGAGGAAGTTACAAAACAGTGAGTATCTGAAATATTGTGCAACGGAGGATTCTGGGAAATGTAGTTTTTATGACAGTACCAGCAAATAGAATCCTTCTTGTTATTAATTGGACTATGAACTAGATTTCCTCTAAAGGGTGCTGTAAGTCTAATGCACCATTAAGTACTCCAGTGTGAAACAACTGATCCTGATTTATTTGGTCGTCAGGACGTTTGTCTTCAGAATATTCAGGGGAAGTACTACTATTAATAAGCTTAAAACATTCTGAACCATTAGCTCAATAAGAATCTTTATTACTGGGGGCTGCACTGTCTGTGGAACCAAAAGTTCTGAGATTGTGTAACCCTGTGTCACTCTAAGGTTGCCAATAGGCACATTTAAATGGCATTTAATTGCTCCTGGGTATCCATATAAAGGACTGGATCTAAGTTTGCTGAGCAAGGAGCAGAGCATAGGTGTAATGTCTCAGCTGAAGTATATGTGAGAAATATCACTTTCTATTGGTTGGCATAAGCCTGCTAGATCTAATAGCATGCAATTAGTATAGTAAAATATTCTCTTACAATTATCCTTTATCTGTCACAGTAGAATTTCAAGTTATGAGGGAAGAATACTATCGCCTTCTGGCCAGGAAAACGCAGTCTTGTCCCCTCCACTGTGACACTTAACAAAGGCTTTGAAACTTAAAATGTTTTGGGCACTCAACTAGCATATCTAGGAGGATTGTTAGATATTCTAAACTGATGGAACATGTTTTTTTCTTTTCTTCAGATCACAAATCAAACATAATACACTTAGAAAACAGTTATCAATCTGACACATAAAGATAAAAAAGAGAAGTAAGGTTAGTTTGAGACAAAAAACTATAACAGAGAACATTTAAAGAGACAACACTAATATTTCTGTTAACACAAGAAAGACAAGTGGAGTGAATTAACCTTATTCACGAGTAACCCATTCACAAACAGAAATACACAAGAGAACTAATGTTACTATGAGAATAATAACAAAGAAGACAATGTTAGGATAAGATACGAATAGTGACATGATAGTCTAAGACAAAATGACAATATTTTAGTGATAGACCCATAGAACAAATATTACATTACCAGAGGTACCTACTAAAACATTTAAGCATTAAAGAGAACCAAAAACAGTAAGGTAAACATATTCATTACAGACACATCAAAGTCATATAACCGTCAAGTCAAGTCAAGTCCTTTTCTTTCTAACATACACACAAGTATTACATTCAAAATATGCTCTAACAGACCTGTAGGATGCAAAAAAGCTTAGCAGCGAGCTATTAACATTGGTTTATAAAACAAACAGGGCAAACAAACATACATATAAACTGGAGTCACCTGCAGGAAAAAATTATGTTATACTTTTCTCTGTAATTTAGAACAGGCTTACAATTGAGTGGAAAGGGAGAAAACAGGTTTGAAGTTGCAGATGGACAACACCTAAATGTTTGTAGGGCTCTCGTTTTTCATCTGACAATTCAAACGGACAGGAAAGTGATTCACACTTCACACTCTACAGAATTTCCTTCAGAAAACCTCGTTTTCCGTATTTCTGGCCTGATAAACAGGAACCGCAGAAAAATTCCTAAACAGCAAGCAGACTCTGAGATAGAGCCACAAATTCTCTCACACACCATTACACATATGACAGTTACACTAAAGTTATTCACACACTCAGCTAGGCAAACATTCAACATTCATGGATCCTTTTGCATTCATCAAACAACATACAGTACACGTGTAATTTCTATTTCAAGATGTTTTAGACTACACTTCATGATAAGGAATAACAGACGTACAAAATACAAAAACAGGAAGGAAACTACGGATTCCTATCATGAATGGCAGATAATTTCAGCTGATTAACACAACAATTAACAAAACAAGAGGCAAAAAGAAGAAGTTAGAAAAACATATATACCCCACCCAGGGGGGTACTTACGCGCGTGTATCCATCCGTTAAAGTAAAGCTTTACGGGGAAACCGTCCTGGAAAAGAAAATATCCACGGGTAAACTATCGACATCCGAGGACAAAGCTTCCTCGGGTACACTCCAATGGCCACAGCCTGGAGCCCTCCATTGCCTGAAAAAATTGACTGGAAAAAATGAATCACAGTCGGCGGGTCACCATATGATGGTATTTTTAGTAGTACCATTTTTGACCTCGTGTAAGACAAAACTCAGTAAAGGAAAACCTTTAGTAATAGTCAGGCAATTTATTCTTACATAATACAACATAACAGTTTTGTCTGGGTAAGCTGTTGGAGTAACACACAGAATGTCAGCCAAGGACTTACCAAAGACCCACCTCTTGGTCCAGGCGTTATATAGCTTTCAGAAGGCATTTACAGTAATTGTGACAAGGGGTTCACGGAAATACCATACATGGTCTGGCGAGGAGACTTACTGGCATATATTTGTACATTCCTGTAAGATGTGCAGTTTTGCAACATAAGAGATTTCTGGTTCCAACTGTCCACAGCCTCGTAAACATCTGTTGGCTAAACATAGCCATTGTGGTACAGACAACTATTGAGCAACACTTCTGCAAAAGGGCATAAGAGACTTGCTGACACTATGCTGACACTCTGGAATCTAAGTAACAGAGTGGGGATGATTTATTTGTATGGCCTAGTATAAGTTATATGAGTGACCATTGTCCACAGTAGACCATTAGCCCTTAAAGTCCATCCTGCCTTAGGCCATATAGCGTTATAGCGTCATAGAGGGTGGGGGTGACAACTATCAACCCTCTGACACTAGCCATTCGTCCGTCTTAGGATTTAGACCGTTCCAGACATCAAATTTCACTGTCACAGGGTATCGTTTTATGAAGAAGTACAGTATGTTGACTACATTTTACACAAAATATGGGTAACTTAAAACCCTTCAACCTCCCCTTCACTTTATGTTCAACATATTATTTCAACATTAGCATTTCTACATAAGATTTGCAAAAGGATGAAATGGAAATGTCTACTACATTCTCTAATTCTAAATCCCTTACCCTGTGTTTTTAAACATGTATTCTATCTACTGACATATCACTATAATTGAATGCATGAGTCAAACTCTGCATTAGTAAACCATTTTTACTGGAATTCAAATTGCAGTTTAAAGAGTATGTACCTTTTATATCTTTTGGCGAACTTGTCACAAGTAAGCTGCAAAGCCTGACTTTATATGCACCAGAGGCAGTATTTATTATTCTGCCATACGGATTTTAAACACTGAGCAATAGCAATAATCTAACCACACAATAAAAGATGAACAAGAAAATAATACAGCATATGAAGATTCAGCTTTTTCAAGTCAGCAACTAATAAAATGCAGCTGCCAAATTCTAGGTAAAATAAGTCAATAAGAAGGGTACATTTCCTGAAAGGTTCTCTGTGTACAGTTTTCATAAGGTGTTTTTAATTAAATTTGAAAGCACTGAAGGTACGAAGCTATGACTAATAGAGATTTTGCATTACTATGCAATTACCCTGAGATCAAGTACAAATCAGTCATATGCAAGACAAAGATTAATTTTAGAACTGATATGCAGATTGCATTGGAACAAAAAAGGACTATAGTAGTATCACTAGTCAATGAAAATTTCAAAAACTCCCTAAATGTCTCTGATTACTGCTATTCTGCACTGGAAATCCACTTCTGATCCACTGGCTAAATAGGCAACTGCTATCTTGTACTAGTAGAGCTGCCGAAAACTTTCTGTACTGCACATGCAATGCAGCGGCTAGAGGTGTACCAGAGGAAACTTGGAAGCCTGTCACACAATGGCAGTGAAGCACTCTGCACAAACGGGTAGGAAGTTACCAATTAGTGGGGGTTATTTATAAACGCTGAACAAATTTGCACCTTGCTTTTCTACCTACAGCTGCCTGAGTAAATGTAATCAATTATTGGTTACTATGGGTTACTGCCCGAGTGCATATTTGCCCAGGATTTATAAATGAGCCAGACTGAGTGGCTAATTTCTTTATGGTTTAATGTGATTACTTCACAACCGAAGGGCAAAAAGGGGTAATAAGGGTTGTGGCCATGAAACAATTCTCTGTTATGAAAGGCAGAATCTCAAAAAATAGTAAACAGTTTATAGAAGTATGGGAAACACAGTAGCAGGAGAATAATTAAGCAACAAATCATTTCATATTCAATCAGATAAATGTAAATATAAAACAAAAGCATATTTATTTGCTCTTTAAGTATCTAGTAACTGCCTCTATAATCTAAGTTTTTGTATGTTTTATAGGTGAAATATTTTTTGCCAAACAAAATTATATACAGTGCTAAATCTAAGGATAGTCTTCTTCAGATACTGCATTATTCTTCTTCAGATACAGATGTGCTCCAAGCTAATCTGCAGCAAAGGTTTATCCCATTTTGGAATTGGCAAAAAGAAGTACAAGCTATGAATTAAAAGTTAATTGCCTGATAAATGAGGCAATTAATAGATTCTGGATGCAAACAAAAAGATAAAAATACTATAAATTTACTCTCCTCTGCTGCATTAATACTTTCTTTAAACCCCTTACCTTGTACATTGAACAACCATTTATTACCATGACAGGCATTTGTAAGTGTTTTTTTACCTGTGGTTGTGTTATTACAGAATATGGCCCCCATCCCCTTCATCTGGATATCACAAGCATTTGTGGGTTTTGCAGGAATTGAGTACATCTCTTTCTACATTGAGAACCAAACAATATAAATAAATACTTTTATCACCTGAAAAATGAATGGAATTGGGAGAGATTCAATATATATATATATATAATATATATATATATATATATATATATATATATATATATATATATATATATATATATATAAATATATATATATATAACTGAATGCCATTTTTGACTTATATATTGAGTAAAAAAGATGAAGGGCAGGCACATACCAGATCACACTTCTTGCGTTTGATGTAGTTAAAAAGTATTTATTTATTAAGCAAAAAACATTACAAAGCCTTTCATGCCTTAGGGGCACTTAGTCATAGGCTAACAACATCAATTTGTGTAGTCATATTTAAATGAAAAAGAACCAATCAAAAACATGTATCCTATAGCCAATCCAAATTAGGATAGAGTGTAGACAGAGAAATGCTTAGAGTGACCAATCAAACACATCAATACAAAGTAAGTATAAGCATCATTTGATATATTTTGTCCATAAATAACAATTACAAAAGTTTAAAAAGTTAGAAATATTTTTTGCAAAACATTTTTTAGCAGTTAAACAGCATAAATGAAGATTAAATGTAGATTAAATAGGGTGACAAAGTATAAATATATAGTTAATATTTAAACAAAGCATGAGACATTATACTCTATTAAATACTCATTATACTATTCATTTCAAGTAGCTGTCCGGTTTTTAAGAAAAATATCCACTTTGCTTCTTGTTTAAGGAGTTTATTTAGAGTACTCCCGCCTCTAATGTGTGGAGAAATCTTCTCAATGCCTATTATAGAAAAATAATTAAGGGATCTGTTTGTACATGCATGCAGCAAAATGTTTGGCTACAGTGGTAGAGCTATTTGGATCTTTTACATATGTTCCCTAACTCTCTCTTTCAGTGTACAACTTGTTTGGCCAACATTTTTTTGGGAGCATTTCAGACACGTAATAAGGTATACAACATTCTTAGAGTTACAATTCACGTAAATATTGTAGGTTTTATTAGGTATAGAGGACGAGAAAGTAGTGGTTCTGTTAACATAATTACATGTGATACACCTAAGAGCTCCACACTTGTACATCCCTTTTGTATTCAGCCATGTATCATGAGTGGGTTCAGTACTGTGTATGAGACTTGGGGATAACAGATCACCAATGTTTTTGGACTGTCTAGGGACAAAACTGAATTTTGATCCCAAAATTTTATTTAATGCTGGATCAGTATGAAGAATAGCTAAATTTTTGTTAATAATTTACTTAATTTGTTTAAATTGGGCACTATGTGTCAGAACACATGACAGCATTTCAGAATTATTTGAAGTCTCTTTGTTAGATTCAATGGAAGAGGAGAGAGAATAGTGTCATCATTGTTAGAGCTGACTTTATATTTCTTAACCAAATTGCTGTTTTTTATGTAAGGCTTTAAAGAAAGCTAATGTTAAATTTCACATACTGTAACCTCTCTCGTAGCTGGCAAGACTGTATGACAAATTAATCGAAAGTAGAACAAATTCTTCGAAGTCTTAAGTCAAAGTCAAAGTAAACTTTATTTTCATCTCAGCAGTATACGAATATACAGTGAGACGAGACGACGTGGCTCCAGCTAGTACATATCACAAAAAGGCACTTAAAAATACAAAATAAATATGTAAACATGAAATGTGCAATATATTGGCAGAGATTGGATATATACATGTGTAAACCTTTAGAATTGTGCAAATAAATTAACAGTTCACAAAGTTAAGTTCACAGTTCAGGTGTGTCTGGAATGTAGTGGGAGAGCAGCCAGTGAGTTAAGGAGCCTGGTTGTTCGGGCTTTAATACTGCGAAAGCATCTGCCGGATGGGAGCAGCGTGAACAGTCCGTGTGAGGGGTGTGTGGAGTCCAGTGCAATGCAGGAGGCCTTTCTTACACAGTGCTTGTGGAAGATGTCCTGCAGTGATGGAAGAGCCGCTCCAATGATGTTGCCAGCTGCTCTGACAGTCCGCTGTAGGCTTTTAAGAACTGCCTATATGGTATGCTCTTAATAAGGTGGTCTGAATGGGAAGACTGGGAATGTAAAATTGTTATTTATGGATAAAATTTATTGATGCGTATACTTAATTTGTATTGATGTGTTTGATTGGTCACTCTAAGCATTTCTCCGATTGGTACACACTCTATCCTAATTTGGATTGGCTATAGGATACATGTTTTTCATTGGTCCTTTTTCATTCAAATATGACTACACAAATTGATGTTATTAGCCTATGACTAAGTGCCCCTAAGGCACTAAACGCGCAAGGCTTTGTAACGTTTTTTGCTTAATAAATCAATACTTTTTAACTACATCAATTACAAGGAGTGTGATCTGGTATGTGCCAGCCCTTTATCATCTTTTTTGCAATTTTTGCCTTCCCGAGCTGAAGCTCTGAGGCTTGAGCACCTGGACCCCCCTTTTTCTGGGTAAGTCAACCGCTTCAAATGCTCTACACTGAGTGCTTTGTTATTTAAACCTAATATATTTAGTAGTCCCTTAGTATTAAGGCTACATGGGGTCATTTTCTTCTTCAGTGCATATTTCACATGAATAGAAAAGGGCCATTTTAATGGTTTACCTGCTACCACATGTGGATATTCTCTGCATCCTTTTCATTCAGACCACAGGTGATGCCTGTTCTTATTTTACCCAAGTAACATGAATGGCACCATTAGTATTTAATACTGACCTCAGCATCTTGCTATGAGGGATCTTCCCTGAATAATGGATTTAATAATGCAAGTTATATCTGGCACCCAAAGCTTCAGAATATGAAAACTATTGTCAAATTCCACCGCCCTGGTCCGATATTAGCAACTCTGCATTAGAAAATAATCATAAATTGCAATTTGGAAGAAATAATGGAATCATTGATATAATTTTAAGGAACATACAGACTAGAAAAAAAACTGTTCCAGGACAACAAAAATAGTACCTTCATTCTAATTCCTACATAAAAAAAGTTTTAAGTTCTTTACTTAACCCTTTAAGTGCCACAGAACGTAGAATCTACGTTCTGTGGATCAAAGGACCAAAGTGCCACAGATCGTAGATTCTACGTTCTGCAGCACTTCCGGGTTTGCGAGCGGAGGAGCGGCTGTTAGAGCCGCTCGCTCCGTTCCTTCACGATCCCCTGCCCCTAGACGAGCTGAGCAGGGGATCGAGTGGCTCCTGGGGCGCGATCGCCCAGGGGCCCCAAAGCAGCAGCAGGGACGCGTTTCCTACGCGTCCTGCTGCTGCCTGCACTTCACTTCCGCCCAGCTCCGCCCCCCCATGCCTGCTGACCGTTGGAGCTGGAGATCTGCTGCGTGGGACCCTTTATCAACGATCTGAAGCATCTACCCCAGGTAAGTGTAACATTTACACACACAAAAACACACAAACACACCAACACACACTTATTACAGTAATATACACTTACATTCACACTTACACACACTCACACATAGATTTTTGGGGATTGGGGGGGTCACACATACTCACAACACCCATGTACACTTGCACACATGCGCAAATAACATGCAATTTACCCGTTGTGCACACGCATATGTACATATATGGCTTTTTTTTTTTTTCTTATCGCATCGTCTCTTTTTGGGCTAAAAAAAATGTTTTATTGCCGTTCCGAATAGCGTATTCGCTAACCGTACTGTGCAATAGCTTTTGTATGTTATTTTGGTGGTTATATTGCAATTTTGGGTATTTTGGTGCATTTTTAGCCATTTTATTGAATTTTTAGCCATTTTATTGCATTTTCAGCTCTGCATTTGTGTTGTTCACTTGTTTCTGTCCGTATAATCGATTTGGCCCAGCTAAAATATTCAAACGGTAATTCTGGTGGCCGATTACACTAGTGTGAAAAAAAAAGCATTGATTTTTGTGGTTTTATTAGTTTTTGGTGATTTATTTGCATTTCACACTGTTCTGTGTTATTTTGTTTTGCCTATGTAAATTTTATCTACTATATATCCATTTGTGGGTCTCTGTGCACCACATAGTTTGGTATATCTATGCATATTGGGCATCAAAGTGTTCAGTAGACCCCTGTCGTTCATATTTAGGATGTTTTATGCTGATACGTTACGAAATGTGGGGCACATAATGGGGTAAAATAAAGCTTTGTGACGATTTTCAGAAATTTGATAAAAAACGCTACGTTCAGCATAGCTTTGCAGTTTGGTAGTTTGCAGTAGAAAGATGTAATTACCTGTTTTAGATTCGTCAGAATGTGTACTTTCTAAAAAATATATGGTTTTCTAGGGTCTCCATACTGTTAGGGGGTCTTATGGTGCAAATACACATACTGGGTGCTTATATTGCAGCAGCCAGAGCGTCAGCCATGAAAATTTATATACACTACTGTCATTTGGGCGCCTCTGTACACCACATAGTTTGGTAAATCTATGCATATTGGGCATCAAAGTGTTCAGTAGACCCCTGTCGTTCATATTTAGGATGTTTTATGCTGATAAGTTATGAAATGTGGGGCATATAATGGGGTAAAATTCAAGCTTTGTGACGATTTTCAGAAATTTGATAAAAACCGTTATGTTCAGCATTGCTTTGCAGTTTGGCAGTTTGCAGTAGAAACACTTATTTACCCATATTGGATTCGTCAGAATATGCACTTTCTGAAAATATATGGTTTTCTGGGGTCTCTGTACTGTTAGGTGGTCTAATGTCGCATAATACACACACCGGGTGGTTATATTGCAGCAGCCAGCGCGTCAGCCGTGAAAATGTCTATACATATTGTCATTTGGGGGTCTCTGTGCGCCACATAGTTTGGTATATCTATGCATATTGGGCATCAAAGTGTTTAGTAGACCCCTGGCGTTCATATTCAGGATGTTTTATGCTGATAAGTTACGAAATGTGGGGCATATAATGGGGTAAAATTCAAGCTTTGTGACGATTTTCAGAAATTTGATAAAAACCGTTATGTTCAGCATTGCTTTGCAGTTTGGCAGTTTGCAGTAGAAACACTTATTTACCCATATTGGATTCGTCAGAATGTGTACTTTCTGAAAATATATGGTTTTCTGGGGTCTCTGTACTGTTAGGTGGTCTAATGTCGCATAATACACACACCAGGTGGTTATATTGCTGCAGCCAGCGCGTCAGCCGTGAAAATGTCTATACATATTGTCATTTGGGGGTCTCTGTGCGCCACATAGTTTGGCATAT
Source organism: Xenopus laevis (assembly GCF_017654675.1). Lineage (NCBI taxonomy): Eukaryota > Metazoa > Chordata > Amphibia > Anura > Pipidae > Xenopus > Xenopus laevis. The sequence continues at coordinate 48,587,318 of NC_054382.1, read as the reverse complement.
CTATGCATATTGGGCATCAAAGTGTTCAGTAGACCCCTGGCGCTCATATTTAGAATGTTTTATGCTGATAAGTTACAAAAATGTCGGGCATATAATGGGCCGTTCCGAATAGCGTATTCGCTAACCGTACTGTGCAATAGCTTTTGTATGTTATTTTGGTGGTTATATTGCAATTTTGGGTATTTTGGTGCATTTTTAGCCATTTTATTGAATTTTTAGCCATTTTATTGCATTTTCAGCTCTGCATTTGTGTTGTTCACTTGTTTCTGTCCGTATAATCGATTTGGCCCAGCTAAAATATTCAAACGGTAATTCTGGTGGCCGATTACACTAGTGTGAAAAAAAAAGCATTGATTTTTGTGGTTTTATTCGTTTTTGGTGATTTATTTGCATTTCACACTGTTCTGTGTTATTTTGTTTTGCCTATGTAAATTTTATCTACTATATATCCATTTGTGGGTCTCTGTGCACCACATAGTTTGGTATATCTATGCATATTGGGCATCAAAGTGTTCAGTAGACCCCTGTCGTTCATATTTAGGATGTTTTATGCTGATACGTTACGAAATGTGGGGCACATAATGGGGTAAAATAAAGCTTGTGACGATTTTCAGAAATTTGATAAAAAACGCTACGTTCAGCATAGCTTTGCAGTTTGGTAGTTTGCAGTAGAAAGATGTAATTAACTGTTTTAGATTCGTCAGAATGTGTACTTTCTAAAAAATATATGGTTTTCTAGGGTCTCCATACTGTTAGGGGGTCTTATGGTGCAAATACACATACTGGGTGCTTATATTGCAGCAGCCAGAGCGTCAGCCATGAAAATTTATATACACTACTGTCATTTGGGCGCCTCTGTACACCACATAGTTTGGTAAATCTATGCATATTGGGCATCAAAGTGTTCAGTAGACCCCTGTCGTTCATATTTAGGATGTTTTATGCTGATAAGTTATGAAATGTGGGGCATATAATGGGGTAAAATTCAAGCTTTGTGACGATTTTCAGAAATTTGATAAAAACCGTTATGTTCAGCATTGCTTTGCAGTTTGGCAGTTTGCAGTAGAAACACTTATTTACCCATATTGGATTCGTCAGAATGTGCACTTTCTGAAAATATATGGTTTTCTGGGGTCTCTGTACTGTTAGGTGGTCTAATGTCGCATAATACACACACCGGGTGGTTATATTGCAGCAGCCAGCGCGTCAGCCGTGAAAATGTCTATACATATTGTCATTTGGGGGTCTCTGTGCGCCACATAGTTTGGTATATCTATGCATATTGGGCATCAAAGTGTTTAGTAGACCCCTGGCGTTCATATTCAGGATGTTTTATGCTGATAAGTTACGAAATGTGGGGCATATAATGGGGGTAAAATTCAAGCTTTGTGACGATTTTCAGAAATTTGATAAAAACCGTTATGTTCAGCATTGCTTTGCAGTTTGGCAGTTTGCAGTAGAAACACTTATTTACCCATATTGGATTCGTCAGAATGTGTACTTTCTGAAAATATATGGTTTTCTGGGGTCTCTGTACTGTTAGGTGGTCTAATGTCGCATAATACACACACCAGGTGGTTATATTGCTGCAGCCAGCGCGTCAGCCGTGAAAATGTCTATACATATTGTCATTTGGGGGTCTCTGTGCGCCACATAGTTTGGCATATCTATGCATATTGGGCATCAAAGTGTTCAGTAGACCCCTGGCGCTCATATTTAGGATGTTTTATGCTGATAAGTTACAAAAATGTGGGGCATATAATGGGGTAAAATTCAAGCTTTGTGCCGATTTTCAGAAATTTGATAAAAACCGTTATGTTCAGCATTGCTTTGCAGTTTGGCAGTTTGCAGTAGAAACACTTATTTACCCATATTGGATTCGTCAGAATGTGCACTTTCTGAAAATATATGGTTTTTTGGGGTCTCTGTACTGTTAGTGGGGTCTAATGTCGCATATTACACACACCGGGTGCTTATATTGCAGCAGCCAGCGCGCGTCAGCCGTGAAAATGTATATACACTATTGTCATTTGGGGGTCTCTGTGCGCCACATAGTTTGGTATATCTATGCATATTGGGCATCAAAGTGTTTAGTAGACCCCTGGCGTTCATATTTAGGATGTTTTATGCTGATAAGTTACGAAATGTGGGGCATATAATGGGGTAAAATTCAAGCTTTGTGACGATTTTCAGAAATTTGATAAAAACCTTTATGTTCAGCATTGCTTTGCAGTTTGGCAGTTTGCAGTAGAAACACTTATTTACCCATATTGGATTCGTCAGAATGTGTACTTTCTGAAAATATATGGTTTTCTGGGGTCTCTGTACTGTTAGGTGGTCTAATGTTGCATAATACACACACCGGGTGGTTATATTGCAGCAGCCAGCGCGTCAGCCGTGAAAATGTCTATACATATTGTCATTTGGGGGTCTCTGTGCGCCACATAGTTTGGTATATCTATGCACATTGGGCATCAAACTGTTTAGTAGACCCCTATGTTTATATTTAGGATGCTTTATGCTGGTAATGATACATGGACAATACGATGCTGGAAAGTTGAAGCTTTGAGGCAATTTTCAGAATATTTCACCAAAACCGCCAAATTTGGCAAAGCCTTGCGACTCAGTAGTTTGGGGCAGAAAAGCATGGGTACCCATTTTAGATTCTGTATAATGTGTACTTTCCAAAAATATATGGGTTTGGGGGGTAAACATATATTTCTGTGTTTTTACCCCACAAAAATGCAGTCAATGTGTTGATTTTTCATTAGCTGAAGTTACGCACAGGACAATTTGTATGCACTAACTTCATTTTGGGGCCTCTAAATGCCATATACTTTGGTAAACCTATGCACAGTGGGCACCAAACTGTTTGGAGGACCCCTGGCAATCACAATTTGGGTGCTTTTTTGTGATACGTAATGATACATGGGCGATATGATGCTGGAAATTTGAAGCATTGAGGCAATTTTCAGATATTTCACAAAAACCATCAATTTTGGGAAAGCCTTGCGACTCAGTAGTTTGGAGCAGAAAGGCATGGGTACCCATTTTAGATTCTGTAGAATGTGTACTTTCCAAAAATGTATGGGTTTGGGGGGTAAACATATATTTCTGTGTTATTACCCCACAAAAATGCAGTCAATGTGTTGATCTTTCATTAGCTGAAGTTACCCACAGGACTATTTGTATGCGCTAACTTCATTTTGAGGCCTCTAAATGCCAGATACTTTGGTAAACCTATGAACAATGGCCACCAAACTGTTTGGAGGAACCCTGGCAATCATATTTAGGGTGCTCTTTCTTGGTGCGTAAAGATACATGGGTGATATGGTGCTGAGAAGTTGAAGCTTTGAGGCAATTTTCAGATATTTCACCAAAACCGACAATTGTGGGAAAGCCTTGCGACTCAGTAGTTTGGAGCAGAAAGGCATGGGTACCCATTTTAGATCCGGTAGAATGTGTACTTTCCAAAAATATATGGGTTTTGGGGGGTAAACATATATTTCTGTGTTTTTACCCCACAAAAATGCAGTCAATGTGTTGATTTTTCATTAGCTGAAGTTACCCACTGGACTGTTTGTATGCGCTAACTTCATTTTGGGGCCTCTAAATGCCAGATACTTTGGTAAACCTATGCACAGTGGGCACCAAACTGTTTGGAGGACCCCTGGCAATCACAATTTGGGTGCTTTTTTGTGATACGTAATGATACATGGGTGATATGGTGCTGGGAAGTTGAAGGTTTGAGGCAATTTTCAGATATTTCACCAAAACCGACAATTTTGGGAAAGCCTTGCGACTCAGTAGTTTGGAGCAGAAAGGTATGGGTACCCATTTTAGATTCAGTAGAATGTGTACTTTCCAAAAATATATGGGTTTGGGGGTAAACATATATTTCTGTGTTTTTACCCCACAAAAATGCAGTCAATGTGTTGATTTCTCATTAGATGAAGTTACCCACAGGACTATTTGTATGCGCTAACTTCATTTTGAGGCCTCTAACTGCCAGATACTTTGGTAAACCTATGAACAATGGCCACCAAACTGTTTGGAGGAACCCTGGCAATCATATTTAGGGTGTTTTTTCTTGGTGCGTAACGATACATGGGTGATATGGTGCTGAGAAGTTGAAGCTTTGAGGCAATTTTCAGATATTTCACCAGAACCGACAATTGTGGGAAAGCCTTGCGACTCAGTAGTTTGGAGCAGAAAGGCATGGGTACCCATTTTACATTCTGTAGAATGTGTACTTTCCAAAAATATATGGGTTTGGGGGGTAAACATATATTTCTGTGTTTTTACCCCACAAAAAATGCAGTCAATGTGTTGATTTCTCAGTAGCTGAAGTAAAGTCCTGAACAATTTGGATGTGCTAACTTCATATTGGTGTCTCTAAATGCCAGATACATTGGTAAACCTATGCATAATGGGTATCAAACTGTTCAGTGGACCCCTGGCAATCATATTTCATGTGCTTTTTCTTGATACGTAATATAGTTTGGGATATGCGGAGCAGCAAAATAAAACCTTTGAAATGATTTTTCAAAATTTTGAATTTTATTTTGAAAAAACACTATGTTCAGACAAGCTTTTCTGTTTGGTAGTTGGGAGTAGAGAGACATAGTTACCCATTTTGTAATCGGCAGAATATGTTCTTTTCAAAAATGTATGGTTTTCTGGGGTAAACCTATGGTTTCAGGATTTTTTGCCTTGGAATCTAAAGCATGCCGTTTTCTGCCTTAGTGCTTTCAAAATTCAGTAATATACTGCCGGGAGTTTTTGCTGTACAGAAGTCCTAAATCTCCCTAAAACTATACATATCTGGTATTGGCACGTTTGAGAGACATAAGGCTTTCCAAATCAGTTGGATTTTCATCTGTAAAATGAAATATTTTTCTGGTATAAATTGATATACGATGAAAAATTGTATTTTTTCTTTTTTTTTTGGTATTTAGCACTATAAATTTTTTTGCACAGGTGGAAATACATGAAAACTCAGGCAGATTTAGAAAGCTCAGTTTCTACCGAAAAAAACAATGTATAGTTTTCCTAGGTAAACTATAGGTTTCCCCTCAGAAAATGCCCCTAAAGTGAGAGAGCACAAAATGCTTAAAAACGGCTGGCATTTCGCGTAACCAAAATGTGAAATTCTGCTGGCACTTAAAGGGTTAATTATATCGTAACCCTTATTTTGTAAAAAAAAAAAAAAAATACCTTGTTCGATGCTAAAATTATGGAATCTAGGAATTGAATTTAGCTTTCCAATGTGGACAGTGCTCAGAGTTTATTAATTAAAGAAGAAAGAACGTTAAAACCAAGCTAGCATTATCAGAGAATTCTATGTAAATACGCCCATAACCACTCACAGTGCTTCTGCTCTGAGTCCTCTGTAAAAAGAAGCACTGCATTGCTTTTGTATTCTTTACACATGGGCTTTGGTATAATATTTCCTTGTCTCAAACCTCCCTGCCCTGGGCAGAAGCCCACACAGCTTCCTCCTCCACTCTTCCTTTCCATTCTTTCTCCCTCCTATAATCTGAACAGAGAGGGGAGCCAGCAGTGAGAGAGAGAGAGAGAGAGAGAAGTTATTTGACACCAACTGATATGGCAGTTATTATCTAACACAGAGAGAATTTTGTGGCTATTTACTCAAGTGTGGTAAAGCAGTAATGAACATGCATTTAGACTATGTGGGTACCTATTTTTATGACACACTTCATGTAGTGCTTGATAATTTGCAACAACCCATAAGCTTAGCTTCTCAACAGCTGCTCAGAGCCCACTGAGTATTGAGTGTTGCAGACACTTTCCAAGATGGTGACCCCCTTTGACAAGTTTGGTGGCATAGATCATTGCTGCTATTGAGAAGCTGAAACTTTAGGCTGGTGCAATAAGTTCAGTACAGGGAGTCCTCGAGTTACATACACCCAACTTACATACAGAGGCTATTACAATAATGTACTATGGTTTGCTTGGCCTTTATTAGCATTTAGCTTTACTAAACCACCTGCCCCAATCCCCTCTGACATGTGTTGTCTACTGCAGAGCACAGAAAGGTAAACATACATACAGTATATACAGAAAGGTAAAAATAAATACTACTGTATGTTAAGACAAACATCTGTCTTGTTGCATTTAATAAGTAAATGTATATGTTTCAATTTACATACAAATACGACTTAAGGACAAACCTACAGACCCTATCTCGTTTGTAACACGTCTGTAAATAAAAAATGGCATTTTTAGCCATATTCATTTTTAGGGTTTAGTTCTCCTTTAATTGAGCTATGTTTACACCCTGTGGAACCATGCTTAGTAAATTAATCAAATCGTGATTGGGAGGTAAGTCAAATTTTTATTTTTAAAATAATAAGAAAAATTTGAGTTTTAATAAATACCCCCTTAGTAAGTGGGATCCCAAGAATGGTAAGCAGTTGGACCAGATTGGTTTCATATGAAAACAAACAATAGGGGACAAAAGCACCAAAATGCTTTAAAGTACAATGTAAAACATTTTTATATACATATAAGTTTTCAGCCCAAGACCAATACAATAGAGATATCGGCATTAATGCATACATTACAAGAAAGTACAATTCAAAAGCACAGAGAATAAGGAAATCTACATTAACAAAAAGAAAATAGTTTTAAATGTAAATACAATAAACCGACCAATGACCTTTAAATCAGCAAGAGACTAGTATAAGTAAATCTTTCACACTCCAAACAAGCCTGACCTCTGACACAGAAATCTGCAAAAGGCCTTGCTGTACAAACTTTCCCCTTACATCCAAACATCAATCAAATAACCAGGATCAGGTATAATAGGCACAGTCACACATAAGTCAAGATATATACTTCATATGATTCACGAGGGCTGTTTCAAATAAGAATCTCTTCTTTATGCAACCCTTTGCTATCACTAGCATAAAACCACAGCACAACATAGGCACTAGAAAGACAACCAAAGCATTGTAACAATGAGCTACATTCACAATATAATGTGAAAATCTAATCATGCATAAGTACTATACAGTCATATAATAGATACTGCAGCAGGGTAGAACAAAAAAGGGTACAATGCTTGTCAAAAGCCATTATTTGAATCAAGGGCTTGACTGTGTGAGCCTGTGTGGAGGCCATTAGCGAGAGAATGCCATTGCACATACGAAGCAGTTCCTGACCAAAAATATGCATACTTGCTATAAATGAATAGTACAATATAACAAAGCCCTACAACACATCAACAGAAAAAGAACTGCCTAAACACCTTTAAATGCGACTGAAGTGCAATTTCTGCTATAATCATAATGTGTGTGGGACATGCCTTTTGGGTATGTCCCACACATTACAATTATGATTTTTATCTTTTAGGTATGCCTTCTCAGAATAGTTTCTGTTATCTCTCTTAAGTAGAAATTGTCACGATCGGCATCCTAAATCCAGAACCAGTGCTAGGATCCCTGGTCTCGGCTCTTACTTCTGACTTTTACAGCCGCCTTTCACTTTGGGAGGAGGCCTCAGCTAATTGGATGCTGCCAGGTCTTATTAAAGAGAGGAGCCAAGCAAAGGTTCTGGACGTTAGCAAGGTTTTGGAAAGAAGGTACAGTTCTAGGAGTAGACAAGGCCGGGGTCGGTAAGGACAGGCAGTGGTTGGTTTAGGCAGAGTTCAAGCAAGGTCAGACAGGCCGATTGGTGCAGGCAGTGTTCAAGGATAGTCAGGCAGGCAAGGGTCAATACTGATAGAATCAGAATAGTCAGGCAGGCAAGGGTCAATACTGATAGAATCAGAATAGTCAGGCAGGCAAGATTCAAAACAGGAATCAAACAGTAGAAGAATCGCACCCAAATACTAACAAGGTAGACCTAACAACGGGCAAAGAGCTTGTACACAGAGCCCCTTTAAAGGGGACAGGTCACCCAAAAAAATTATTCAGAATCCTATTTTATCACATTAGTCAAGCAAAATCAACTTTAATTACACTATATAAATTATTTGAATCTTGTTTTCTTCAGTCTGGGAATTCAAAATGATAACAAGCAGGAAGGAGCCATTTTGTGGACAATGTTTTTAAGGAAAGCTTTGTATCATCTCAGAATCTTGTTTGTGCACTAGAATGGGGGACCCGCTGTCCATTTCCATGCTCTGGCTAAACAATTAAATGTTAAAGAGAACGGGGATATGTGGGGAGAGCAGTGACATCTAGGAAGTTCTGAATGGAAAGTGAAAGTAATTGCCTGCCCCGCCTCTATGCCCATGGCATGACAATATTTGATTGACAGCTGAGATGTTTAAATGAGCTTACAACAGCTATGAATGCTTTAATAAAAAATAGAAATTGGATTTCATGTTTAATTTGAAAAGGACTTTTATTATACAGATTTTTGTGTCTGGGTGACAGGTCCACTTTAAATATTTGAACAACCTTGGTCAGATAGGGAGTTCAGAAATAGGCCAATTATTGCCTATCCAAGAAGATATTCAAACTTCTCTTAATTAATGGAATCTGCAATCACAGCATCATGCGTTTGGGACACCACACATTACACCCAGATTTACTATCCAGGCACCCCTAGGTCGGCTCCGCTTACCCTCCCCCTTCCCTTCTCCACCCTATCCCCTTCCTGTTCTCCTTCTCCTCCCCATCCCCTCCACTTCCCCATCTCTTTCTGCACTGATTCTTTTGGACCTTTTTTTAGCCATTTGGACTTTTAGATGTTTTTGGATTATTTTTTGGCACTAATTGTCCAAAAAAACTAATATTTTTAGAGGTTTTTGAGGCTTTCATATTCTTTAGCATATCGTTCAGTGTTTTTTGTTTGTACTTTTTAGGTTCAGATGTTAAATTACAAGGCATTTGTGATTTTAAAAAAACAGAGTTTAATCTTAGTTTAAAAAAAACTCCCCATTTAATTGCTAACAGTAGAAAGGCAGTCAAATGTTGAAGCACGTTGAGACAAAGGGACCAAAAGACTTTCAGGCCCTCAGAGGGCACTGTATTAAAAACAGACACAATTTTGTATTGGAAATCACTGAATGGTCTCAGGAATAATGTCTATGAAATGTCTATGGAAATTCTCATTAACATTGGTCAATTCACCATCGGTCATGGCATGGGGAACTTTCACATCTGGGAAGGCACCATTAATGCTGAATAATACATACAACAGAGCAACATATGCTGCCACCCAGGCAAGATTTTTTTAGGAAAGGCCATGTTTATTTCATCATGACAATGCCAAACTGCATTCTGCAGGTATTAAAACACCATGGCTGCATAGTAAAGTCCAGGTGCTAAAATAGCCTGCCTAGTCTAAATTAGTGCTAAACTAGCCAGTGGCAGAACTACCGGGGGAGCAGGGGGTGTGAGCGGGCCAAGGCCCGCACCCCCTCAGGTCCCCCCAGCAGCCTGCGTGCCACTAAAATTCAGGCTGAAAATCTCGTTCGGAGGGGGGCAGGGGGCCCGGCTGCGCGTCACGCACCAGGGCCCGCCCCCCTCTAGTTACGTTTCTGAAACTAGCCAACCTGCAGTCCAGACCTGTCACTCATGGAAAACATTTGGCAAATTATGAAACAAGAACATACAACAAAGGAGACCCCAAACTGTTAGCAGCTGAAATCCTATGTCGAGCAAGAATGGAACATTCAAAGTTACAGTTACTGTCATCAAATTCAAATGAGCATATATTTTTCAGAAAACAGTAACATTTCTCAGTTTCAACATCTGATATGCTGCCTTTGTACTGTTTGTAATTACATATAGGGTTTAAATGATTTGTATTAAAGGAACTTCTGTCCATAAAAAAAATCATTTGTAAATCATCCTGCTGTCTTATTAATTGTAACCAGTAGACATATTATATTTGTAATAAGTATATCCTGATCAGGACTATCACAGAGCTAATGTAATAACACTTTTAATATGCAGAGGCACATTTATCAAGGGTCAATTTCGAATTCATGTAAGTTTTTTAAGAATCTCATAAATTAGAAATTCGACTAATTTATTGATTTATTGATAAAATTGAATTTTTATACTCCGACAAATTTAAATGATCCGAAAATTCAAATCTAATTTGTTTCGAATTCGATCAGGGAAAAAACTCGAATGTCAGGAAGGCTGCAAACATCTCCAAATTGATCACTGCACCTCTCCCATTGACTTAAACAGTAATTCAGCAAGTTTTAGGTGGCGAATAGTCCAATTTGAATTCTTATAGAGTATGATAAATCTCGAAAATCAAATTTGATTTTTAAAACAACTCGAATCGAATTTGGATAACTCCCTAGTCAAATTTGACAGTTTTGAAAATTAGAAAATGCCAATTAGAATCTTCAATTCGACCCTTGATAAATCTGCCCCATAATGTTGGGTGAAAGGAGGCAGTGAACACCAGGACCTAAAAGTAAATATCTGGCTATAACTGGATGCATATAACTTGATAGACACATTACATGAATACTAATGATAATAGTCTCAATAATGTTATGCTATATGTAACCTGAAACTGCACAGCACTGGGCACAGATTAGGAAAACAGAAAAAACTACATCCACATACAAGTCTATAACATACAAGCTTTTTTTCCAACGATAAATGACCTTCAAATTACTTAATTATACTACGAAAATCTTTTGTGTATTTTAAAATTGCTGCAGTTGTTACTCAGTTTTCAGAAAGACAAACGCCTTCTTTGTATTCAATGAGTAATCTTCCAAAATAGAAAATATATTTCCTCCTTGGTGCCTGAATAAGATTGGGATCATGGACTGTCTTTTATTTAAAAATAGTAGACAATATTGCGATCAACTACTCATTTCTTTTTGAAAAAAAAAATGTCTTCTGTAAATTAAATAAGTGACCTTCTTGACCAGGAAGAAATTGCTGGGTGGTCATGACAGAAACAATAGATCTAAATTGTTTTCAAACCTGAAAGGAGACAATTTCCAATTCAAAAGTCAAGCTTTATATAAAGTTTGAATAGAGGTTAGGAAAAAAATTTAAAATTGAATAAAGCTGTGAATGGATTTCAAAGAAAGGTTGCGATGGGAATTTGTCATTGAACAACAAGATGAAGCACAATACAAGCCAAAGGCTATCAATATTATTCCCAACTACAAATAATAACGCTTTGAAAACTGCCCTGGGGGTTGAAGAAATATGTTAAAAGTGGAAGGTACAAGTTCTGCTTGTTTGGTTGTTAGGTATTGATAAATCAAGGAATCAAAAGAATAAAAAAATATGTTTTTAGTAAGGGTATACCTAGGGGGAGAATAGTGAGTCCTTCATTTCTATTTCAGAAATCTTGGGTTAGGATTCAAGTGTAATCTAATATTTTGTGATGTATTAACTCATCGAGAATCAAAAAAGAAAGAAAAGCAAAGTTCATCCTTGGGCTCTGTATGCTGCATTTATTACAATTGTGCAGAAATGCATTCTTATGGGCTCTGAGATGGATAGGGACCATGCATGACTGTGAAGATAACTGAAGGTTCCTCTAATTTCTTCCATTTTTGTCCATAGCTGTACAGTGCTTGGGTGATCGGAGTGGATAAAAGTAAAAAAAGGTTCTCTGGTCCATGACTGTGTGATACATATATTGCTGCTCTTTGACTGTATTCAGAGTGTGAAGTCATAACTGCTGCTGTGATTTTATTTTGTTTTATTTTTGTCTGCTCCCCCTTCCCTTCTTTTCTGTATCCCCCCCATTTGAAATTTCAATAAAAAAAAAAAGGTTCTCTGGGGATTTATGGGCAGTTTTCTCCTTGGACCTGTACACAGTCCAAAACTTTCAGCCAGCGCCACTCTGCCTGATCAGCCTGCAAGGGATCAGATACAAGCGAGCCCAGGGAAGGTGTTTTCATGGAACCAGTAAATTACTGGATAAAATCTCTTAAAGGTATTAATCCAGAAACAATGGAACTAAGTTGGTTAACATGTAACCGTTACAATTGATCTAATTGAGTAGCAGTAACCAAGTGATACAAAGTATCAACACACCCGCAGGTTAAATATTGTATCAATAGCCAACAGACATTAGAGGAATTGCTCAGTAGCAACAGTTTGTGATGACTGTCGCCACCCTGCAGTCCTCTAGTTAACCAGTTCAGGTGCTTACAAAAATACACAAGTAATTAAAATTCCATTTTTATTTCACTTATTTTAAAAAGCAGACCACGCTGCCAACTACACACCACACAACACTGAAAATCCATTTCAGAGCAGCTGGACCGTGTCCATAAAATACACACTTAAAAACATAGAATGGACGTAAGGGGATATTTCAACAGAAGTAATGCTTCAATCTCAGACCTCCAAAGTATAGTGCCGATAAATTCAATTGACTGCCTGCCAACTATATATTAAATTAAAGGTTCTAAGTGGCCTAATTTTCAGCCAATCTTATGGCTCTGAGTTCGCTGTATACCCCCCACCTCCCTTCCGTAATTTTCCCAGAGAACACTACCTGGCTACGTTGGGAGCGTGTAAGGGCTGGTCCCCTAACGTCCACCTATGCCTCCCGACGCGTTTCACCGGTTACCCGGCTTCTTCAGGGGCATAAGTGAGTTGCGTGTGTCCAAATTCGGTTTAAATAGGGTTCCGGTTTCTTTGCTGGGCTGGATGCGTCTCCATTTCCGCATACGTCACCAACGTGACGTTAGACCTCCGCCCACCTCATGAGTCAGCGCGGCTCCGCACGATGTGCGCATGCGCGGCGCTACATTCTAATCAGCGTCGCTTCTGTACTGACTGCGCATGTGTTTAGACTTCTCATGATGTCACACCAAGCCGCTTCATACCCAGTGCGCATTCGTTGCCATGTTAGCAGCAGTTGTACATCTCTGCATTCCTAGACCGTCCTGTTAGTGTCCCAAATGCGCATGCGCCATCTGATGGGATGGTGCGCTTATATGGAATGGTATATGTCTGCCAGTTTTTCTTAATGATTTACTGGGCATGTAACAGTTCTAATGTGCCAATAATATATGTAATGTGGATAATGGCCGTTAGGAATCAAATATAGGTAACTGGATGAAATAGTGTTGGTAGTTTGATGGTAACAAATACATGGGCATATTTCATATATGATAAATTATTAGAAGGTAGGCATATTGCCTCATTCAAGCGGAGGACCGGACCCCATTCAAAATATAAAAAATTTATTAATAGTGAAAAAATAGAGGAAATAACAAAAGTGAAGAGAGAAAAAAATTATAATTTTTGAATATTTTTAAGAAAACTTTTTTGAAGGAAAACTATTTATTTTAAAGTAAATAATAGAAAATATGTATTATAGGAAAGGGCTGAATGTGAAGCCTTCATTTAGGCCTGACGGTGCTTTGGTATTTAACCAATAGATCCATTCCGCTTCACGTTGAAGCAGTTTGTTGTCCAAATCTCCAACTCTGGTGGTGGATTTAATATGGTCAACAGCAGTGAATTTCATTGTTGTATGATCTCCATTGTGGTAGAAATTTACATGGTTAGCAACCGAAGTATTCCTTTTATTACGTACGTCGCCCACGTGTTCTAATACACGTCTCCTAAATTCTTTTCGTCTTTCCAACGTATTTCTTGCCACATACACATTCCATTATGTATATGACCCCCATGGTCTTGCAGTTCATAAATTGTTTCAGGATGTATTCATTCTTATCTAGTCTGCCAGTGACCATGGTGCTCTTGCATACATAAGGGCATGCTAGGCAGTGTCCGCATCTGTAGCATCCCTTGGTCTTGTTTGTTAGCCATGTGGATTGTGCCGGGTTACTATAGTGACTACGTATGAGTCTGTCATTTAAATTTTTGCTCCGTCTATAGGTAATTATGGGATGGTTACCAATGACCTCTTTGAGATCAGCATCTTGTTCCAGGATATACCAATGTTTCTGTAATATGTTAGAGATTTCTTTATGTTGGCTACTGTAATCACCAATGAGTCTTATTTGTTGTTTGCCATTTAATCCCTCTTCTGATTTTCTGGAATTTTTATGGTTTTTTGGGATGAGTAGGTTGCCACGGTCAGATTCAAGAGCTCTTTTGTACGCTTTTTTTAAACAGTTGTGGCTATATCCTCTCTGTTTAAACCTGTCATAAAGTTTTTTTGCTTCTATTTTAAAATTATCTAGGGTACTGCATATCCTTCTAACACGGAGGTATTGTCCCGTGGGTATGCCTTTGATTAAATTGCTCGGATGTTGACTCTTGGCGTGCAGTAGATTATTGGTGGCGGTATTTTTCCTATAGACCGAGGTTTGTAAGTTATTATGTTCATCTCGATACATATGAATATCAAGGAAGTTTACCGAGTCATGGCTGATTTCTGACGTGACACGTAAATTGATTATGTTTATGTTTAGTTTTTGGACGAATTCATCAAATTTAGCTGTTGTTCCGCTCCAGATTAACACTACATCATCTATGTAGCGCAGCCAGAGCGTGATGTGTTGTGAATATTCAATAAGATCGTCACTAAAAACATAATTTCTTTCCCACCATCCTAGATATAGGTTAGCATAAGTGGGGGCGCAGGTACTCCCCATGGTGGTCCCTCTTATTTGGTGGTAGTATTTCCCACTGAAGGTAAAGTAATTGTGTTTGAGGATGAATTCTAACAGTTCTAATACGAACTGGTTATGTTGACTAAACTGTTGGCCTCTTTGTTTGAGAGTGTCACTTACTGCTCTTAAACCGATATCATGTATAATGCTTGTATAAAGGGATTCCACATCTAGACAGGCTATAAATTGGTCCTCCTGAAGGGTGATACCTTCCAAATGTCTGAGTGCATCCATGGAGTCTTGTATAAATGATGGTAAGCTCGTTACAAAGGGTTGTAGAATTTTATCTACATAAATGCTACTGGGTTCAGATAGACTGCCTATCCCCGATACTATGGGACGGCCGGGAGGTAAATTGGAATTTTTATGCACTTTTGGTATGGTATAGAATGTAGGGATTATTGGTGTTTTTACTTTCATGAACTCAAATTCATCCTTGCTTATTAATTGCATATCCCTTGCATTTTGTAAAATGAACACCAAATCTGTTAGGAATGTTTGAGTAGGATCACCGGACAGTAATGTGTAGCAACTGGTGTCCTTTAATTGCCGTAGGCATTCTTGTACATACAAGTGTCTATCCTGGATAACAATATTCCCCCCTTTGTCACTTGGTTTAATAATTATCTCTTGGATTTTCAGTGTTGTGTGGTGTGTAGTTGGCAGCGTGGTCTGCTTTTTAAAATAAGTGAAATAAAAATGGAATTTTAATTACTTGTGTATTTTTGTAAGCACCTGAACTGGTTAACTAGAGGACTGCAGGGTGGCGACAGTCATCACAAACTGTTGCTACTGAGCAATTCCTCTAATGTCTGTTAACATGTAACCGTTACAGAATCTCTTGCACACCACCAATTAATATTCAGCAAACAGGCGCAATGCATATGGGTTAGTAGCACAAATGATCTTTCATCAATGCAAGGCTAATTTTAAAATGCTACATAATTATTTAATCTATTATAAAGCGAAACCTGTAATTTTGCAGCAAAATTGTATAAGGCAAAAAGTTTGCTCATGCCTAATTGCTAGTTACGAACATATATGAATAAAAATAGAAGCTCAAAAAGAATATGATTACACCAAAAACCTGTGTTGTACAGAGAGACGTTCTACAGCTAAAGTGACAACTTAGGTTAGGTTCAAAATGTTGCTTACACATAGTAACATAGTAAGTAAGGTTGAAAAAAGACACATGTCCATCGAGTTCAACCTTTTTTTTTTTTTTTTTTTAACTACCTATCTGCCAGTTGATCCAGAGGAAGGCAAAAAACCCTTCTGAAGCCTCTCCAATTTGCCTTAGAGGGGGAAAAATTCCTTCCTGACTCCAAAATGGCAATCGGACTAGTCCCTGGATCAACTTGGACTATGAGCTATTTCCCATAACCCTGTATTCCCTTACTTGCTAAAAAGCCATCCAACCCCTTCTTAAAGCTATCTAATGTATCAGCCTGTACAACTGATTCAGGGAGAGAATTCCACATCTTCACAGCTCTCACTGTGAAAAAACCCCTTCTGAATATTTAGGCGGAACCTCTTTTCTTCTAATCGGAATGGGTGACCTCGTGTCAGCTGGAAAGACCTACTGGTAAATAAAGCATTAGAGAGATTATTATATGATCCCCTTATATATTTATACATAGTCATCATATCACCCCTTAAGCGCCTCTTCTCCAGCGTGAACATCTCCAATTTGGCCAGTCTTTCCTCATAGCTAAGATTTTCAATACCTTTTACCAGCTTAGTTGCCCTTCTCTGTACCCTCTCTAATACAATAATGTCCTGTTTGAGTGATGGAGACCAAAACTGTACGGCATATTCTAGATGGGGCCTTACAAGTGCTCTATACAGTGGAAGAATGACCCCCTCCTCCCTTGACTCTATGCCCCTTTTAATACAGCTCAAGACCTTATTTGCCCTTGATGCTGCCGACTGGCATTGCTTGCTACAGCCAAGTTTATCATCTACAAGGACTCCAAGGTCCTTTTCCATAATGGATTTGCCTAGTGCAGTCCCATTAAGGGTATAAGTGTAAGGAAAACCGTAGTTCCTTCCCAAAATGGCGTCCAAGATGGCAGCCCCCTGGATCCTGCTGGTCGCAGCACGATGACGTCAGCGTCTTCCAGGCCCCGGATTGGTCGCCGGCGTCGGAACGGACGCCGGCGTCAGAACGTGCGTCAACGTCAGGACGCGGGCGTCAGTGCGTCAGCGTCGGCGTCATGACGTCAGCGCGTCCAAATTTGGCGCCAAAACCTGGCCTATTTAAGGCAACTCCGGGATTCCCTCAATGCCCGATTATAGGTTTAGTTTACTACTCCTGGGTGTGATTCATTGCTAACTTCTCGTCTATTGTGTACCGACCCTTGCCTGGAATTCTCGACCTTGAACCTCTTCTGCCTGGACTGATCTTGTTGCCTGTTTCCGACCATTCTTCTGTCTCATCCTCAACTGTACTGCGAACTTGGACTTTGTTATTTTCCTCCCTTGGTCCTCACTACTCCTGAGGCCTTTGGCCTTACATTATAATCGGGCCATGGACCCGTCGGAGGAGAATCCTGCGCCGCCTGATGTCGGTGGAGCGCTTCGTGGTCTGGCATCCCGGATGCAGTCCTATGAGGTACAGCAATCTCACTTTGGCCAGGCCTTAGAAACAATTCTTGCAAAGCTATCGGAGCTAACAACCGCTGACCCTATTCCTGCACCTGTACCTGTGGCTCCGCTTCAAGTCTCTGAACCCCGCATTCCGGCTCCCCCACTCTACAGTGGTGATCCTGCAGCCTGCCGTGGGTTTATCAACCAGTGCGAGGTCCACTTTGCACTCGCACCCAGCCAGTTCATTTCTGAACGAGCCAAGGTGGGCTTCATATTTTCCCGTCTGCAAGGGTAGGCATTGGAGTGGGCTTCGCCTCTCTGGGAGAAGGAGGATCCCATTATTGATAATGCCAGAGCCTTCGTCCTTCCTCTTCACCGGCTGGAGCTGGCTTCTTCTTTGTTGAGAAGAAAGATGGAGGTTTGCGGCCCTGCATTGATTATAGAGGTTTAAATAAAATCACAATTAAAAAACGTTATCCCCTTCCTCTCATCTCCGAACTATTCGACCAACTCAAAGGGGCTTGTCTTTTCACCAAGTTGGATCTTCGTGGGGCTTATAATTTAATCCGGGTCAGAGAAGGAGATGAATGGAAGACCGCTTTCAACACCCGGGATGGGCATTATGAATACCTTGTCATGCCTTTTGGTCTCTGTAACGCCCCCGCGGTCTTCCAAGAGTTTGTGAATGACATTTTCAGGGATTTACTGGGCCAGTATGTGGTGGTGTACCTGGACGATATCCTTATTTTTTCCAAAAATCTTGCAGAGCATCGTCTTCAAGTTAAAGAAGTACTTTCTCGTCTTCGAAAGAACAACCTGTTTGCCAAATTGGAGAAATGTTCCTTTGAAGTATCATCCATCTCTTTCCTAGGATACATCATTTCCCAACAAGGCTTCAGGATGGATCCAGCCAAGGTTTCCGCAATTCAAGATTGGCCTCTCCCCACCAGTGTCAAGGCTGTTCAAAGATTCATCGGCTTTGCTAACTATTATAGACAGTTTATTAAAGGTTTTTCGTCTAAAATTGCTCCAATTCTTGCTCTTATACAAAAAGGGGGTAAACCACAGCATTGGCCTCCTCTAGCCTTGGAAGCCTTCAAGACTCTTAAAGAATCCTTTTCATCTGCCCCAATCCTCAGACACCCTGAACCTCTCCAACCTTTCTTCATCGAAGTAGATGCCTCGGACATCGGAGCAGGAGCAATATTATCCCAAAGATCCTCTTCTGACGGTAAACTACATCCGTGTGCCTTCTTTTCCAAAAAGTTTTCCTCCTCCGAAAGGAATTATGACGTTGGGAACCGTGAGTTACTGGCCGTCAAGCTTGCTCTAGACGAATGGAGACACTTTCTTGAAGGGTCATTGGTCCCTGTGACCATCTTCACCGACCACAAAAACCTAGAATATATCCAGACCCTTAAGCGCCTCAATCCCCGACAGGCCAGATGGGCATTGTTCTTCTCACGTTTTAACTTTATCTTAACTTTTCGTCCTGGTTCAAGAAACAAGAAAGCAGATGCTCTTTCCAGAAGTTTTATCCCTGAAGATCCCATCTCCGAAGACCCAGAATCCATTGTGCCTCCTACAAAGATCATTGCTGCCCTGTTCCCTTCCCTTGCCTCGCATCTTTTGTCCATTCAATCCTCTGCTCCTGTGGAAACTCCTGTAGGCGTAGCCTTTGTTCCTCCTGAGCTTCGTCAGTCCATTTTGATCCAGTCTCACAGCTCAAAGCAGGCCGGTCATCCGGGAATTAAAAAGACGACTGAACTGTTATCTCGTCTCGTCTGGTGGCCTTCCTTAAGAAAGGATGTTAAAGATTTTGTTTCTTCCTGCTCCACTTGTGCTGTATCCAAATCAGGACATTCTCCCCCTAAAGGCCTACTTTTACCTTTGCCTGTTCCATCCCGCCCTTGGACCCATTTGGCAATGGATTTCATCGTGGATCTTCCTGCTTCCTCTGGCTACACCGTTATCTGGGTGGTGATTGACAGGTTTAGTAAGATGGCACACTTTATCCCTCTCCGGAAACTCCCTTCAGCTCCAGAACTTTCTTCATTATTTATTAAACATATTTTCCGTCTTCATGGTTTTCCTGCTGAGATTGTCTCTGACCGGGGGTCCCAATTTGTTTCAAAGTTTTGGAGGTCCCTTTGTAAAGCCCTGGACATTTCTCTCCAATTTTCTTCTTCTTATCATCCCCAGTCTAATGGAGCGGCAGAAAGAGTTAACCAGGCTCTTGAACAATTCCTTCGGTGTCATGTGTCCCTGTGTCAGGATGATTGGGCTGACCTCCTCCCTTGGGCCGAATTTGCACATAATAATGCCATACACTCTTCCTCTGAAAAGTCTCCTTTTTTTTGTGTTTATGGTCTTAACCCCCTGGCCTTTCCTCAAGATCTACTGCTCACGAATGTCCCTGCTGCCAACGATCAGGCTGCCCACATGCTGGCCATCTGGCAGGCTACCACTGTCAACCTGGAGAAGAGCTCGCTTGCACAGAAGAAGTTCGCTGACATGAGAAGAGTTTCTTCTCCTCTGTATGTTCCTGGTGACAAGGTCTGGTTGTCTACCCGCAATATCCGCCTCAAAGTTCCCTCACCTAAACTTGGTCCCAAGTTTATTGGTCCCTTTCCTATCACCGAGATCATCAACCCTGTGGCTGTACGCCTACAACTCCCTCCTGAGATGCGGATCCCCAATGCCCTTCCATGTTTCTTTACTTAAACCTGCAGTTTCGTCTTCTTCTTCTCCTTCTTCCCCAGCTCCTGTCGTTGTGGATGGACATCAAGAGTTCGAGGTTAAGAAGATTTTGGATTCTCGAATTTCTAGAGGCACCCTGCAGTACCTTATTGAATGGAAGGGATTCGGTCCGGAAGAGTGCTCCTGGGTAAAAAACTCAGATGTCCATGCTCCTCTCTTGGTCCAGAGATTCCATCGGAGATTCCCGTCCAGCCCAGCTGGTCCTGAGGCCCCCCCTGAGGAAGGGGGTACTGTAAGGAAAACCGTAGTTCCTTCCCAAAATGGCGTCCAAGATGGCAGCCCCCTGGATCCTGCTGGTCGCAGCACGATGACGTCAGCGTCTTCCAGGCCCCGGATTGGTCGCCGGCGTCGGAACGGACGCCGGCGTCAGAACGTGCGTCAACGTCAGGACGCTGGCGTCAGTGCGTCAGCGTCGGCGTCATGACGTCAGCGCGTCCAAATTTGGCGCCAAAACCTGGCCTATTTAAGGCAACTCCGGGATTCCCTCAATGCCCGATTATAGGTTTAGTTTACTACTCCTGGGTGTGATTCATTGCTAACTTCTCGTCTATTGTGTACCGACCCTTGCCTGGAATTCTCGACCTTGAACCTCTTCTGCCTGGACTGATCTTGTTGCCTGTTTCCGACCATTCTTCTGTCTCATCCTCAACTGTACTGCGAACTTGGACTTTGTTATTTTCCTCCCTTGGTCCTCACTACTCCTGAGGCCTTTGGCCTTACAATAAGTGGCTTGGATATTTTTACATCCCAGGTGCATGACTTTACATTTATCAACATTGAATCTCATTTGCCACTTAGCTGCCCAGATTGCCAGTTTGTCAAGATCATGTTGCAAGGATGCCACATCCTGGATGGAATTAATTGGGCTGGATAATTTTGTGTCATCTGCAAACACTGATACATTACTTACAACACCCTCCCCTAAGTCATTAATGAACAAGTTAATTAAAAGTGGACCCAATACAGAGCCCTGGGGGACCCCACTAAGAACCTTACTCCAAGTAGAGAATGTCCCATTAACAACCACCCTCTGTACCCGATCCTGTAGCCAGTTTCCTATCCATGTGCAAACGACTTCATTAAGCCCAACAGACCTTAGTTTAGAAAGCAGTCGTTTGTGGGGCACAGTATCAAACGCTTTGGCAAAATCCAAATAGATCACATCTACTGCCCCCCCCCACTATCCAGAATCTTACTTACCACATCATAAAATGCAATCAAATTCGTCTGACATGACCTATCCTTCATAAAGCCATGCTGATTGTTGCTCATAATGCCATTCATTAGGACAAAATTTTGAATGTGATCCCTTAACAAGCCTTCAAATAATTTGCCCACCACAGATGTCAAGTTTACTGGCCTATAATTGCCAGGCTGATATCGTAATCCCTTTTTAAATATTGGAAAAACATCAGCTTTTCTCCAATCCATAGGCACCATACCAGATGACAGTGAATCTGAGAAAATCAGAAATAAGGGCTGGTCTAAAACTGAACTAAGCTCTCTTAGAACCCGGGGGTGTATGCCATCAGGCCCTGGAGCCTTGTTTACATTAATTTGTATTAAAGCTTTTTGAATCATATCCTGAGTCAGCCACTGACTAGATTGAGCTGAACCATTCGTGCAGTTATTAAGTGAGCCTGTGAACCCAGACTCCTCTATTGTATACACTGAAGAAAAGAACTGATTTAACACATTTGCCTTATCTGTATCTGTTACAACCATACTGGTACCATTATTTAATGGAGCAACACTCTCAACCTGCATCTTTTTACTATTAATATATTTAAAAAACTTTTTAGGGTTAGTTTTCACCTCCACCGCAATTAACTCTTCATTTCTTTTCTTAGCCTTCCGGATTGCTGATTTACAACATTTATTACATTGTTTATATTCATTAAATGCAGCTTCTGTCCCTACAGATTTGTAGTTTTTAAATGCCTTTCTCTTCTTTCCCATTAACTTCTTTACCTCTGTATTAAGCCACACAGGATGATTCTTAGAGCTTCTACGTTTAGTCCTTAAGGGAATAAATTGAGAACAGTAATGATTTAATATCATTTTAAAGGACAACCATTTCTGTTCTGTGTTTTTAGCTGAAAACCTAATGCCCCAATCAATGCTCTGTAGGGCAGCCCTCAAGGCACTAAAATTAGCTTTTGCAAAATTCATGGTTTTTGTTGCCCCAGTATATTTTTGTTTTTTGCACCAGACATTAAAAGATATAACATTATGGTCACTATTACCCAGGGGTTCAATGACTTGCACATTTGCTATAAGTTCTGGGTCATTTGAGATCACTAAATCAAGAATAGCATTTTTTCTGGTAGGCTCCTCAACAACCTGTGCTAAAAAATTGTCGTGCAATAAGTTTATAAACTTGTTCCCATTAACTGATCTTAGAGTTGGATACAGCTTTAAGCATATCATGATGCAGGAAAAACATTTAGCTTGATACTTGACAGACTTGAAAGTGAAATGGAAAAAGCAAAGGCAGGTTTAGAATCCGTTTCCTGCAGGCAAATTGCAAAAGATTACACTACAGCAGAATAACATTCACAGAAGTTGTGAAATTAAGGAGGTAATCAAGTAATGCTCAAATTAATTTATAAGAGGATTTGGATAAAGATGAATCACCCCTTATTTTTTTTTTTTCTTTTACAAAGGACATATTCTTATTTTGTAAAGTAGGGTTCATCCAATTATTACTATAAAGTGATGGCTGTTCCATCTGCAGTCTAAGAATAACAGTTGAAAAGTTATTTACATAAAACAGATTGTAAAAATGTATGTCTATAATATTCTTATCTAGGCCATACAAGTTTCAACATTTTGAAAAAATATTATAGAACAATATCTCTGAATAATTGCAACTTACTTGCATTTACAAATTTGGGTCCAGTATTTTATTAACAAAAAGTAGACATTGTCCTCCTCATGAATGAGGGGACAATACTGTTCTGTTTCCCCATGTCCAAATGAATGTTATGAAATGAATGTAAAACAATGCAGATAAGGTCTCGATAGAGCAATTATACACAAGAACCTGATGTTTTCTGCCCGTTAAATGCTTTTTTTTTTAGAGAAGATATCCCATTTATTGTTCTTGTATGGATTAAGGGTTAAATAAGAACAACACATTTATGGTAGAATGTAATAAAAGTCAGTAACGGAAAAAATATTTACAGTGCAAAGTTATGCCTTGTGGGAAGAAATTTGCCTTGGCGCAAATTTAATATAGCTTTTGCGAACCTGTAAACTGTTTAACGACCTCTTCCAACAGTGAAAACGTTTTGCAAATTTTATAATTTGCGGCAGTGAGTCTAATAAAAGTTCTTACTGAAAAAAGTTATGTTTGCTCCAAAAAGTACACCTTCAAGCACTTCTCAAAAGTGAGCAATACAATGAAAATTCGAAATGCACTAGCAGGTTAAAGAAGAATTTTAGATTGTGAAATACTAATTTTTATTCTTAAATTTGCAAATTGTTTTGCTCTTTGCAGCTTTTATTACATTCCCCCATTTAACTGGTTTGTTGCATGAGGATGTATCCTGGTTAGGGTTGCCACCTTTTAGCTGGCATTATACTAGCCAGGACAGGTCGATAAGGGGACTGAACCATGGCATAGGCGGTGTGTTTCTGATGCAAATGGGGGTGTAGTCGCACATAATCTGCCATAAGTGAGTAGGGTGGGTGTCTGTGGTAGGGGGCTGGGAGAAGGGCTCAGAATTGAGCTGGGGCAGATCAGATGCATGCCAGATGCAACTGATTGGAAGCAGTATTACAAATTTATTTTATTTTATTAGCCAGGTGGCAATTTTTATCCTGATATGGCTTAATATATTAACTCTTAATTAGTCTCAGTAGATCAGTAATATTTACGCACAATGAAGTAGAATGTGCTAGGTGTTGTAGTTCACTTGTTTTATAAATGAGACAGCGGAATGAAAGAGTAGTAAAAGAAATAGTAATTCAGCAATATTCTATTTTATGGAGAACAAACTGGTGAAGATTGATTGAATACACATAGGGACACATTTGCTAAGCTCGAGTGAAGGATTTGAAGTAAAAAAAACTTCGAATTTCGAAGTATTTTTTCGGTACTTCGACCGTCGAATAGGCTACTACGACCTTCGACTTCGATTCAAACGTTTCGAACTAAAAATCATTAGACTATTCCACCATTGGATAGTCGAAGTACTGTCTCTTTAAAAAAAACTTTGACTACATACTTCGGCAGTTTAAACCTACCGAGGTACAATGTTAGCCTATGGGGACCTTCCCCATCAGTTTTCTAAGCTTTTTTTGATCGAAGAAAAATCCTTTGATCGATCGATCGATTAAAATCCTTTGAATCGTTAGTTTCGAAGGATTTCATCGTTTCGATCGAACGAGTTTTCCTTCGATCGATCGATCGTAGGATTTGCGGTGAATCCTTCGAATTCGATATTTGAACCTTCGTAAATGTGCCCCATAATGTGTTTATACCAGTGGTGGACATTGTAGTTTAGTTTTAAATAAAAATCCTTTTTCAAGGATAATCTCTCCAACTGTGGATGCTGGGAGTTGTAATTTCATACAATTTATACTCAGACACTGCCATCCATCTATTAATTAACCCAAAAGCATAATGAGCTAGAAAACAAGTAAAGTAAACAAGGAAGAGCCCCATTAACAGAAAGCTATTTTAGTAAATGGGCTTCTGTATCTGATGTCTTCTGTCCCCTGGAGCTTGAAAAGTGAATTTCTTACCATTTCAAATAACATCTGAGTTCCTCAGTATTGAGCTGCTCTGTCTAGCAGCCACACACAGCCCTTTAAATTGCTTATTTTGCTGGGCACTGGAGCAGCTCTGCCTCTTCCTTCAGCAACAAGAAATCCTTTCTTATTGATTCTACAGCGGCTGCTCTGTTCCTATTCCAGGTGATGAAAATCTCTATTAAAAGGAGTGTTGATAACTGTTTTTACAGGCCACTGAATTTTCTACACTAACGCTCAACAGATGTCTTTTACAATGCAGCACTCCTTGGTGGCTATCATCCTCATGCATTCCTGTGCATTTACATTATTTTCTATTATTTCCATCCAAGGCTTGGAAATTCTCAGCATGCTTAAAGGGCACCAGTCATCTATGTCTAGCTGAAAGCTGAAATTCATCTCCTTTTCTTATAAGAAAAACGTTTTTTCCTGATATTGTTTCTCTGCTTCTAGCAATCATTATTATTGCTCCCGGTCTCTTATCTAATCTTTGGTGTATGTGCAGTGATGAAAACAACAAAAGTCTTGCAAGGGTCTTGCAGCTAGGCACACAGGGTGGAAAGCTGAAATGCCAATGTCCCACTTTAGTTTTTTAAACCCATTATTTAAATCTTAACCGTATACAAAGGGCAGGAATTAGAGGACTCTTTGTATACAGATTTGACTTTGCAGCCTATAAATCAAATACAAGCTGGATCAAAAAGGAGCTACATAATGAACAACTGTGCCTCCCTACTCCCTACTGCACCACCAGGCAGTGACAAAACAGAGCACTTTGTTAATAAATGAGCCCCTCTGACTCTATTAACTTCATTACTTGCTATTAAGATGGCTACATACTAAGCAAGGTGCTGGAGGTAAAATATGATGAGATTGGTTTGGCTGAAACATGGCTGGGCAGTTAATATCAGCGGCTATACTTATTTTCGGATGGACAGAGGCAATAGAAAAGGAGGGGTAATACTGTTAGGCAGGATTTAATAGCTAATATAAAGGAGGAGGTGTGTTAGAAATGACTGGATGGAATTCTTATGGATTGAGCGCCTCACCAATTGTAAAGAGTCCAGCAAATTAATTGTAGGAATATGCTATTGACCCTCTAATGTAAGCGAGAAGGAGGAGGAGGTTAAGCTCCTAATGCAATAATCATATAATCATTTAATATTCTCTCTAATGCTTTATTTACTAATAGGTCTTTCCAACTGACGCCAGGTCACCCATTCCGATTAGAAGAAAGAAGGTTTTGCCTAAATATTTGAAAGGGTTTTTTTACAGTGAGAGCTGAGAAGATGTGGAATTCTCTCCTTGAATCAGTTGTACAGGCCGATACATTAGATAGCTTTAAGAAGATGATGGCTTTTTAGTGAGGGAATGGATAGGAAGGATTCCCCCCCCCCTGAGGCCAATTGGAGAGGCTTCAAATAGGATTGTTTTGCCTTCCTCTGGATCAACTAGCAGTTAGGCAGGTTAAGATAGAGTTAAAAGGTTGAACTTGATGGATGTGTGTCTTTTTTACTACAGTATGTACCTACAGTATGTTAAAGGGGCTGCTGTTCTTAACAGAAAAAAGTAATAATGCACAAATACACGTTATGCCTAGAAATACTGTATTACTGTTCACTAATAAAGTACTTTTGGGCAAATTTACTTACCTCCGAAATTGCGCCAGCAACGGCTTAGCTGACCTCACAACACTTCGCCAGACGTAGATTCACCAGGAGAACGCTAATTCAACAAAATCCGAAGTTGCGTCCAGGGTTTCCGAACGCTTGTCAAGCTGCGCTAGCGATAATACGATAAGCAGTTCGAAGTTACGGTAGCGATGCCTAATTAGCATATGGCGTGAAGTTAAAGTGCAATGGACGTATATATGTTGCAGTAACTACATTACACTACACAAGGCCAGGGAACCTTAATAAGATAAAATAGAGTTGTTATATTGCCCTACACATTTGCCCACTGTATAGTTTAAGTGCTATATGTTAGGAAATGTAGGGGGGAAGGAGGGAACCCAAAAAAAACATTTACTATCTTTTTCAGCCTATCACCCTGTAAAAAGTAAAAGACAGCGGTTTTTTTTTTAAACTTTTTTTTTGAGGAACTCCTATCTACTCTATTGCACTTCGCCTGGTCTGAGGTGGCGAAGGCAAGTATGGAGCAAGAGGTAATGTTCAGTAAAATCCACATCTTAGTGAATTTGCGTAGTTAGGTCCATTTGCGAAAAATCACCTGGCGTTAGAGTGTGAAGTCGTGCTAGAGTCTATCTCCTTCGCTAGCAAATTTTTGCCAGCGTTAGTCACTTAGCCCTTTAGTAAATTTGCCCCTTTGTATCTGATATATAAAAAAGTAAATGTCAGTTCCACTTTAAGCAGTAGGTAGTAATAAAGACTGCAAGAATATGGATCTGAAAAGCTGTAGGACCTACCATCATGTTGCCTCCAAACTCTCACAACTCTATTCACTATGAGTTTCTTTATCCAACCCCCTCTGTACTGTCCACACTCCTCAACAAAAAAGACAAGGTTCCCTTACAAGCTACATTTCATTTACTATAAGTACGATAGATCAATAGATGCAGCTGGCTTACATCTTTTTGCTGGACTACTATTCCCAGCAAATTTCAACATATTATTAAGTGCTATAGGTACTATATAGGTGATAAATACTGAAGCAACATAGTTCACTTCAGTATTCAAGGTTTGAAGTCACAGTATCATGTAACTCAGAGGTCAGGTAAAGACTTTGTGCCCTGGGCTGTTGTCAAGATACATTATAGGCCCATCGATGATATGAATCCTCCAATGTCCGACTATTGTCATAGGACTGCATGCACATTTAATTCTTTAGTCAGGAAAATCCAACAAAAAAACACAACAAAAAATACTGTGATGGTATCTGCTGCCCAGGCCCCTAATATAATCCAGCATTGCACCTTCTTGATGATGTTCAACTATAATTAAATATTTTTTCCAATCTTTTTAAATAACTATTAATCAAATAGCAATACCAGTACATGTATAGGACCTGTTATCCAGAATGCTTAGGACCTGGGGCTTTCTGTAATCTTTGGATCTTCATACATTAAGTCTACTGGAAAATCAGGTAAACATGTAATAAACCCAATAGGCTTGACCTGCATCCAATGTGGATTAATTATGTCTTAGTTTGGATAATGTACAAGTTACTGTCTTATTATTACAGATAAAAGGGAAATCATTTTTACCAATTTGGATTATTGGGATAAATTGGAGTCTATGGGACTGTAATTCAGAGCTTTTTGGATAAAGGGTTTCCAGATAACGGATCCCATATTTGTATTAAACTTGAGACTTACAGTATATGGGAAAATGTCACGCTGAGATAAAGTATTATACATTTTTCTATTCACTCTCTAGCTATGCAGATTAGGTAGCTAGTTAAATACTATATGTGGTGCACATTTGATTAACTGCTCCATAAATATTATAATTCAAATATATCTTTGTCATTTCATATTCTAATGAAAATCTGACAATGCTAATTTGTCATTAACTACAAAAAAAGTTTTCTCTTCCCATCTTATCTCCCTATTACTTATATCTTCTGTTTCAGTTTGTGTTAAATTACAGATCAAAACTAATTTCATATGGGATTATTATTGGCCTGTGTATAGTCAATTCTGGCTCAGCATAGGCGTCTATTGCCATCTACTGGTCTATTAAGGATATGATTGTCCCTGCTGTGTCTTTAAAGGATTCTCTCAATACAGAAGTCCAAAATAAGACAATCATTGAATAATGTTCAATTCGGGTTTCTATAAATTAACACATTTCAGCAGTCTCTGGTGCAAATGTGTTTTACAGTCTAAAAAATGGTTTCTACAAAAGCAAAAATTATTTTGTAGCACTAGTGTAGCTAAAGAGACCATGTGGCTGTAAGAAACAGGCTGCATAAATCGCAGGTTTGCTTTCTCTATAATTAATAAAATAGCCTAGTGGCCCAGTGTGATCAGGGACCATCTAGCAATTATTATTTCTATTTTATTGTAATATTTATTTTTATTTCTGCTTCTGGTTGGGGCACCTGCTGTAAAAAGAAGGCAGGCAAGGATGCATGCATGTGCTCGGATGTGTGCAGATCCAGTAACGTCATTGGCACATGCCAAACTCGACCTGGCATAGAGACCTTGGGTGCATGCATACTTGATTCTAACCTAGCAACCTAGAATTGTGGGCTCAGGTCTGTGTGAATGTAGCCTAGGGGGCCCACATGTGATTAATCCACCATTGGGGGCGCGACTAGGTGGAGGGAGTGTCAGGCCGGAGCTGCAGAACAAAGTAGTTTTTTGTAACATCCATATAAAATTAGTTTGCAGAGATGGAAGTCAGAAGCACCTGTCTAGCCAGCAAAAAAACTAAACTTCAACCCAGTTCTACAGTTGTGGGATGAACTGGAACTGCAATGCAAGCCTGGACTGCTCCCCAACATCAGCACCCAACTTCTTACACAGGAAAGAAAGCTAATTCTACTAATAAGTTTCTGACATCTAGTGAAAAGCCTTCCCAGAAGAGAAGTGGGTAGAGGCTGTTTTAGCAATAATACGTAGACAACCATCATATTAACAACCCTTGGTTTTAGAATGAAATGTTGGACAGATAGGTGTGTACATATTTAGCCAATATACTGTATACATACCCATACTCCTGTATCTCTTTGTGCATTCCAATTTGCATGTAAAAGTCAAGGACAAGTCATTATTCATCTTCCTATGTAAAAATATTCAAGTGCATATTGTGGCATGCCAATGCAGCTGGGTTTTTTTTTAAGTAAGACATTGTACAAGTTACATTTGTACAATTTAAATCTAATGTAAATCCCATCTTATTCAGGGGAAAGAAAACAGAAATGATATTGATATTGAATATCCTTGCCTCTGGTTTCAAATTAGGAAATGGCCTAGTGTCATCTGCATAAATCTTGGAATATGGCTTTCTCCTAAGAATTCTCTTTATTGACCTTTAATTTATTTATATAGATTAATCATATGCTGTTTAATTATATTCCTTGAGGACATAAAGGGCAAGTTGTGTTGGATGGGAGTACAAAGTCATTTTACCATATGTATAACACTAATCCCTTTTTCTGATCACTGTAGAAGTTATTTATTTTATAAATACGGAGTGGATACTTAATTTGTATTTATTTTATTTGATAATCGTTATTTGGGTGGTTTTTTTTTCACTTTTTAAAATACTTTTCAATAACAGTACGTCTGTGACTTTCTTTGCCATAGCTATATTGTAAATCATGCTCAGCCAGCTGGGCAGTCTCACTTAAACTTCAGTCTAAGAGCAATTTACAAAACTGGAATACATTCCCGCTGTAACTGTAAATAAGTGATCCCCTACCAGTGGCTCTCAAGCAACATGTTGCTCACCAACCCCATGGATGTTGCTCCCAGTGGCCTCAAAGCAGGTGCTTATTTTTTTATTTCATGCTTGGAGGCAAGTTCTCAACAATCTTTTATTGGGTTTTCATAAACACAACAGATTATGGTTTACAACATATGAAGTATGTCAAGATAAGCATAGAAGAAGAATATATATTGCTGCATGACATACCAAGGAATTAAACAAATGAGTACATTTACTTAAAGTCAAAGAATCCAAAGGGAAATAGATAAAGCATATAAAATAAAAGGGAAAGAAATAAAAATAATTAAATAAATAAATAAACCAAAACCTCACTCAGTGGTTTTGCAGATATAAACTTTATAAGTAGCACTATCAGATTTGCAATATCTCTAAAATTTCAATTTCATGACTAGGATCAATTTGTTGGAAGAAAAGAGACCAGTTATCTAAAAATCTGCACTCTTGGAGGCAAGTTTTTATTGCATAAAACTAGGTGCAACATCATTTAGAACCTCCTGTAGGCTGCTAGTCCACATATGGGATAAGAAATAGCCAATAACAGAGCTAATTTGGCACCCCCAGGAATCTTCATCATGCTTGTGTTGATC
The DNA here is from genome assembly GCF_017654675.1 of Xenopus laevis. Lineage (NCBI taxonomy): Eukaryota > Metazoa > Chordata > Amphibia > Anura > Pipidae > Xenopus > Xenopus laevis. The sequence goes on along the minus strand of NC_054382.1, from coordinate 48,556,644 downwards.
CCCAACTCTTTTTAGATTTGAATGTTGCTCACAGATTGCACTTTACTTTTAAAATAAATTGACATTTGAACCGAAGTGGCACATGGGAAAAGTTGTATATAAAATTAATCAACCCCTGCTCTCGGTAAATTAAGAGAAGCAACTCAACTATATGGGGCAAATTCACTAAGATCCGATGTTGCGCCTTACTCCACCGCCCTTCGCCAGGCGTAGTTTCGCCAGCACTATGCAAATTCACTAAAATGCATCTACTCTATGGCACTTCATCTGGTCTGAGGTGGTGAAGGCAAGTCTGGCGTAAGAGGTAACGTTCAGTAAAATGCGCAAGTTAGTGAATTAGCGTAGTTACGTCCCTTCGGCATAGCGCAACTTCGCCGGGTGCAAAGTAGCGCTAGAGTGGGTCCACTTTGCTGGCGAATTTGCGCTCGCGTAAGGCGCTTCACGCTTTAGTGAATTTGCCCATAAGAATGCAAAATGGAATAATTTATAGATGGTACATTGACCTTAGATGTGCACACTGTTTTAATCAAATAAAGGATTCTTTCAGCCTCTACCAGCAGAACCAATATGGATATAATACAGAAGCTGTATATTTATTAATATTTGAACTCTTTCTCCCATTTCCATATATGTATATACCAGGACACAACAATGCACAGTATATCTAATACCCCTGTAGTGTCTCTTTTCTTTACCTTCCATCTTCCCAAAATCTCATTAACATGTACAGTACTTAAAAAAATGCTCAAACACGATTGTGTTTATGATTTGGAACCATTGTGCAACATGGAGGCAGAAACTCACATTTGACATATGCAGTGTTCTTGGTTTTTCTTTTGCTTCCCTTGCAGCTATGTTTAATGGTGCCATCAAGCTAGTGAAGTGCATGCAATTTCCTAAAAAAGAGCAATTATCTTAAAAAGTTGAATAATGTATTTATGCTATTGCAGCTTTTCATTATACTTCACGTCGATTTACAGAGACCATAGATCATCCACATTAGTCCCTTTCCCAGTGTTGCTTACAATGTAAGGTCCCTATCACATTCACATACACTAGAGCCAGCTTGTTAAGAAGTCATTTCACCCCACCTGTATGTTTTTGGAGTGTGGGAGGAAAGCAGTGTTCCCAGAGGAAACCATACAGATACAGGGAGAACTTGCAACCTCTGCTCCCAGTCAAACTCAGGACCCCAGTGCTGCAAATCAAAAGTGCAACCCACCCAGCCAATGAATTAGCATTAAAGGGGAAAGACACAATGACTGGTAAATACTATACTCTTCTCAAAGAAGCATACATTTTTTGTAACATTGTATGGTGATGATATATTTGACAATGTTGGTTGCTGTATCAACCCTGTTCTCTTATTTCAATGTTTTGCCAGGTGTTAATTTCCTTTACCACAATGAAAATATTACCTACAAAGTATTCTAAGTACTCAGGCAGTGTTAAATAGATTGAAGTTAAAGGCAATACTGTAACCAATAAATATCTGTAACAAAAAGAATATATTTGGCAACTTAAAACAATATGTAATCATTTGTAAAGTAAAAGTGTCAAGTGCATTGGAGGTTAAACCTGTCCTATACAGTAACCCTTTAGTACTTACATGTGCAGTTTATGTGAGAATCTTAAGAATAAATAAGTTCAGTAATTTTTTTATGTAATTGTATGTGAGTGTCTTGAAATACTTTGTGGCAAATGTTAAAATAGCAATAAGAAGTTGGTCACTGATTATTATTATTATTACATTATTTATACCACTGTAGCACTTTTAAGTAGGAAGAAGTAGAAAGGTAAGTTGAAGTTGACCTTATTCTGAAATGTTATTAAATATGAGATAACATGAATTATATGTAATAAAAACATGTCTTAAAAATGATTGAATTTTATCTTACCTGTTTTGTTTTACATGGATAGATTTACTCCCTGACACCTAACACTGAGCACGTTTGCCTTTTTGCTGTTTAATGCTACTTATTTTAGATAACATAAATAAGGTCTGATAGTCCTGCAAGGGTAATTCCCTGTAGAAAATGCACATGTACATGTGATAAAGACTCTGCAAACTAACATAGGAGGAGAATTTTATGAATGGTTTGCATTCATAATGTCTTGTTCAAGGCAGGATTGTACATTATATGATTTTGTTTTTAGTTAGTGATATTTAAAAAGTGGGTAATATTACAAATTTTCATCTAAAGGAAAAAAGGATTTTACTGTATTGTCTCCTACAAGAAAGAATTCCTTGCAGAAGCTGTTCCCATTATTGTCTACTAGTGTATTAGTGATTGCTGGGTTTAGAACATGCAGTGAAAAAGGGAATGTTGTTCTAACCACTAAAACATTTGAAACCATTCGGCAGGGGTGCAATGAGAATGTGACCGCGACATTTATACAAAGGCAAGAAATCTTCTGCACTTACCCCTATCAATGTAAAAAAAAAAAAATTGTATATAAAGCTACTATAACATTTTTTTTCCATATATTGCAATATATTTAAGATGGCCAACTGCGTCAAAGTCATCCCTGGTCTGGCCAGTCCTACACTCAACATCATTAGTTTGCACCAATAATTGCTATTAGTGGATTTTTTGTCATGATCCTTATTATTTCTTACATAATATAATTTGCCAACATTTCAACTTCAGGTGTGGTTAGGGGTGTAACTACAGAGGAAGCAGACCCTGCGGCTGCAGAAGGGCCCCGGGGGTATAGGGGGCCCCATGAAGCCCTAATTAATGAGCAATTACAATATATAGCAGGGCAACCGCTGGATATATTGGGGGCCCTAAAATGAACTTGCTGTGGGGCCCAGTAACATGTCGGTAATCCACTGCCTTTGTGTGAATACATTTCTCGACCCGCACCCAACCCTAACCCGCCAGCTCCCTACCCGCACCCGACCTGGGCCCGCTGCTTCCATTTATTTATAGACCCGCCCCGCAGTGATGTCACAACAGGGCGGGTGGGGCAGGCGTAAGCTGGCAGTACTAGGTACTAGGGGGGTGGGGAGAGCAGGAGAAGAGCTCGACCCGCACCCGCCTGCGACCCGAGCATTTTATCCACGGTAAACCCGCAGGTCCTGCAGGCCTCGGGTCGGCCCGCACATCACTAGTGCAAACACCACAAAGATATAATCAAATTTAGAAAGAGTCCAATAAATATGGACCGCATAGCAGTGTCATCTTCAGAATACTTGCTAGCCAGTCTTTGTTTATGTGTTTTGCACCATCCTGAAGTGTTGTCTCTTTCTGAAAGCACATGAACAGGCAAATTACCTGAGATAGCTGCCTACTCACCAATATTACAACTAAAAAAATACACTTGTTGGGTTAGGAATCAAATTTTACATGGTACAGTGAATTATTTGCACCAGGGCCCGCACATGCGCAAATCTGTGTGCGACGATTGTTTCTGGATGGAGGCCCGGGTGCAGCGCGTGCAGCTAAGCCCCCCCCCCTCTAGAAACAATCGTCGCCCGGGCCCCACGTCAGATAGTTATGATACTGTTTAGAAAAAAAAACGACACCGCAAAAATCATGAGAGAATGCCTACTGCTATAGTCTTAACAAAAGGTTTTATTCTACTGTGAAGTGTGCAAAAAACAGTGTGCAATAAGGAACACAAAGTTACTGAGGTATAGCAACTTAATTATGACTTTGGCAGAGAGCTATGTAAAGGACCTTTCTACGGGAAGTATTAATGGAAGAGAATAACAGACACTGAATCATTCATTCAGAGTCAACTAGAGTCCCACTATTTGATTTATTGTAGCTAAAAAACATTGCAGGAGATTACTGAAACTCAATACTGGCCAATAGTGACTTTGTTCTATTTGGTGCTTGTTATGATGCTAATTTCAGATTACCTACAAGAGATCAGCTTTCCTAAAGAACCTGTATGATTCTTAAAATATAAAGCTTTACTAAAACTTTAAAACACTTGAACATTTTCTACACCAAAATATATGATGTATACTTTATCCAAGGATTCACCCTTGGCATGAAGTAAGACATATCACTGGGCAATAAATGTACCTACTGTTTGCCACTGTTCCCGCCTGACGTTTATGAGAAGAATCAGTCTTGTGTTTATAAACTGATTTACTAAAATCAACCAAATTCATTTGGATTCATCACTATGCAGTCATACCAGTCAGGGATAATGTGAACACGTGTATTAAAAAAACAGGCAACTGTACTGAATACTGATTAGGGTTAATGGCATTTGACAGAAACAACTAAGCCAAATAGTCCTAGAGACAAAATAATCGTCTGTTAATTACTTGCATTAATATACTGCCCATAGTCATTTGTTTTCCAAGGAAAGCAGTCTAAATGTATTGCACACTAGGTGCTTTTAATATAGTAACATAATAGATGATATTGAAAAAAGATACAGGTCCATCAAGTCCAAAGTGAAACCTTTGAAACTGCTGACTGATTCAGAGAAAGGTCAAAAAAGACACCTGAAGCCTTTTCCAATATGTCTCTGGAGGGGTAAAAATTGGTAATATGATCAGTCACTGGATTTACTTTGTACTAAGAATGAGTATAATTAACTTTTTTTCACTTTCTGCTATCCAAACTTCGCTTAAAACTATCTAATGTGTTTACCACTACAACATCCTCAGGGATAGAATGCCAGAACTTTACAGTCCCTATTTTAAAAACATGAAACCTTCTTTCTTATGATTGGAATAGATGTGCTTGTGCCCGCTGGATGGACCTACAGGTAAATAAAGTATTAGAGAAGTTTTTGTATGTTCCCTTGGTAGACAGAATGATCAAATCTTCCCTTTAGTGCAGAGACACACGTAGAGGTTTGTGGAGATTTAGTCACCCATCGACAAATCGCCTCTTTTTCGGGAGACTAATCTCCCCAAACTGCCTTCCCGCCAGCTAGAATCTAAATAGCCGGTGGAATGACACTTGGAGCGAAAGTTTCCTCATGAGGCGACTTCAGACGACTTTGGAAAACAAAGAGCTCTGAGTGCCATCCGTCCGTCGACTTAGATTCTAGGAAGAGGCCATTTTCAAATTATATATTCCAAAGTAAACAACCCCTGCTTAACCAACCTTACCTCAAAACTGAGATCTCCCATAATTGTTTCAGCTTAGTAGCTTTTTTTTAGACTTTCTATATAATTAATAGCCTTGTTGGATTGGAGTCCAAAACTTCAATGAATATTCTAAACAGGGGTTTGGAACCCCTCTCCTCCCATGAATCTATACCCCCTTTTATACAGTTCCAAGCCATGCTGGCCCTTGCTGCTGCTGACATTGCTGACATTGCTTGCTACAGATTCTTTTATTATGCATCCCTTCAAGGACACCCCAATTTGGATGGAATAAATTGGCCTAAATACACACATAAATTATTTACAATACCCTTCCCCAAGGCATTAATAAACAATTTGAATAAAAGCGCAACAAAGGACCTTGTGACATACAACAAAGAAACCAACTCCAAGTAGAGAATGTGCCATTGACAGCCACACTATGGGGCACATCGAGTGAAGGAATAGAATAAAAAATACTTCGAATTTCAAAGTATTTTTTTGGCTACTTCGACCATCGTATTGGCTCTTTAAAAAAAACTTCGACCACCTACTTCGCCACCTAAAACCTACCGAGCATCAATGTTAGCCTATGGGGAAGGTCCCCAAAGGCTTTCCTAGCATTCTTTGATCTAAGGAAAATCGTTTGATCGATGGATTAAAATCCTTCGAATCATTCGATTAGAAGGATTTAATCGTTCGATCCAATGATTTTTCCTTCGATCGTACAAACGAAGGAAATGCGGTAAATCCTTCGACTTCTATATTCGAAGTCGAAGGATTTTACTTCGACGGTCGAATATCGAGGGTTAATTAACCCTCGATATTCGACCCTATGTAAATGTGCCCCTATATATCGATGTATATATCTATATATCCATGTACACACAGCATTATTAAGTCCAACAAACCTTAGTTAAAAATGCACATGATTAAGACAATAACTACCAGGATAAATATACCATCAACATAAATATAACATCAATATAACATAACATAACAATATAACATAACATAATATAACAATATAACATAGCATAAATATAACATCAGCTTTCCTACAGTCCATTGCTACCATACTAGTTGAAAGGGAGGCTGCTAAAATCAGAAAAAACCTTTATCCCTTGCAAGTTGTATGCCTCCAATGATTATGTGTAGGGGGTATAGAACTACAGGGAATACCACTCTTCCTTTGTTTCCTATGACATGAATGTTTGGTAGTTTGGTCATCTATGTGTTACCAAATTGTACAATGTCTCACCAGTAAGGTGGTTTGCCAGTCATTCAAATAACCCAAAACTGCTTTCAGCTTTATTCTCTCCATAAAACATCTTATTTAATGTTGTTGCACTTGTCTGAATGTCTTTAAATTGCAAAGTGTAATATATATTAAAAACACACTCTGCCCTAATATGTTTTTCAATTTAGTTTCTTTTTAAGACTTCCTAGAATATAAACAGAAAAACTAAGTCATTTGCGTTTATATATCCAAACAAGCACAGTTTGCCAACTGGGAAAGACATTATACTGTTTAACTATTTACCAGGCAGTAAGCAGATGTTCTGTGTTTCTTTGGTTGGAAAGCAGACTGTACCTTTTGATGAATTCTACCTACTGTGTCCCCATTAACTTTAATACAAAAGCCCTCCAGTCTCATTGACATAATAGCGCCCTGTGAGATTTGAGCGTAAGCATGAATCTATTCATTATTAGTATTAGTATTATTATCAGCAGCAGCATACTACAAATTATTCTTGTATCTTAAATCCTGTCACCATAGCCGTGAGCATCTAGGTTAAACATCCATTTGGGATTAAGCACATGCCTGTTTGGTGAATGCTGAGCTTCTAAAAGTTTATTGCTTCTTTAAAATCAGTGGGTGGTGAGCAGATCTCCTGATCCTGAAACTAACACTTATTTTGAAAGCAAAATCAGCACTCTCTGCTGCAAGATGAGCCAGGAGTCAATCTATTGAAAGTAGCTCCTTTGATGCCAATAATTTATATCCATGGTGTGCTGTGTAATCGTATTTCTAAGAAAATGGAAATAAATGAATTCAGAAAATTACATTTTTAGCTGAAAAAAAACTTAGGATGATGTTTGGAGACACACAGGGGACAGGGGACAAATTTCTCATAACATCAAAGACTTTTACTGTTTCAAAAAGTCACATATAGAAGAGAGTTGTGTTAATGAGATTTAATGCATTACTTATTCTTTGCCAGGGATACCTTGGAAAGAAGTGAAGTCAACTGATTAAAGCAGACAATGTACATTTTAAAAAAGGAGATGGAAATAATTTAAGATTCCTTGTTGCAAATGTTCACAGATCACCTCTAAGGGTTCAGATATGGTTTGGAAACAATATTTAGAATATGACTGAATTTAAAACCTGCACAAGAGAGATGATTGGCCAAATCCTGAATTATATGCATCCCAACTTTTTTTTTACCATTTTTCTATTTTTAAAAAGATTTATTTTATTTTCTCTTTTCAATTTTTTTTTCTTTGCAATAATCCTTATAGAGATATGTAAACTGGAGGCTCATGGACTGGATGTGACCCTCCATATTTATGGCCACCAGTCTTTTTGTATAGCATAATCATTTTATATCCAGGCACTGAACTTGTGGAATGACAAATAGTTATTTTTAAACATTAGACATTTTCATTGACCGAGTCCCAACATATTCTGCAATGCTTTACAGAAATTACACATCAAGGCAAAGACATTTAAAGACATCCCTTTTAAATTTAAATCAATGTGAGGTCCTGAATCCACTAGCTATGAAAGTGTAGCTACAAAAATGAAAACAGATCTGTGCTCAGATGTGGTAGATGTGGAAGCTACACTATTGGAGTTCTAAGTGAAAGATTACAGTTATTTGTTTCATAATCTTAAATATTTTATTTCATCATTCTGGGGGAAATGATTTAGCAGAAGTACAACATAATAAAAAAAGTTGTAAAATGTTTGTGGTGTGCCATCCTTTATGTTAGAATACAATCAAACCATGAAGGGAAAAAAACACTTACATAAGGTAGAACTGCAAAGGTATTTATTTGAATTAGACAGGAAAGAATTTTTCTTAATAAGGCTTTCATAGACATTCAAAGGAGGTGGGCAGGTCTTTCTAAAATCAGCACAAAGGGGCTATCGCTCTGGAATTTTGTTCCGTCTGTAGGTTCTTGTTCATCAGATGAGAGTGCCTTTGTGATACCCTTTCAGAAAGGCCTGCCTACCTTCTGTATGTATTATTAAAACTGTCAGTCCTGATTGATTTTTAGTGTTGTTATTCTCTGCCTAGATGAGTAGTTAAGCTTTTTAATTTATCTATATTGCTGCATACTGCCATTTACTGACAAAAGCCATGTATTCACCTTTTCAGCTGCTTACATCTGTCAGCCCTGACATCTTGAAATCACTTTTATTTTAATAGACTGCAGGTCTGATAGCGTCTAGGCATTACAAGGCGTTATCTGATCTTATTGTGAGTCCATGGCACATAAATTGATTATTAGATTATAATCACGGATTTCTTATTTAGAGAATCTAAGAGGAGTCAAGTTTATATACTACACTGAACGCAAAAATTAAGATTCTTGGCTATGCTTTTTTTTTACATTATATATACAGTATTGTACCAAAGTAAGAAAAGAGCTAAAAATATGCAGATAGCAGAGTGACAGATCAGTAAATGTGTAGGGGGAATGTTGGCTAAGCAGGGAAATGCAGCCTAGAAAAATATGAAGGCACAATTGCAGTATATAAACAGTATATATATATATATATATATGACAGACGGGCCCTGAAGGGACCGAAACAAGTCTTTAAAATGCTACTTAATAAATATACATGTCAGTATATTCCCCTTGTAAGCAAGGAACGACGTTGCAAAGCAAAATCTTTTTGGTTCAATAGAAGCGTTGGTGTTGAGGTGGGTAAGAAAAGGCATGCTTTTAAGGCTTTCAAGTTAGCTGGGACGGCCAAATCATTTATAAGGTACAAGGAGGCCAACAAATCATGCAAAGAAGCTATAAGGCAAGCTAAAATTGATAAGGAAAATGATATTGCAGCAAGCAGTAAAAATAATCCAAAATTATTTTTTTTTTTTTTAAATATGTTGATAGTAAAAAAATGAAGCAGGAAGGGGTGGGACCTTTAGTTTCAGAGGGGTTCAGCTGGTTGATGAAAACAAAATAACAGCGTAGATTCTGAATTCATATTTTTTGTCTGTCTACACAAATGAGGAACCAGTCCCAATTCTAGTAATACACCTAATGATGCATGGTTCACACATGAGGAAATTCAAAAGAGACTAGAACATGTTAAGATAAACAAAGGTCCGGGGCCAGATGGTATTCATCCCAGGGTACTTAGCCAAACCTCTTAACTTAATTTTTCAGGATTCACTGAGGTCTGGCATAGTGCCAAGAGACTGGCGAATAGCTAATGTGGTGCTTCTATTCAAAAAAGTATCCCGTTCTCAGCCTCAAAATTATAGGCCAGTTAGTCTGACGTCAGTAGTAGGAAAGCTTTTTGAAGGGTTATTAAAGAATAAGATACTGGACTTTATAGCAAATCATAATACTATGAGTGTATGCCAGCATGGTTTTATGCGTAATAGATCTTGCCAGACTAATTTCTTTTTATGAGAAGGTAAGCAGGGACCTCGATTCTGGGATGGCAGTGGATGTGATTTACTTGGACTTTGCTAAAGCATTTGATACAGTGCCACACAAAAGGTTACTGGTTAAATTAAGGAATGTTGGCCTGGAACATAGTACAGTATGTGTACCTGAATAGAGAACTGGCTAAAAGATAGACTACAAAGAGTGGTGGTAAATGGAACATTTTCTAATTGGACCAGTGTTGTTAGTGGAGTACCACACGGCTATGTACTTGTAACAACTTTACCTGGTGGTCTAGCAGGAGGGGGTCTGCAGGGACGCCTGCAGCCCCCTCGGCGGGGACGCCCGCCACGTTGCTCCTCTGGGCCGCAAATGGGAAATGGTTAGGGCGCGCGCGGCGCATCTCTTCCTGCTTTATGTGCGCATGCGCGCTGGCGTGTGACGTCAGTGGCGCGAAATTTAAAAGTATTAAAGGCACCGTTTGGATTTTTTACATTGCCCGTGATAGGATTTTATTCCTGGTGCTTCTGAGCCTTGTGCTATATTCTGAACCTGTTTGATTCCTGTTTTTGACCCCTGCCTGGCTATTTGACTATTCTGACTTCTGGATTCTGACCCTTGCCTGATTACCGACTACCTCTTCTGATTAACCCTCTGATTGACTTCCTGGTTTGACCCTTCCCTGCCTGATAACGTTTATTCTCTGCCTGCCTCGACCCAGCCTGATCTGACTACTCTTTTGCCTAAACGCCTTGTACTACGATCTTCTGTCCAAAGACTTTGCTTTACTGTCGTGCCCCTCTGCTTATCCAGAACCCTCATCTTGCACCTCTCGTTTAAGTCCAGGTGGCATCCAAGTAAGCCGAGGGCTCCTCCCGAGGCCCAAAGGCAGTCACACTACTGGTGAAGCACGAGCCGAGACCAGGGTGCCTGGTGTTTTGTTCTGGTGTTGGGTGCCGACCATGACAGTACTAGGCCCTTTGCTTTTCAACTTGTTTATTAATGACCTGGAGGTGGGCATTGAAAGTACTGTTTCTATTTTTGCAGATGATACTAAATTGTGCAGAACTATAGGTTCCATGCAGGATACTGCCATTTTGCAGAGTGATTTGTCTAAGTTGGAAAACTGGGCAGCAAACTGGAAAATGAGGTTCAATGTTGATAAATGCAAGGTTATACACTTTGGCAAAAATAATATAAATGCAAGTTATACACTAAATGGCAGTGTGTTGGGAGTTTCCTTAAATGAGAACTATCCAGGGGTTTTTGTAGATAACAAGTTGTCTAATTCTGGGCAGTGTCATTCTGTGGCTACTAAAGCAAATAAAGTTCTGTCTTGCATAAAAAAGGGCATTAAATCAAGGGATGAAAACATAATTATGCCTCTTTATAGGTCCCTGGTGAGGCCTTATCTGGAGTATGCAGTGCAGTTTTGGACTCCAGTACTTAAGAGGGATATAAATGAGCTGGAGAGAGTGCAGAGACGTGCAACTAAACCGGTTAGAGGTGTGGAAGACTTAAATTATGAGGGTAGACTGTCAACGTTGGGGTTGTTTTCTTTGGAAAAAAGGCGCTTGCTAGGGGACATGATTACACTTTACAAGTACATTAGAGGACATTATAGACAAATAGCAGGGGACCTTTTCACCCATAAAGAGGATCACCGTACCAGAGGCCACCCATTTAGACTAGAAGAAAAGGATTTGCATTTGAAGCAACGTAGGGGGTTCCTCACAGTCAGGACAATAAGGTTGTGGAATGCACTGTCAGGTGATGTTATGATGGCTGATTCAGTTAATGCCTTTAAGAATGGTTTGGATGATTTTTTGGACAGACAGAATATCAAAGGCTATTGTGATACTAAACTCTATAGTTAGTATAGTTATGGGTATATAGAATTTGTGTAAAAGTAGGAAGGGGTGTGTTATATATATAGTTACATTTTCGGGCTGAAAAAAGACAAAGCCAATCAAGTCCAACCCCTCCAAATAATTGTTCTTCTATAATTGTATTCTTCTAGATCTAAACCTAAAGCTGTGTGTGCTAATAATATTCACTGTACCAAACAATATGCTTTTTAATCAAATTTAATCAAGAGACCCTGTATACAAGAACTTGCGATCTAAAGAAGAATATAATAAGAGGAATGCAATTGGTTTCCAGGTTTTGGTCCAGGTGAACAAAAGGAGAGATATATATTTTATATATTTGGGGTATAATTTTATCAGCAGCCATGACTCTGTATGATTATATAGTAAAGCCTTGTCACATTTTCCAAGGTGTGTTACTTTACTAAAACAGTGAATGAATTTCTTTTCTAAATCTTAAATTTGATTTAATCACATCATAAAGTTACAACAAATGGGCTATTTTACTGTTTCACAGAATGGGAAGCAGATAATAGGCACATATTTTATAGATCTGTGGAATAATACAAGCCATTTGAGTCACAAAGTAACCTTCGGCATGATATTAGAAGACACTGTAACTTTGTTTTTTTTTCACAGAAACAAACGTTAAATTTTTTTTTTAAAGTTTCATAACAGTGGAGATGAAAACAAGGCCTGTCATCCATCTGAGCTTGACTTTATGATAAAGCTTTGGTGATTTAAAGCAGCTATATCAAATTGATATTTTCTCCCAAGCTAGGTCAACATAAAATACAAATAGCATATAAATGAGCTTGGCTTTTATCACTTTCGCGCCTGCATTTTAGAGTGACAGATAAGTGCAGGATTTGACTTGTCATGAAGTAAAAATATTCTTTGCACACAAAACAGGTGCTGTAGAAAGAACAAGGTTCACAGTCAAGATTATGTTTGTGGCACTGAAGCAAGAATTACTATATAGGCCATATCAGTATAAATAATAACTCAATATACAAAAAAAACATATTTCCTGTCCTTTATATTGTGGCACGTGTTTGTAAGACTATAGTATCCATGCTGGATTTAGACATTTTGCATATAACATAGTAACATAGTAAGTAAGGTTGAAAAAAGACACATGTCCATCAAGTTCAACCTCTTTTTTTTATTATTATTTCTGCCTAACTACCAGTTGATCTAGAGGAAGGCAAAAAACCCATCTGAAGCCTCTCCAATTTGCCTCAGAGGGGGAAAAAATTCCTTCCTGACTCCAAAATGGCAATCGGACTAGTCCCTGGATCAACTTGTACTATGAGCGATCTCCCATAACCCTGTATCCCCTCACTTGCTAAAAAGCCATCCAACCCCTTCTTAAAGCTATCTAATGTATCAGCCTGTACAACTGATTCAGGGAGAGAATCTCACATCTTCGCAGCTCTCACCGTAAAAAACCCCTTCCAAATATTTATGCGGAACCTCTTCTAATCGGAATGGGTGACCTCGTGTCAGCTGGAAAGAGCTACTGGTAAATAAAGCATTAGAGAGATTATTATATGATCCCCTTATATATTTATACATAGTTATCACATCACCCCTTAAGCGCCTCTTCACCAGCGTGAACATCCCCAATTTGGCCAGTCTTTCCTCATAGCTAAGATTTTCCATACCTTTCACCAGCTTAGTTGCCCTTCTCTGTACCCTCTCTAATACAATAATGTCCTGTTTGAGCGATGGAGACCAAAACTATACGGCATATTCTAGATGGGGCCTTACAAGTGCTCTATACAGTGGAAGAATGACCCCCTCCTCCCGTGACTCTCTGCCCCTTTTAATACAGCTCAAGACCTTATTTGCCCTTGATGCTGCTGACTGGCTACAGCCAAGTTTATCATCTACAAGGACTCCAAGGTCCTTTTCCATAATGGATTTGCCTAGTGCAGTCCCATTAAGGGTATAAGTGGCTTTTTCCATAATGGATTTGCCTAGTGCAGTCCCATTAAGGGTATAAGTGGCTTGGATATTTTTACATCCCATGTGCATGACTTTACATTTATCAACATTGAATCTCATTTGCCACTTAGCTGCCCAGATTGCCAGTTTGTCAAGATCGTGTTGCAAGGATGCCACATCCTGGATGGAATTATATATGGTATAAGATTATTCAGAAACCTACAATACAGAAAGCCCCATGCTATTCCATGTGCTTCCTGATAAACAATCAGTTCATTTTAAACTTAAATTGCTCACGCTACGTAGGAATCACTGATTTGTACATGACTTGTAGCATAAATCCTATTTGGTTAACAAAGTTTCTGATTCTTTTTGTTTAACAAAAATTGAGCAACTAAAACTTTGCCAATGTACATTTTTTACTACATATACAAGGGGCATATAAAATAATAATATTTGAATATTGGAACATTGGAACGTTTTATAATCTGATGAAGTACTGAAGGAGATATCCCTATAAAAAATCGGGAGTGATATTTAGAAAAACAGGCAATTTAAAAAAAATTGTTTGTAGTTACATTACAACTAAATTGACAGAGATAAAAAAGAGAAAGGGATAAATGGAAAGATATATTCTATTTCTCTAAAAGCACAAATGCCATGAAAATTATTAAAAGATCCTATTATAAAAAGTACAACCATAAAAACAATGAACGATGCAATAAAAATATGAGTATCTCTAAAACCTCTCAAAATTTTAGTTTTTCTGACAATTGCTAGACAAAAGAAATCTGAAAACCTCTAAAAGTCTTAATGGTTAAAAAATCTCGACTGATTTCTATAGGTCCTCGACTACTGTTACTTGGAGTTTTGTATTAGAGTTTTTAATAGTTTTTACAATTTTTTGAGTTTTAGAAAATGAAAAAACGTTTCTTTTTAGAAAATTAAAAAAATATGATTTGTGAAAAACAGATATCCAAATTTAGTAAATCAGCTCCATAGTGTGTCAAGTTTTTTAAAGAGAAACACAACAAAAACCCACAGGGAATGACATTTTGGAGCAATGAGATTGTGAGTAAAAATTGGAGAACTGATTTGATAAGAAAAACACTCAAAAGAGAAATAGATGGATATACAAACTATAAACATTTTAACCTTTAGGTGTTAATATTGATATAAATTTGAGAGCATTTCTCGGATGTCTTTTATGGTGTTTTATTCTGTCTTAATTAATTTTAAAGGGGTAACTTAAGTGTTTTCTATTCATATATTTATCTACCATATTTGCCTGTTTGTTATTTATTGCTTGAAACTATGTCTCATATATACAAATGATTATGCAGTTAGGAGAAATGTGCGAGTAAATGAAAAAATACCAGGGCACAAGCTATTTTTAGGGAACTTGGTGTAAAAGGTTTGCCACGAAGTATTGTGAGAGTAAAAATGTAAAATATGCAGATGGTGCCTCCCTATGGCACGAATAGTGTGGGCAGCGCCGATTCTGGGGCTGCAGCAGCCCAGATGCCGCCCCCCTCCTCTCCTGCTCTGCGCTTAAAAATTATCATCGGAGCGGGTCTAAGGGGGCAGTATCACTAGTGCATTGAGCGCAATGGCGCTCTCTGCACTAGCAGAGACGGATTTCCGGGTTAAAAGCCGGAAGTTCGGCTCTTAAAGGAATTGTTAAGTGTAAAAATAAAAAGTGGATAAATGGATAGGCTGTGCAAAATAAAAAATGTTTCTAATATAGTTAGTTAGGCAAAAATTTAATATATAAAGGCTGGAGTGACTGGATATCTGACATAACAGAACATAGCCCAACTTCCTGCTTCTCAACTCTCTTGGTTTGACTGTTGCTATTGAATCTGAGCTGAATGCTGAAGATCAATTGCAAACTCACTGAATAGATATGTACCATGTGGCCCCCCTTCAAGTCGCTGACTAGCTCAGAGTTAGAGAGCTGAAAAGCAGGAAGTAGTGTTCTGGCTATTATGTTACTCATACAGTTACTCCAGTCTTTATACATTACATTTTTGGCTAACTAACTATATTAGAAACATTTTTTATTTTGCACAGCTATTTACACAGTTTTTATTTTCATGCTGAACTATTCCCTTAAAGTTACAAGAGGCGGCTTTTTGCAGCCCCTTGTAAGTGGCCGCTCCCTGCCGCCTGAGGCAAGGGTCTCACCTTGCCTCATGGCAGAAGCGGCCCTGAGTGTGGGAGAAGTGTGGGAAGCACAAAAAGTGTGGGAGAAGGAAGCAGGGACAAGGAGGATACCTCTGAGGAAGCTGCCAACTGTGAAATCTGTCAGGCGAATGGCATACCTGGTACAGAGTGCAGTGGAACATGAGGAGGCTGGGCAATGTCCATAAAGTTACCTTTACACAGAAGAACTCTGTTTGGGAACACGGTGATAATTTAATCTTACTACATGTGCTGACCAAAATGTTTTTATGTAAGTGCAATACTTCTTTAAATTAAAACAGAAAGCTCCCGGAGACATATGATATGCCTTTTTAAGAATTTACTTCTAGTAAGTTGCCACCTGCACTGGGGATGGGAAGCTGACACAGTTATTTGAAATAAAGCACATTCTGTTTTAAATATAGGGAAGGTTGAATTACTATATGGGTGGTATATAGCATATTAATAAGTAGCTAATTTGGAACACATGGATGTTACTTGTAATCAACCTCATTTGCAGTGCCATTGCAAGTTTAAGATCAAGGAAGTGTGCAAAAAAGATTGGCTAAAAAAGGGGACTTATTACAAAGGGTTCACCTTGGTTTTAAAAAATGTTCTTAGTCAAGATTACGTTTGTGTCACTAAAGGAAGAATTGCTATATACCTGTAAGCCATATCAGTATAACAAACAACTCAATATACAAAAAAAACAAATTTCCTGTCCTTCAAAGTGTTCCATGACCTGTATTAAAGCACTCAACTCAACTCAATATACAAAAAAAACAAATTTCCTGTCCTTCAAAGTGTTCCATGACCTGTATTAAAGCACTTTCCCTTCAGAACTTGTGCTTTTATATGGTCATGTAACTCATTGATGACTTATAATATCCTTGTATTTTACAACAAGGGGTACATTATTCACTGTATAATAGATGTGTTTCTAAATTCATAGTAAATGTCTAAATGTCATAATTGCCCACAATATATTTTCACTGGGAAAACTGAAGTGATCAAAGCTCCCTTCTTCACTTGGAGCCAGTTCCCATTAATTCAAAAAAGGAAACAGGCTGCTTCTGGCAGTTTTTGAAACTGTCATACATACTGTGCTAGAGCACTTTCAAGTTCACAAGTGATCCCCATGTAACAACCCCTGTGTGTGTCCTATAAAGTCCCTAAAAGTCCTGCAGCAGGTCACATACCCACTGAATACACATAAACCACATTGTACTCTCGGCCAGATTGTACTTGATGTCTGGACCATGCAAGTGGCCGGCTGTGTCCTTTAGCTACAGCGGGGTAGGTTACAGGTGGAAAATTAAGAAGGAGAAAAATTTAAATGTACTTTTCCCCATGTACAATGAACCCCAAGTGACGTCACTTTCCGGTCTATGCAAGGCTTACTACAGAGTGCAGGTCAGGTGCAGTCATTCAGGAATAAGAAATCAGGTAAGAGGGTGTGGGACGGCTTATGGTAAACTGGTATGGGTTGAACCTGGGTCTTCAAAAACAGATCTATACCATAGAAGGCACATTTCATATTCCTATTCAAATGAATAGTTAGAGGTTGAAGTTGGCTGTGTGTGCCATTAGGTTTTATTTTCATGCTGTGCAGCCAGGTTTTCTAGAAGCCCCAGGAATTTGGTACAGAGTGACTGGAAATATATTACTGTTTCTAAATGTCCCTTGACTCAGACATAACATTATTTTCAATCAAACAAAACAGAAGTATCCAGTGGTTATAACTAAATGTTCTTTTGCTATTTGAGTTGTGAAAGGCCACCAAGTTGAAAGCTTTTATCTAATACAAGTTTGCATTTTGTTCTGATTAACAGAGAATTACTGGAATGCTGCATCCTTCACAACGCCATCTTCATATCTGCATTTCTCCACATTTCAAGGTGAGACCAGTGCTGATATTTCATTCTACTTCAAAACGTCAGCACCTGATGGAGTCTTTCTGGAAAACAGAGGAAAAACTGATTTCATCAAATTAGAATTAAAATGTAAGTCATTTAATTAATTTTTATATTATAAAGAATTTTATAAATTAAAGGGGGTAGTTCATCTTCAAACAACTAGTTGTTTTCAAATAGATCACCAGAAATAACGACTTTTTCCAATGACTTTCTATTTTCTATGTATCACTGTTTTTCTAATATTGAAGTGTAAAGTGTCATTTTCACCTGCAGCTCTGGGAGGGGGGCCCGCCGACCCTGTAAACTGCTCTAAATGGATACATGAAGGAGCACATTTGCTTAGCTCGAGTGAAGGAATAGAATAAAAAATACTTCGAATATCAAAGTATTTTTTTGGCTACTTCGACCTTCGACTACGACTTTGAATCGAACGATTCAAACTAAAAATCATTCGACTATTCGATAGTCGAAGTACTGTCTCTTTAAAAAAAAACTTCGACCCCCTACTTCGCCACCTAAAACCTACCGAACCTCAATGTTAGCCTATGGGGAAGGTCCCCATAGGCTTTCTAGCCAATTTGTGATCGAAGGAAAATCATTTGATCGATGGATTAAAATCCTTTGAATCGTTCTATTCGAAGGATTTAATCGTTCGATCAAACGATTATTCCTTCGATCGTTCGATCGAACGAATATCACTAAATCCTTCGACTTTGATATTCGAACTCGAAGGATTTAGCTTCGACAGTCGAATATCGAGGGTTAATTAACTGTTAACTGTTGATAATTAATCTTTGTCTAGGCTGAGCAGAATCTCTGGGTTTCATTAAAGGAGAAGGAAAGCTACGGAGGCATTTTATTGCCAATAGATTAGCTGCAACAGTGCAAGCTAGAATGCTATATTTATTCTGTAGAATGTTTTACCATACCTGAGTAAAATGCTCTAGAAACTCTCTGTTTGTTTAAGTTAGGAGCTGCAGTATTAATGTGGTGTTACATCACTTCCTGCCTGAGTCTCTCCCTGCTCTGGGCTCAGATTACAGTAGAGAAGGGAGGGGGGAGGGGAAGAGGAGCAAACTGAGCATGCTCTTGCCCAGGGCAAAAAGGTTTAAGCTGAAGGCAGGAAGTCTGATACAGAAGCCCATGTGTACACAATAGAAGGAAAGAAATGCAGTGTTTCTTTTGACAGGGGACTCAGAGGAACATTACTTTGGGGGTTTACTGGTATATTTAGATTGGCCTTTCTGATAAGGCTTACTTAGTTTTAACCTTTCCTTCTCCTTTAAATGGGCGGTTCACCTTTAAGGTAACTTTTATTATGTTATAGAACAGCCAATTCTAAGCAACTTTTCAATTGGTTTTCATGATTTATTTTTTTATAGTTTTATAGTTATTTCCTTTTTCTTCACTCTTTGCAACTTTCAAATGGGCATCGCTGACTCCCTGTAAGGCTACAAATGTTATTGATCCTTCTATTCAGGCCTTCTCCTATTCATATTCCAGTTTCTTATTCAACTCAATACATGGTTGCTAGGGTTATTTGGACCCTAGTTACCAGATTGCTTACGATGCAAATTAAAGAGCTGCTGAATAAAAAGATAAATAACTCAAAAACTACAAATAGTAAAAAATTAAAACAAATTGCAAATTGTCTCAGAATTATAATTCTCTACATTATACTAAAAGTTACCTCAAAGGTGAACAACCCCTTTAAAGGCAGCTATTAGAATTTATACAATAGTGTTAATACTCCAGAGAGGCTGCAGAGAAATGTAACAACTAAATGTTGTAAAATTGTAACAGTTCAGAGTCTGCACCTGAATTACTGAGCTGCCAGACTGACAGAGACAGGAACATTCAACTTTAAACTTGGATTTTGGAAAAACAGTAAAACATAAATAATG
The DNA here is from genome assembly GCF_017654675.1 of Xenopus laevis. NCBI lineage: Eukaryota > Metazoa > Chordata > Amphibia > Anura > Pipidae > Xenopus > Xenopus laevis. The sequence continues at coordinate 48,537,128 of NC_054382.1, read as the reverse complement.
GAAAGTGATTGGAAAAAGTCTTTAGTTCTTGGGAACAATCTAAAAACAACTGAACTGAAAAAAGTGTTTGGAAGGTGAACAACCCCTTTAAGAGAGTTGGATCAACTGAACTAGGTGATCTGTGAAATTCTGACCCCTAACCACACTGTTTTGTTATTTTATTGATTTGCCTTATTGTATTTGTGATTGTATTGCAGTATTATGCTTGCATTGTTGTTCATTGCATTTGACAGTTTGGAAATTACATTTTTAGCATTCATTAGAAAGTGTGCTTTCCAAAAAGTCTGTAGCCCTGCCTGGACTGTCAGTGCAGATGTTTGCAGGGGTTTGTTATCCTTCACATCTGGAGGCAGGGCAAACGTCTCAACTCCTCAGCAGCAAGTAAGATATATAGTAGGAGGAGTTGAAGATAGAATAGAAGACATATCAAGAAGAATGCAGAATATCCTACATCTAACAGGGTGGGACTAGTCTTCAAGAAAAAGAATTGTTGGTAAGTCCAAAATCCCCCTTTCTCTAGCATCCCTGTAGTTAGTGGACCTGTAGGATGGGCCTTTAGTCTTGAGAGGGTATGGCAGCTTGCAGCACTTTGCGTCCTTTGGCCGCCAATTCTGAGATGATAGAATTTAGTGAATGTGTGCATTGGCCCCCAGATGTCTGCCTTGCAGATCTGTACTACTGATGCCACATTTCTTAGTGAACTTAGAAACACAAAACAACTACAAACTTAAATTCAGTGTCTGAAAATCCTTAATACAATATTCTGCCTTTAATATATTCCAGTAAACAAAATTCCATACCAGATATCAAAAAAGGCCAGGTATATAAACTAGGGATGCACCAAATACACTATTTTGGATTCGGCCGAACCCCCAAATCCTTCGCAAAAGATTTGTCTGAATACCGAATCGAATCCTAATTTGCATATGCAAATTAGGGGTGGGAAGGGGAAAAAATTTTACTTCCTTGTTTTGTGACGAAAAGTCACGCAATTTCCCTCCCTGCCCATAATTTGCATATGAATCCTGGATTCGGTGCATCCCTAATATAAACCCCAAGCCCTATCGCAAGTGAGAGATAAACAGGCTTAATTCAATAAAGAAAGTCAAAAGGCTCATCCTTGTCGATTGTTGGTCTGGGTGCATAAGCCCTGAACCCGTATCTTAAGCGAGCAAAACTCATCAAACGAAGAGGCTTAATCACACCTTCCACCATCTGGATGTCCATTAAAACTTCGATTTTTCATCCATTTTAAAACAATTGGCCTGATGCGTTTCGTGTGAATGTGCACTTAGTCATAGGCACAACCAAGTTAAGAGTAACACAGCTTAAATATCACTAGTGAAGACACATCATAATTAGGTTCCCTCCCAACTCAGACGTATATCAAATGCTGCCGCAGTGATTATACAGTTAAATTTAACAAATAAATAAGTAATAACAAGGATTAAGACAGATTTATAATATATTGACATCCTAAACAAACTTGAGATCACGAGAAGCAAATATGCTAATTCTTCATTAGAGATGCAACATTGTACAAATTAAAAAACCCCTCCATCCCCTTAATAACCAAACTTCAGATCCATCTCTTTAATATACATAAGTCAGGGTCTATAAGTAACAACTAATATTGAATTGGGCCCATTTGGATAACGGGTCCGGAGTAAAAAAAAATCCATTTGACCCCTGCATAAATAGACTTAGCAGACAAATAACCACCATTCTCATCTGGAAAGTATCCTGTCTACCACGTGGATTTGTAATTAGTTTTAATTTTTTATTATTTGTGGTTTTTAAGTTAATATTTTATTCAGCAGCTGTCCAGTTTGCAATTTTAGTAATTTGGTTGCCAGGTCCAATTTTCCCTAACAGCAACGCATTGATAGGGAAAAGAGACTGGGATATAATTAGGAGAGGGCCTGAATATAAATATAAAGAGTAATTAAAAGCAGCAATAACAAAAAATGCTTACAGAGCATTCATTTTTAGATGGGGTTAGTGACCCACATTTGAGAGCTGGAAAGAGCCAGAAGAAGAAGAAGGCAAATAATTGGAAAAACTTAAAAAAAAATAAACAAGGAAGACCAATTGAAAAGTTGTTAAGAACTGGCCATTCTATAACATACTAAAAGTTAACTTAAAGGTAAACCCATCCTGCTTAGCTAAGCAAGTCTGTTCAATACCAGTTTCAACATAGTGCCATTTTCTACCTGCGACCCTAAATCGCCATTCTTCTCCAGCACATCTCCCAAAAAATATTTCTTTTTAAATCAATTAAAGTCTTTTTAAATCAATTAAAGTGTCTAAGACATCAAAATCAATAGAAGGAGAAAAGGAGAGACCTTTGGACAAAAGTGATCATTGAGAGTTAGTCAATTTGTCAAGACAAATTTAAAACATATGCACCTTTTGCGCTCACAAAGCCTGTAACCTTGATGTCCCTCTCTTGTAACCCTGTCATTGTCCATCAGACTGATACGCTCCCCACCTCAATGTTCTGAGCTTCTGCCCTATTTCCGGTCTAGATACAACTCGTTTGGACGCAAAGACATGTCGGATGCAGGGGCTCTAGCTCTATTAGACCTGGGAAACTGGGTAATGATTTTGAATCCATATTAATGTACTTTATATTTCACAATCATGCTGTGGAGAGAGAGAGAGAGAGAGGACACAGGAGCAGACGGAAGTAGTATTGTCCAACAAAGATAAATCATCCTCCGTACTAGAAAACCTAACATGCTTAGCATGCTGAGCACCCTTCAAAACAGACTTGCAATTGCTGGACCTTGACCACTCACTGGTCCGATCATAGTTTTTAAAGGGATAGTTCCTTACATAAACACATCCCTCCTCATAATCATGTTTATGGCAAAATGACGATAGTATAATATCTTGGTTAAAGTGAAAATTGGAGACAACTTTGGGTAAAAATGACGGTTTAGTATTATCTTGTCCTGGAATAGAACTAGCCAAAGTTCCCTGACCGATAATGCTCCTACTTCTGAGACCCTCCTAGCTGATTTAATGGCCACTAGAAAGGCTACATTCCAGGTAAGCCACTTCAGTTCTACTGATGCTAGGTGTTCAAAGGGATGGTCCTTGCAAGGCCTGGAAAGCTTAATTAAGATCCCAGGGGGGAATAAGGTCTTTGTAAGATGCTAAAGGCCCCTTGGTGGAACAGTCTGATCTCAGGCTTGTCCTCCCACTGTTTATGATGAAGTGCCAAGATGGAGGAGTGCCGAGAATAGAGGGACCTAAGCAATGTTCCCTCTAAGGTGTGCACACACAAATCTTGAGGCCAGTGCACACAACAAATTGAGTTTGCACAAATAATTTTGTGTAAAAACTTGAATCAATTCTGCCCTGAGCACACAGTTTTTAAAAACTGTGTGCAAAAGATTTTTTTTGTGCATATAGTCAAAAGGAATTAGAGGAAATATTGGACCCAAGTTTTTGTGAAGGTTGTGAGCCAAAAACTCCACAATATCTTGTTTTGTGTAGGTGTGCCAATTGACCCTTTGGCCTTGGCACAGGAAATAAAGTAACGCCAGATCCTGTAGTATGCTTAGGTTGTGACAGGATTTGTGGCCTGAAGCCAAACGTCTACAGTCCATTGTGAATAGCTTCTACTGGCCCATGTGGAGTTTTCAAGTTCCAGGCCATTAAATGTAACTGTATGAACAAGGCTGAGCATAGTGATAGAGTCCAAGGTTTGCAAATGTTTATATTGATCAGATCCGCGTACCAGGTTTTGGTGATCACTTTGGGGAAAAAGGACAAGGGCTGGAATGTGTATTCTAGATGAAAAGTCCAAGGAATGACCAGCGCATCTATGCATGCTGCTTTTGGGTCCTCTGGAGCAGTATACATGTTACTTGTCATTGTAGGAGGATGCAAGCATGTCGGTGTCCCCAACCTTTCCACTAACTGAAATGTCTATGGATGTAGTTCCTCTTGTTCTACTGTTTTGCTATTTAGGTAGTATACCTCCCAATTTAGCACCCCAGGTATATAGACTGCAGAGATCGCTGGTACATTGGTTTTCACCCAGTGAAGCAGATGTGACACCTCCTTTCAGACTTGCATGCTCTGGGTGCCACCCTGCTTGTTGATATATGCTATGATGGTGTCCAACTGAACTGTTAGTGGTCTGGACTGAAGTAATGGAGTCAATTTGTGGACGGCATTCCAGACTGCTCTGAGGCCCCCCCACCACCCATGCTGACCTTTTTGACGTCAGAGGGGGGTCAACAACTAGAAGAGACAAATTTCAGGTCTGTAAGTTTTTTTTACCAGGGGCATTTTTCCAGTCCCTGGTAACCAGTGGTGTGCTGCTGCCTGAGGCCATTTTGTAAACCTATATGCCACATATTTGGGTAAATCTATGCATATTGTGCAATACACTGTCTGGACTCCAGGCATTCATATTTAGGGTGTTTTATCTGGTTACCTAATTATATGTGGGAAATGTGATACTGTAAGCTTTGATGTCATTTTTCAAAAATTTCACAAATTTTTATGTGATAATTTTATGAAAGAATTGCAAATTGGTACTTTTGAGTAGAAAGGTTTGGAGGTTTGGCCTTGAAATCCGAAGTATGCAGTTTTATGGAGCAGTGCTTTGGAAATTTGGTAGTGTACTACTTTAGTTTGTGACCTATATAAGTGAGAAATTTCCATAAAACTATATATATATATATATATATATATATATATATATATATATATATATATATATATATATATATATATATATATCACTGTATATTTGGTATTGGTGCTTTCAAGAGACATAGAAATGTCAAAATCTGCTGTGCATAAAATAAATTATACTTCTGATATATGTTTTTATGTTATGGAGAACATGATTGATTCATTTGTTAGAAGTCTATATCAGAAGTGGAATTATACCAGTTCAAGCACATTTGGAAAGGTAAGGTTGTCTTTAAAAAATTATATATAATTTTCCTGGGCAAATTAACCCATACCCCCCCCCCCCCCAGGGAAAGACCACCAAATCGGCCAACTCAGTCGGTAGTAAAAAGAGTTGAATTAAAAATAAGCAAGAAAAAACCAAGGTGATTTAATAGATAAAAGAACATCAAAAGTGTTGAAGGGCTATTGTTTGTAGACATGGGGATTGTAACCATGATCAAAATTATATTTTCACATATATAAGTATATACACATACATATATTAAACTAACTTGAAATCTTGAGATTACTGTAACCTTGAAAATTATGCTTGTCATCCAAGCTACTAAAGGCTTTTTTCAGTCTTTAATCATAGTGCTCCATCCCTTTTTAAGTTTAGATGCACTTTTCTGCACCCTTTCCAGTTTTGAAACGTCCTTCTAAAGCCTGAGGTTTATATCTCTTGAGTCAATGTAATTTTTATGCAAGGAATACTGTATTTACATTAGTAGATGTTGACACTGCCTACAGTTGCACCAAAATCCCCAAATCCTTCTCAATAAGGGAATCCATGAAATAGTAGATATTGAATGTATAACTAACAATTGTTATTTTTACATCTGTCAATTCAAATCTTTCTGCAAACAGTGCCCTTTTTAGAGGGTGAGCCACAGTTCTACAGCTGCTCCAAAACTGTGCACGCTGCCTTGGTGTACAATTTAGGTTTGTGCAATTTATTATCAGCAATAATAGAAACCTTACTTAAAATGCCAAATTTAAGATCAATTATGTATTGAATAAACAGCCAAGGACCTACCTTTGAGTTCCATTTACTGCCAATCTTAACTTTCAGCCAATACTCTAATCAAAATAAAATATTATGTTTGAGGACAATATTCATTAATTCAATCAGTAACCTGCTGGCTGATTGGTTGTTATAGGTAAATAGATTTGTAGCAAACTATGCACATTTAATTAAGCAACATAATTTATATTTAATATGTCTAATATGTGGCAGAGATACACAGATATAAGTCTTGCTCACATCTAGTAACCCATAGCTACAAATCAGATATTTGTATTGAAACAGCTGACCAGTAATGCTACCTGCTGATTGGTTGCTGTGGGTTACAAGACTAGTAGCAAACGTAACTTCAGTTTTTACATTACCCCCTGTGTCTTCATTACTCCAAATTGTTTCTGCAACATAATCTCAAAGGAGACCATATTATGATCACTATTCCCTAAATGCTCATCCACGCTAATGCTGGAGATACCATTGATATTATTAGTTATTAGAAGATGTAAAGCAACATCTATCCTAGGTTACAAAATTACCTACTGCGAAAAATGTAATTTAGCATATTTACATGTCTGCTTTTTCTGACTTGTCTACCTCATTACTCCAGTCATATTGTGATATTTGAAGTCACCCCAAAATTACAAATTGAAATGTATTTTCTTTGGACTATTTTTTCCATCGTATTAGAGCTATTTAGTTATTTTTAATGGGAAAACATGTTGTTTGTTCATGATTTAACCCATTCCTTGCAGACTTGTCTAGTGAATTTGTGCATGGTCAGCTACAAACGACAAATTGCATTTTTTTTTGCTGAGACTCCAATGATGATGTGATTGAATGTGGATTACTTTGGATCTCCGTGACAGTGATGTGGGAACTGAATGCAGCATTCTGCTAGTTAGCATCCTGCATGGCATTTAAAGATTAGGGTATAAAATAGAGAGGGATTGAAGGAACCTGTGACAAGCCTTTATTAGATTGAGACCAATGAAATTCTATATTGCACAGCTGAGAATTCATTCGCATTTGTATGCACCAAGTACTAGGAAGCAAGAAATGCTGAAGATAGAAGAACCTGAAGCTTACAATGTCAAACTTGTGTCTGTAAACAGCTTGTTTTTATTTGTTTTCCAAGTAATAAAAGCCAAAGGCTTTTGATTCCTTGGATTTGTATTTTTTTTACTTACAATGATACAAATATACAAAGAATTAGTATTAATTAAACTCAGGTTTACTTGATTTGTCATGTCATTTATAATCTTGTTATTTGTCAAACTACTTCAATTACAGTACATACCTAATCTTCACATCAAAAAACTGTGTATTGGCTTATTCCGTGTGTTCTTATAAGATACTTGTATGCAGTGTAAAGAGCAGAATCAGTACAACAATCACATTAATGCTTAGAGGTATCTTCAGGGAGTAATTGTCTGTTTAGTTAGTTACAATATATATTTATAGGATTAACGGTTGCTTACTTTTTTCTCACAGAGCTTAATTTCTATACCACCCATTCCTATGTGCATTAGCCTGTCCCAGTTTCACACCTGATAAATAAATTATACCCTGAGACAAAAATAAAATTCTCCGCTAAAGCCAAAAGTTATTTCCAACAGATATTTACATATTTGACTACATTTAGAGGTAATTTTTCCTTTGCCATTTTTCAAGAAGACAATTTGCTCTTGAAAATATATTTTGTTAGAAAATATCTACATTATTGTTTGTTTATAACGCACACCATGGATGTTTTACTCACCAGAAAAACATACTTTATTTTACATCCACAAAACAAGAAATCAAGCTATTATTTTTGGAGTGTGCACTCTAGGGAAAGCAAGAGCAATCTTTAATGGACCATTATGATTCAGGTACACTGAATTCTGGAAACTAATATCACATTTGCAAACACACTAATGCTGATTTTGTCCATTTATAATTTCTGTTTATGTATTAAGTAATTTGAAACCCCTCACTTTATTAAGAGGAGCAAATGTATCTGTTTTATAATCACAACTGGAATCTCTAGCAGAGATTTGGACAGTAAATTGTTTTAAATTATAAGACATAAAAGCAATCAATGTCCTGTAAATTATATTAGATCTCGACACTGACCCACCCGCCACCTGCAAAGGGGGGGTGTGAGGTTGGCTGAACCCAACTGACCCATGGGTATTGGGCCGGCCCGCATATCACTACTATATGGTATACATGGAACTCCTTGGTGCTTTATGCTACACGATTCATTGAAACTTATATACACCGTGTAGTAAAATATGAGGATATTAGAACTCATTATGGAGTTCCATGACCCATGTAATAGCACTTGGCTTTTGTGCCTTCATGCAATTGCTATGTGACTTCTATATTACAATAGAGGGAACATTATTTTATAAATATGTCAGAAGGATGTAAAAAAAATTCTATTCAGTAAATAAGAATCCTTCTTTTTCTACCCCTTATTTCCATTGTTTTTTCAAATAACCTAGCAACATGTATTGCCAAGAAAATACAATGGTTAAATGTATATAGTTATTTCATGCAAAGGTTTTGGAAATTGGATTAGCAATTAGTGGTTAGAACAGCACAAAATACTAGTTATAATGTTACTGCCATTAATATCTGACATTGTTCAAAATGTGGTAGGGACCAAGACATTGGCTATTTTAAACCATCTCTAAAGGTTATCCATAGCAATGCAATTTATTACCAAGTGGCCTTGACATAAATAAATTTGTTTATCAGTGTACTAGTTTTAGTCAAAAAACTAATAATGTGCATTGAAAGCTTTACTTGCTTGTTTTTGTACACAGCTAACACAGAGGTGTCCTTTTCTTTTGATGTTGGAAATGGACCGGTTGAAGTGATAGTTAGATCCCCCACTACTCTTAATGATGATCAGTGGCACCGGGTCAGAGCAGAAAGAAATGTGAAGGAAGCAAGTTTGCAAGTGGATCAGCTGCCATTACAGTTGCATAAGGCCCCCACCCAAGGTCACACAAGACTGGAACTGTACAGCCAGCTCTTTGTTGGTAAGGACTTTATATTTATTAAGAACAAAAGAAAATGTCTTTGGTTATGTTCTAAACCAATAATAAAAATAAGTGAAAGATTTTATAAAAAGGTGGAATTAGGTGTTGTAAATTTTGCCTTTAATGCATACATACATTCATCCATACAATAAAAAAAATGATGTATAGGGTTACTAAAACATTATTTTAAACCATCAGGATGTCATCAGCATCAATTTGCTGAAAATGCAGACCATGGAAATTCCTGGCCCAAAATCACTATGTATCACTCACAAAATCAGGTTACTAAAGGGAATGCAAGCAGCAACCTAATTTTCAGAAATGTATTGTAAGTCGAACCATAAAGTTGACATGGCTGTAGCATTAAAAATTAACATTTTAATGTTACAGTCATTTCAAATTCATAGTTATGCTCTTATTGCTTTTTACTTGTAAACTGACTAGTCAATACAAATTTTTTTTAACAATGATCTCTTTTTTTAACAATGAAGTACTCTTTTTTGTGCAAAGTTCTGACAAACTTAAGATAGCTGGAGCTGGACTTCTACAGGCATGTTATCTTATTGAAAACAAGGTAAAATACTACTAAAAATGTATCAAAAGAAGCCTTTAAATCATGCACCCTAATGTCTTAATTCTGTCAAAGGCAGCTACTAGGTCATGTGACTACTACTACTGCTTCTAGTCATATGATTTAACTACTCCATGAAAGTGGAGACTCTCAAGGTGGCAATCAATTTGATAGACCCATCTTTCAGTTCCTATGCAAGGAGTGATAGCATCCTACAGGCACATTTAGAAAAATGTCAGGCACCGGTGGTCTGTAGGAATTTCCTTATTCATTTTAATTAATTATTATCATAACATATTTATAGATTATTCACAAAGAAAACAAGGTTGGGGCATTTTCCTACAAAAGTCAGTACACCTTTAAAGCAATAGTTCTCTGACTAAACTCAAGCGTTCCTTGGAGATCCAAAATTTGTTCAGGTTGAACATTGAAGAAACTGTGGTGTTAGTAATTCAGCCATAGATCCAAGAATATCTAATATATAAGTTTTATTATTTTAAAGGGGGCCCTGTTACTGTAAGAAATAATTCTGTAATTATCCACAAGTATACAACCTGTAGTGAAATGCGCCCTGATCATTCCAAAACGGTGTCATTTTATACTATATACTAGGGCATAAAAAATAGTGCAATAGTGCTTAAATACAAAAAAACAATACAATTAAACAATACATACTAAATATATAGTAAATAAAATATAGTGCCATATATTTAAAAAAAAAGCTGCATTGTGCTTATAATATGAAAATACATACTAAAATGCCTACTGTGAAACACTAACAATATCCAAAAATTTGAGTGCATTGTGCATATATTGTAAATAATACAAACTTAAGTGCAAAGTGCCATATAGTTAACAAAACACAGCAACCAGAAAGTATGGATGAATTGTAGCTTTTTGTGTATGTTTTTGTTTGCAGTAGAGGTTTTTCATACAAACATGAATTATGACATACAAAAATAACTACAAAGGGCAGTGATATAAATACAATATTTTGTTACCTAAAATTACATTTTGTTTTTTCCCCACACTACCCAAGGTGCTGCTGGAGATCAGCGAGGCTTCCTCGGTTGCATCCGTGCTTTGAGAATGAATGGTGTGACACTGGATTTAGAAGAAAGAGCAAAAATCACGCCAGGAGTTAAGCCTGGTTGCTCAGGACACTGTGCCAGCTTCGAAATGTACTGCCAGAATGGAGGAAAGTGTGTGGAGAAGTATAACGGCTATACCTGTGACTGTTCAAGGACAGCATATGATGGACCATACTGTAACAAAGGTGAAGTGTTTCTTTGATTCTAAATATTGACACATTTCCTGTCGTGCTATTGCAGCACACACATATATATATATATGTGCAAAGCTTTAATGGTGCAAGTCTTACACCATTAAAGCTTTGCAGCAGCACCTGGGCTTTTTTGCCCTTTTCTAGGCATGAGTGGGCTCTCTCTTTCTCAGCAGCATCAAATAACTGCAAAAGTTATATAATAACCAGTCACAGTAAGATGATTAGCCAGTAAGCGTTGGGTTTTCTTCTGGGATTCTGTTTTTGCCTTCAATTTATATGGTAATCTTAAAGATTCACTTTCTTCATGTATTTTTAGGCCTTGTTTCAAAAGCAGATTATGTTTTAGGTCACACCGATATAAAAATATAGAAAATTTCAAAGGGTTCACGAACTTTTAAGCACCAATGTATATATAACACATAATACATTTCCCTGACAACATTTTTTCTGGTACCCTTAAAACATAAAATGGCGGTTCTATTGTATTTCAAACAGGAAGTTGGTCACAAAAGCTGCAGAAACATAGGCATACCTCCCAACTGTCCCATTTTTCACAGGACATGCTCAGTCCCGGATTGTTACTGAAATGTCCCGGACTTTCTCTTTGATCTCCTGCACGGAACAGCCACAAAAATATAAAGTACAAAGTTTCTAAAACATAATTGGCTTTTGGCAGAGAGCCCAGAATATGTGGTAGGTGCACTTTTGCAATAATTTAAGATAAGCAAAGAAACAATTGTAACTGGAAAGATGGAAAATGCATCATAAAAATTGAGTTTTGTGGTTTGGCCCCAGCTTTCAGCTGGAATTAAAAAGAAATCCAGCATAACCAGGAGTGAGTGTGTATGAGTATGTACGACAGGGAGTAAGGCACCTCTGTCTTTCAAACTGCCATTTTTTTGGTCAAAGGATCTCTCTACATAGCAGGAGCTGGCATTTTATCCCCACTGATATTAAGTATACTTGATCTTAGCTAAAAGGCCAAGAACACTTACACACTACTACAGCAGGTAGCATTTGCCTAGTGACATCAGCTACACTAGGACCACATTTGTCCACCTTAGTATCCATTTGAACATGCCCTTAAAAATAATGTTTGTGCCATGTACCATGCCCATCTGATAATTATTTTCATTATAAAAAATAAAATTGCCACAGTAAATAAATTACAAACCTCCACAGTTTAGGACACACAATGATTTCCTTTAACCTTGAAAACTAAACCCTATCAAGATGGGATAAAATTGTTCTAATGTTTGTATAGCCCAAGTCCATCTTCTTTATAGACAAGTCGCTAATCTAGCATACAATGACTTTCAGGAACCAATGTTATCTTAATGGCTATCAGAGGGACAAGACATGGTCAGCATTGCTATCAAACAGTCATGTAAAGGTATAACGTTGTACAGAGTGCCATAAACTTGTGTTTAGGCTGCTCCCAAACTTTTTTCTGCAGGGAATGTTGAGTATGTACTTTTCTTTTTTTATGGATTTTATCAATTTATATATTTTTACATTGTACTCTTGGAATTGAATGGAACCAGTGGGACTCATTTGTTCAAGAGAATACAACAATATCAGATATTGAACATAAATAGAAGACCTTGCAATGTGCTGCTAGCTCTTCAGCAATACACATCACTATAGATTTTTTTTTCCTTTGGGTGGCATTTTAGAAGAGGAAATAGAATTATAGAACTGAATATTTTATGGAGACAATAAATAATCTTCAGCCGTGTAATTATCTGATAAGAAAAGGAGAAAGTGGTCAAGCATTTATAAAGAATTCATATAAAATATGTACAAAACATCCATAGACATTTCAGAAAAATGTTTGGCATTGTATGCATAAAACATTTTAATTTAATATAGAGCAAAATAAAAACTATCCCCACTCCCAATGCACACATTTTCCCAACTTCTTGCACTGACTGGAGATGCAACAAAGCTCAAATGGCACTACACTGGCTATTGATTTCTGAAACAAATATACTTTGTGGGGCAGTTATGTTGAATAAAATATGTATTCTTTAATGTCTGAGAGGTGCTTGGTTTGAATTGCGTTACTATGGAGACTGCAAATGATTTCCCAATCTTTCATGATGCTTTGTACACTCAGGGGTCTATTTTACTGGTGTTTTAGGATAACTATTAAAAGTTTTACAAAACAAAATATGACAAAACAAAATATGTGGTACCGTGTTAGCCAGTAGCAAAAATAACAAATAAAAAAACAAAATAATACAAAAAGTATTGGAGAAACGATACCTATTTTGGCTAACAATAAAAATACATTGCAACCTTTTGTCAGGCAAAATACAAATGAAAGCTGGAAAGGCACAACATATACAGGGCCACTCCGGCCATGAGGCAAGGTGAGAATCTTGCCTCAGGCGGCACAGAGCGCCCAGTTACCAAGGGCGGCAAAAAGCCGCCTCTGGTAACTTTAAGAGACGAATTTCCGTTTTTTAAAACGGAAATTTGGCTCTTCTAGTGTAGCAAGCACAATAGTGCTCACTGCACTAGCGATGCGGCGCCTCCTCCACCCGCTCCGACACAGGAAGTTAGAAGAGCGGAGCAGGAGGAGGGGCGGCATTGGGGCTGCTGCCTCAGGCGGCAGCAGCCCCTGAAACTTACCTGAACATATATATACTATTAGATCAGTGAAAGGTATTCATGAGAAATAAATTAGGAAGTTATAGATAGATAGAGATCAATTGTACAGATAATAAAATGATTTAGGGTGGGTTGTAAATAGTCTTGGGGCCTAGATCCAGTCAAGTCACATAGTGTGACATGAAACGTAACCCTAAATTAAGGCCCTGTCTTAATGTGTTAAATAACGCCATACATTTGAATTCATAGATCTTCCTTTCAGTTTTAAAGTTCCCTTTTAGAATTAAGACCTTCATGTGATTTTAAATGCAGACGTGTTGCCCCACTGGTGATCATATGATTTGGTGTTGCTTTTATGTCTGTGACGGTTAATCCTTGTGTGTAATTTTTGTCCTGTTTCTCCAATGTATATGCCTCTTGTAGAGCACTAAGTATATGTAATCATGTATACCACATTTATGATGAAGCCCACGAATAGTAGTCCCGAATGGTGTAGGCTTTTTGTGTATTTGATATTGCAACTTGATATTTGCACTGAATGTATTTGCAGGTTTCACATCTGTTGCAGGGAAATGTACATGCTTTAGGTGTTTTAGGAAGGGCACTACTGACAAACATTTTCCTCAGATTAGGTGGGTGTCTATAAGACTAGAGAGGAAGTTCCGGGAATATTTATTTTAGTCTGGTCTATTTTTCTAATGATGTTCAGTTGTGGGTTGTAGGTAACTACAAAAGGTACCCTGGTGTTTTCTGTCTTTTCTTTGTATTCCAAGAATGTGTCTCTGGGTATTTGAGTTGCTCTGTGGATTTGATCATCAACTATTTGCAGATGGTATTCGTGATTAACAAAAGTTTTCTGTGAGGAATGGAGATGTTTATTTATGTCATCAAGTTTTGAGCAAATCTGTTGTATCTCAAAACCTAGCTTAAAACAATTGATTTTTTATTTGATGAGGATGAAAACTGTCCCACCTATGATATGCAGGATGGCCTGTTGGTTTTTAGTATAGGGATGGTTGTATGGTTCCATTTTTGATGTAGATGGTGGTATCCAGGAAGTTGATGTTTGAATAAGAATGGTTAAGGGTAAAGTTCATAGTGGGGTAGAACTGATTACATTTTTGGTAGAATGACAATAGTTCATTTCTGATGCTGTCCATATGGTAAGTATTTCACCTATTTGCTATAAATAGGTTAAGGGCCTGGTGGTGCAGGAAGCCAGTCAATTTTCCTCTAACTGGACCTTAAACAGATTGGCATACTGAGGTGCCATTTTGCTTCCCATAGCACTTCCCATCAGTTGGAGGTATATGACATCCCCTAATGAGAAGTAGTTGTGTGTCAGTATGAATCTGATCAGTTGTAGAGTAGGTAGAAATTTAGGTTAAAGTTCCCTTTAATAATTAAGACCTTAACATCCTGAAGACTGTCATTTTGATTGCAGAAGTGTTGCCCCACTGGTGTATCATGTGATTTGGTGTTGATTTTATGGCTGTGACGGTTTATCCTTGTGTGTAATTTTTGTCCTCTTTCACCAATGTATATGCCTCCTGTAGAGCACTTGAGTGCATGTCCTCATGTAAGCCACATTGGATGAAGCACACGAATAGTAGTCCTGAATGGTGTAGGCTTTTTGTGTATTTTGGATTGCAACTTGATCTTTGCATAGGATGTTTTTGCAGATTTCACATCTGTTGCTGTTGCAGGGAAATCTACCTGCTTTAGTTGTTTTAGGAATGGCACTTCTGACAATCATTTTCCTCAGATTAGGTGGTTGTCTTTTAGTCCGGTATCTGTATGGAGCATGGGTTGTAGGTCTCTTACTCAAAAGTAATTTATTTGCACAACATGTTTCGAGTCTTTGCGACTCTTTGTCAAGTGTCGACTAGGGATGTAGCGAACCGCCGCCGATGTGTTCGCGAACGCCGTTCGCGAACACCGGCAAAAATGCGGACAGTTCGCGAACAGTTCGCGAACATCGAACACCCGCTAAAATCGTTCGACTCGGACGATTCGAACGATTTTTGCCATTCGATAGACCGATTTTAGTGCGATTCGAATGATCGATCATTCGATAGAATGAATTTCATTCGATCGAACGGTAAAATTCTTCTAATCGAACGATCGAACGTTTTAAACAATCGATCGAATAAAAATCATTCGATCGATTACAACATCATTCGATCGAATGGAAAACGTTCGATCTTTAGTTGTCGAAGTAATCGAATTGAAGGATTCGAACTATACTAAGCTTTAGTTTTAGCTGCACTAGAGGTTTGTTGAATTACATTAGAGACAGACTGACACCAGAAACATGTTTTTTTTTGCCATCTAACACAACATTTTTCCTATTTGGACAATTTCCAAATTGCCTAGCCCGAGGGCTGGCCTGTGGGTAAGTTATCCGTTATATTTTCTATAAAGCCATTTGACAGATTCATTTAAAGGAATGTGCATGTATTTGGCATAGACTAGCTACAATCTTGTAACAATACATGCATTGTGCATCTTGGGACTTGTAGTTTTCTTCAATTAAGTGATTTTAGCAGGGATTGTAATTAATGGCACCTGATTGACTTTGAGGTTGGATGTGTGTTAATCAGTTAACTAATAAGGAAGGAAAGGCACGTCTCCTACTAATTGCACTTACCTCTCACTCACTGGGGGTGCTGTGCTTTATTGGCCCTGGAAGGTGTTGCACCTCACCATTATGTTTGTCATGTTGCAGTGCAGCCTGGCCTTGCACCACATATTAATGACGATCTTCAACTGTCAACTGTGGGGAATATTGGCAAATGGAAAGCTAACCAACTACAGAGTGTGTGAGGCTTATCCTTCATTGATATTAACTCAATAATGACTGAAATGCACAAATACCTAAGTCTGTTGGTTGGCTTTAATATGTTGGTCTTGTCATGGGGCTTTTATGTCAGTTCATGAGGCTTTTGGTCCTATTTAACCCCTTCTTCTGTTGTCCAACTTAGAACTCTGTGTTAACTCTGCAAAAAAGGGTTGTTAGGTATATACCCTGAAAATGATGTACCTGCTCTATGTTTCAAATGACATTATCCATGTGTATTGCATTTTTTGAAACCACCTTAGCAAAAGTGAAAAAAGAAACAGACACAGCTTTTGGTTTTGTGGGTTTACTGACAAAATCTCAAACATTTTTATAAGAATAAAATGACAATATGGATTTGTGACAAAACTTTGTTGGTTTGTTGAACACCACATAAGCATTCTTAATAACAATTAAAAAAGTAGCCTATCTGTAACATACAGAAGGAATTGTGGTCTCAACATACATTTCAATATATAACAGCCCCCATTGAGCACTAAAGGCCAGAGCTTTACAAAAGGTTTATAGGGTTACAGGCAAGAATTTCTTGCATGAGATTCATACTGCGCCCCTGTGTCCATGCTGGGCAAGTTTACATAAATTAAATAAGACAAAATAAGTTTGGCATTAAGGAGCCCTGCGTACAAAACCAGAATATAACAATCAATATGATTTATAAATGACACTTGTCAATATGACAAAATGGGCTGTTTGAAAGTATCAGCACATATGAGGTTAGTGCTGGCCAGGTAATGTGTTGGAATAGTTGTTCAATGTAACAACCAGCACTTTGTGCCTTTAAGGCATATCATATACCTGGGACTTGCTATTTAAGTACCACAGGTGGAGGAGGTGATGGAGGAGGAGGAGGAGGTAGTCAGCAATAGCACATATTATGAGTGCTGGGTAGCCAAAGTAGGCCATCGGTAGACAACAATACTTTCTAGTGCAAAGTAACAACCAGCACTTTGTGCCTTTAAGGCATATCATATACCTGGGACTTGCTATTTAAGTACCACAGGTGGAGGAGGTGATGGAGGAGGAGGAGGAGGTAGTCAGCAATAGCACATATTATGAGTGCTGGGTAGCCAAAGTAGGCCATCGGTAGACAACAATACTTTCTAGTGCAAAGTAACAACCAGCACTTTGTGCCTTTAAGGCATATCATATACCTGGGACTTGCTATTTAAGTACCACAGGTGGAGGAGGTGATGGAGGAGGAGGAGGAGGTAGTCAGCAATAGCACATATTATGAGTGCTGGGTAGCCAAAGTAGGCCATCGGTAGACAACAATACTTTCTAGTGCAAAGTAACAACCAGCACTTTGTGCCTTTAAGGCATATCATATACCTGGGACTTGCTATTTAAGTACCACAGGTGGAGGAGGTGATGGAGGAGGAGGAGGAGGTAGTCAGCAATAGCACATATTATGAGTGCTGGGTAGCCAAAGTAGGCCATCGGTAGACAACAATACTTTCTAGTGCAAAGTAACAACCAGCACTTTGTGCCTTTAAGGCATATCATATACCTGGGACTTGCTATTTAAGTACCACAGGTGGAGGAGGTGATGGAGGAGGAGGAGGAGGTAGTCAGCAATAGCACATATTATGAGTGCTGGGTAGCCAAAGTAGGCCATCGGTAGACAACAATACTTTCTAGTGCAAAGTAACAACCAGCACTTTGTGCCTTTAAGGCATATCATATACCTGGGACTTGCTATTTAAGTACCACAGGTGGAGGAGGTGATGGAGGAGGAGGAGGAGGTAGTCAGCAATAGCACATATTATGAGTGCTGGGTAGCCAAAGTAGGCCATCGGTAGACAACAATACTTTCTAGTGCAAAGTAACAACCAGCACTTTGTGCCTTTAAGGCATATCATATACCTGGGACTTGCTATTTAAGTACCACAGGTGGAGGAGGTGATGGAGGAGGAGGAGGAGGTAGTCAGCAATAGCACATATTATGAGTGCTGGGTAGCCAAAGTAGGCCATCGGTAGACAACAATACTTTCTAGTGCAAAGTAACAACCAGCACTTTGTGCCTTTAAGGCATATCATATACCTGGGACTTGCTATTTAAGTACCACAGGTGGAGGAGGTGATGGAGGAGGAGGAGGAGGTAGTCAGCAATAGCACATATTATGAGTGCTGGGTAGCCAAAGTAGGCCATCGGTAGACAACAATACTTTCTAGTGCAAAGTAACAACCAGCACTTTGTGCCTTTAAGGCATATCATATACCTGGGACTTGCTATTTAAGTACCACAGGTGGAGGAGGTGATGGAGGAGGAGGAGGAGGTAGTCAGCAATAGCACATATTATGAGTGCTGGGTAGCCAAAGTAGGCCATCGGTAGACAACAATACTTTCTAGTGCAAAGTAACAACCAGCACTTTGTGCCTTTAAGGCATATCATATACCTGGGACTTGCTATTTAAGTACCACAGGTGGAGGAGGTGATGGAGGAGGAGGAGGAGGTAGTCAGCAATAGCACATATTATGAGTGCTGGGTAGCCAAAGTAGGCCATCGGTAGACAACAATACTTTCTAGTGCAAAGTAACAACCAGCACTTTGTGCCTTTAAGGCATATCATATACCTGGGACTTGCTATTTAAGTACCACAGGTGGAGGAGGTGATGGAGGAGGAGGAGGAGGTAGTCAGCAATAGCACATATTATGAGTGCTGGGTAGCCAAAGTAGGCCATCGGTAGACAACAATACTTTCTAGTGCAAAGTAACAACCAGCACTTTGTGCCTTTAAGGCATATCATATACCTGGGACTTGCTATTTAAGTACCACAGGTGGAGGAGGTGATGGAGGAGGAGGAGGAGGTAGTCAGCAATAGCACATATTATGAGTGCTGGGTAGCCAAAGTAGGCCATCGGTAGACAACAATACTTTCTAGTGCAAAGTAACAACCAGCACTTTGTGCCTTTAAGGCATATCATATACCTGGGACTTGCTATTTAAGTACCACAGGTGGAGGAGGTGATGGAGGAGGAGGAGGAGGTAGTCAGCAATAGCACATATTATGAGTGCTGGGTTAGCCAAAGTAGGCCATCGGTAGACAACAATACTTTCTAGTGCAAAGTAACAACCAGCACTTTGTGCCTTTAAGGCATATCATATACCTGGGACTTGCTATTTAAGTACCACAGGTGGAGGAGGTGATGGAGGAGGAGGAGGAGGTAGTCAGCAATAGCACATATTATGAGTGCTGGGTAGCCAAAGTAGGCCATCGGTAGACAACAATACTTTCTAGTGCAAAGTAACAACCAGCACTTTGTGCCTTTAAGGCATATCATATACCTGGGACTTGCTATTTAAGTACCACAGGTGGAGGAGGTGATGGAGGAGGAGGAGGAGGTAGTCAGCAATAGCACATATTATGAGTGCTGGGTAGCCAAAGTAGGCCATCGGTAGACAACAATACTTTCTAGTGCAAAGTAACAACCAGCACTTTGTGCCTTTAAGGCATATCATATACCTGGGACTTGCTATTTAAGTACCACAGGTGGAGGAGGTGATGGAGGAGGAGGAGGAGGTAGTCAGCAATAGCACATATTATGAGTGCTGGGTAGCCAAAGTAGGCCATCGGTAGACAACAATACTTTCTAGTGCAAAGTAACAACCAGCACTTTGTGCCTTTAAGGCATATCATATACCTGGGACTTGCTATTTAAGTACCACAGGTGGAGGAGGTGATGGAGGAGGAGGAGGAGGTAGTCAGCAATAGCACATATTATGAGTGCTGGGTAGCCAAAGTAGGCCATCGGTAGACAACAATACTTTCTAGTGCAAAGTAACAACCAGCACTTTGTGCCTTTAAGGCATATCATATACCTGGGACTTGCTATTTAAGTACCACAGGTGGAGGAGGTGATGGAGGAGGAGGAGGAGGTAGTCAGCAATAGCACATATTATGAGTGCTGGGTAGCCAAAGTAGGCCATCGGTAGACAACAATACTTTCTAGTGCAAAGTAACAACCAGCACTTTGTGCCTTTAAGGCATATCATATACCTGGGACTTGCTATTTAAGTACCACAGGTGGAGGAGGTGATGGAGGAGGAGGAGGAGGTAGTCAGCAATAGCACATATTATGAGTGCTGGGTAGCCAAAGTAGGCCATCGGTAGACAACAATACTTTCTAGTGCAAAGTAACAACCAGCACTTTGTGCCTTTAAGGCATATCATATACCTGGGACTTGCTATTTAAGTACCACAGGTGGAGGAGGTGATGGAGGAGGAGGAGGAGGTAGTCAGCAATAGCACATATTATGAGTGCTGGGTAGCCAAAGTAGGCCATCGGTAGACAACAATACTTTCTAGTGCAAAGTAACAACCAGCACTTTGTGCCTTTAAGGCATATCATATACCTGGGACTTGCTATTTAAGTACCACAGGTGGAGGAGGTGATGGAGGAGGAGGAGGAGGTAGTCAGCAATAGCACATATTATGAGTGCTGGGTAGCCAAAGTAGGCCATCGGTAGACAACAATACTTTCTAGTGCAAAGTAACAACCAGCACTTTGTGCCTTTAAGGCATATCATATACCTGGGACTTGCTATTTAAGTACCACAGGTGGAGGAGGTGATGGAGGAGGAGGAGGAGGTAGTCAGCAATAGCACATATTATGAGTGCTGGGTAGCCAAAGTAGGCCATCGGTAGACAACAATACTTTCTAGTGCAAAGTAACAACCAGCACTTTGTGCCTTTAAGGCATATCATATACCTGGGACTTGCTATTTAAGTACCACAGGTGGAGGAGGTGATGGAGGAGGAGGAGGAGGTAGTCAGCAATAGCACATATTATGAGTGCTGGGTAGCCAAAGTAGGCCATCGGTAGACAACAATACTTTCTAGTGCAAAGTAACAACCAGCACTTTGTGCCTTTAAGGCATATCATATACCTGGGACTTGCTATTTAAGTACCACAGGTGGAGGAGGTGATGGAGGAGGAGGAGGAGGTAGTCAGCAATAGCACATATTATGAGTGCTGGGTAGCCAAAGTAGGCCATCGGTAGACAACAATACTTTCTAGTGCAAAGTAACAACCAGCACTTTGTGCCTTTAAGGCATATCATATACCTGGGACTTGCTATTTAAGTACCACAGGTGGAGGAGGTGATGGAGGAGGAGGAGGAGGTAGTCAGCAATAGCACATATTATGAGTGCTGGGTAG
This sequence comes from Xenopus laevis, assembly GCF_017654675.1. Lineage (NCBI taxonomy): Eukaryota > Metazoa > Chordata > Amphibia > Anura > Pipidae > Xenopus > Xenopus laevis. The sequence continues at coordinate 48,515,883 of NC_054382.1, read as the reverse complement.
CCAAAGTAGGCCATCGGTAGACAACAATACTTTCTAGTGCAAAGTAACAACCAGCACTTTGTGCCTTTAAGGCATATCATATACCTGGGACTTGCTATTTAAGTACCACAGGTGGAGGAGGTGATGGAGGAGGAGGAGGAGGTAGTCAGCAATAGCACATATTATGAGTGCTGGGTAGCCAAAGTAGGCCATCGGTAGACAACAATACTTTCTAGTGCAAAGTAACAACCAGCACTTTGTGCCTTTAAGGCATATCATATACCTGGGACTTGCTATTTAAGTACCACAGGTGGAGGAGGTGATGGAGGAGGAGGAGGAGGTAGTCAGCAATAGCACATATTATGAGTGCTGGGTAGCCAAAGTAGGCCATCGGTAGACAACAATACTTTCTAGTGCAAAGTAACAACCAGCACTTTGTGCCTTTAAGGCATATCATATACCTGGGACTTGCTATTTAAGTACCACAGGTGGAGGAGGTGATGGAGGAGGAGGAGGAGGTAGTCAGCAATAGCACATATTATGAGTGCTGGGTAGCCAAAGTAGGCCATCGGTAGACAACAATACTTTCTAGTGCAAAGTAACAACCAGCACTTTGTGCCTTTAAGGCATATCATATACCTGGGACTTGCTATTTAAGTACCACAGGTGGAGGAGGTGATGGAGGAGGAGGAGGAGGTAGTCAGCAATAGCACATATTATGAGTGCTGGGTAGCCAAAGTAGGCCATCGGTAGACAACAATACTTTCTAGTGCAAAGTAACAACCAGCACTTTGTGCCTTTAAGGCATATCATATACCTGGGACTTGCTATTTAAGTACCACAGGTGGAGGAGGTGATGGAGGAGGAGGAGGAGGTAGTCAGCAATAGCACATATTATGAGTGCTGGGTAGCCAAAGTAGGCCATAGGTAGACAACAATACTTCATAGTGGAAAGCACAAGGCACACTGTTTTCACTTTGACAGTTGCAGAACATAGGCCATTGTTACATGAATGCTCCCACATGAGAAACACATACAAACAGCGCTTGATTAGCATATGGAACATTTGAAGCAACACTGCACTGGTGATAAATACACAATAAAAAGTGTAGTCATGTGTTTGCAATGATTGGAATGCATTGATCCTTACATGTAACATTTTTTGGGCCAAGTGAATGTGTTTGGCAACACTGCAGCATCACCATAGAAATATGTTAGAGCAAATGCACTTTGATGTTTGTAAGTGCTTTTCCAGATGTTATTGGAAAGGGCGCCATTGGATGTAAGATATGGCACACCTTGGTGCTCATAACACCATACGTATATACATATGTTAGAGCAAATGCACTTAGATGTTTTGAAGTGCTTTTCCAGATGTTATTGGAAAGGGTGCCAATAGATGTTAAAATCGCACCCCCCAGTGAAGAGAATGGAGCACACTGTAAACAATGGGATGTGTTGTTTGGGAGTCAGTCCCATTGCTGGGTAACGGACAGAGTGATACCTGAAGCGTCAATAGGGCAAAGTTTGTTACCAGGAGAAAATAGGCAAAGAGGCCAGTGTCAGATGGTAAATGACACAGACTGGATCTAGGGACGTTTGTCCCCTCGGACAGGACTGTGTCCCCTTCCATGCCCCCTTTCCCTCCGATGTTGAGGAGCTTCAGGGGGTGGAGGGGGAGCAGCAGGTGGACCAGGGACTTCACCCTCAGCAGGGCCCCTTGGTCGGTGAGACTGGGCTGCCACCAGGTCCTGGAATCCTCGATGGATGGCCATCCGGGTCTCCCGCATCTCTGCATAGATATGGGCCATCCACCGCCTCATCCTGAGATCCTGGTAGCGCTGCTGGCGTAGCATGGCCTGCATCACGTTGACGAGCCCCGGTTGTGCCGCAGGTTGATCAGCCAGTCGCCGTCCTTCCTCTTGTGGTGGTCCCCCAATTGCTGTGGCAGCAGCACGATCTACAAGAAAAATCAAATATAAATATATATATTGGACATGTGCATAACCCACAACAAACAAAAGGTTACAAAAGGTTCCAAGTTAGATTGGGGTGGTGTTTTAGTCTGGGGGGTGGCATAAACACAACATTACAGTGGAAATCTCATACCAGTCTGTAGCTTGGAAAACATGTTTTTTCTTAGACAAAAAAAATTGTTTTAAAGGACATGTAAACGCTCCCAACAAAAATGTAATCAGTGAACGGCCTCTTTTAAAGCTTCAGACACGTGCTACTGGTTTTTAAAAGGTTAACAGTAAAGGCTGCAGTATCCCCTTAATCATTTAAATGCCTTCTCCTCTTCTAACTCACTCTTCCCCGCCTCAGGAATTTGCTTTGGCTGTTGGCTCATGAGCATGCTCAGTTCTTCCCAGCTCAGAATACTAAACATACCCTCCATTGTAACAGCCACTAAGGAGATATTATTACTGGTTCCCATATAAACTCTGCTTTTGCTGTCTGATCCCAGGGCCGCCATTAGAAATCACAGGGCCCCGTACAACAAAATTTTCAGGGCCCCATCCACACTAATTTTCTGGGCCTGCCCACCCAGCCTAGGCCCCACCCCAGATCCCGCCAACTCCACACTACAGTTTAAAAACAACACAGACAACAGTGCTAAAAATGGTAACCCCCCCACACACAAGTTAGAAAAAGCCATTGGTGATAAGGGCCCCCCCTGCAAGTAAAAAAAATTGTTCAGATACCCCCAAATTTTATGAAATATTGCTTGTGAGGGTTTTGTGTCTAAGGGGGGCCCGGCCATGCTTCACTTATTTGATTATCCGGGCCCCCCTGTCTTCAGCGTACTGCCTGCCAGCTCTCTGTGCACAGAAGCTTTTCTACTATTAAGATTTCCTGTATCCTTGTGGTCCTTTAAGAATAAGTCCCGTTAAGGGGATCCAATCCCAATGCAGATTTACTGGGCCTTATTCTTAAAGGACCAATGAGGATACAGGAAATCTTAATAGGCGAAAAGCTTCCGTGCACAGAGAGCTGGCAGTACGCTGAAGACAGGGGGGCCCGGATAATCAAATAAGTGAAGCATGGCCGGGCCCCCCCATAGACACGTGCGGGCCCATGACAACTGCCCCCCCGATGGTGGCCCTGTCTGATCCTATTTTGTTCTCCTAACCACCTCTCCTCAGCTTAACCATTACTTGCATCTTTGGTGACACACTGACAAATAAAGGAAGAGTTATTAGTTATAAACATTGATCTTACGTCTGGGGGGCACCACAGGAATCACGGCTGGCGACTGGGCGCGGCGTTCAGCTCGGTGTTCTGTAATGTGAAATAGGACATTAGTAATGCTCTAAACAAGTTCAGGGAGCAATTACATTTGTCACAAACATTAAACATGTCTGTACCTTGAGCTTCCGGGGCTCTATCAGAGTCATCAGTCTCACCCTCTTCCTGGGGTTGCTGAGCAGCATCACCCTGGTCCTGGTCACTGTCCGGGCGCGATGTTTGCGGTGGTCCTGCAATTTTGAGTAAAGAAAGAAAAAAGGTATTAAGAGACAAAAAAAATATAGAATTGCAAGTGTACTTGGCTAGTAGCCTGGTGTACAGACCTCTCACATGCTACAAATCTATTTTATTGCTCATTCGAAATACTAACTCCAATGAAATAGCACAGGAAGGAAGATGAAATGGTTAAACGTAAATCTACTGTATAATGGCACAACTAGGGAGATGAAATGGTTAAACGTGAATCTATAATGGCACAGCTATTATGGATGGAATGGTTAAAACTTAAATACATTTGCAATCATACAAGCAGAAGAGAATTATATAGATGACAATACTTGTGTTTTTTGAGTTGTTTAGCTTTTTATTCAGCAGATCTACACTTTGCAATGTCAGCAATCTGGTTGCTAGGGTCCAAATTAGCATAGCAACCATGCATTTATCTGAATAAGAGACTGGAATAGAATTGGGGATGTTCTGATAAGTTAGATGAGTAATAAAAAATCAATGTGTAGAGCCTTTCTTTCTAGACCCACATTTTAAAGCTGAAAAGAGTAATTTAAAAAAATAATGAAGGACAAGTGAACAGTTGCTTACACTTGGCCATTCTATAACATACTTCAAAGTTAACTTAAAGGTGAACCACCCTTTAAAGCAGTTTCTAAACATTTGTGCTATAGTGGAGAAATGGTTAATAAATAAATGGCTCCCCATTTTGTCAGTTACAGCTGCACTTAATAACTAGTAATAATAAACAAACAGCAAAGCTGTAAAGAAAAGCACAAAAACTCCTCTAATGCAAAACAGAAGCAATATTTTACCAACAAAGTGATATGCTAAAGGGAACATTAGACATTTATGTAAATAATGGGAATGTGGAACAAAAGGAGTCAGATATTTGTTTCTATAAAAGTCTACTTACGTATCCAGTCTGTGTCCAGTTCTTCACTGCCCTCTTTGGCCAAAATGTCCAGAAGCCGGCGCTCATGGGGTTGAAGTCTGAGTGGAGGGACACGCCCTCCGCCGGTCTTCTGGGCTTTAGCTCTCCTGGTAACCAGCTTTGCCCTTAGCCAACGCTTCAGGTCACTGTAGCGCTTATACACAGTTGTCCGATCCCTGTGTAAAGCGCCCACAGTGTTCACCCTGTCCGTCACCTGCTGCCAGAGTTGTTGGCGTCTGGCAGCATTGATGCGATGGGACTGACTCCCAAACAGCACATCCCATCGCGCTATCACCTCGTCCACCAGTGCTCCATTCTCTTCACCGGTAAACCTTCGGGCCATTTTGTTGGTGGGGCCCTCCTCTCCTCCATCATCACCTTCCTCCTCCTCCTCCTCCTCTCTCCTCTCTGAGGCAGTTGGTGGTGGTGCCTCCATCTCCTCCTCCGAGCTGCTCGGCAGCCTCTGTGGCCTCCTCCTGGGGAAGCCTCTCTCAGCCCTGGGTGGGGTGCGTGACACGCTGCGTGCCCCAGATGGTGGTGAGCGAGACACGCAGCGTGCCCTGGGGGACTCCCTGTGTGGGCTGGGGGACACCCTCCCTACACTACGCTCCTCCCTCCCTCTACGGGACCCCCCTGCCCTACGCTCCTCCCTCCCTCTATGGGACCCCCCTGCCCTACGCTCCTCCCTCCCTCTACGGGACCCCCCTGCCCTACGCTCCTCCCTCCCTCTATGGGACCCCCCTGCCCTACGCTCCTCCCTCCCTCTACGGGACCCCCCTGCCCTACGCTCCTCCCTCCCTCTACGGGACCCCCCTGCCCTATGCTCCTCCCTCCCTCTACGGGACCCCCTGCCCTACGCTCCTCCCTCCCTCTACGGGACCCCCCTGCCCTACTCTCACCCCCACTACGGGACCCCCCTGCCCTACTCTCACCCCCACTATGGGACCCCCCTGCCCTACTCTCACCCCCACTATGGGACCCCCCTGCCCTACTCTCACCCCCACTACGGGACCCCCGACTCTCTACCTCCTCCTCCACCCAGGAACCCCTGTTGGTGACCCCCCAGCCCTCCTCTCTCCCCCATCTACCACGACTAAGATCCCACATAGTGTGGGATCCAGCCGCAGTTGGCACCTCACCAGGGCTGGAGAGACGTTCCCCCTGCTCCTCCTCCTCCTCAATCCTCCTCCCAGCCATTTGCAGGCTTTTTTTTTTCAATTGCTTTAAAACACCTCCTCCACCTGTGCAATCTAAATAGCAAGTGCGCAATCAGGCCGAAAATGCACCTAAAATGGCCACTGGAGGGCTTCCTGTATGAAAAAAATGTCAGAAAGGAAGTGGGGCATAAACGTTCGAATCGAACGATTCGAATATAAGTGGGGCAACGATCACTTCGATTATATTCGACTGCTCGATACGACGGAACCATTCGAATCGAAGACACTATTCCCTCGGTCGAATTGTTAAATCGTTCGATCGTACGAGTTTACTTCGACCTAATCGAGTGCGAACCCAAATTGGCGAACGTCCCCAAACGTTCGCGAACGTTCGGCGGACGCGAACAGTCGAAGTTCGCGCGAACTAGTTCGCCGGCGAACAGTTCGCTACATCCCTGGTGTCGACAAAGAGTCGCAAGACTCGAAACATGTTGTGCAAATAAATTACTTTTGAGCAGCATACCTGCCTCATAGGCTATTGCTTGTTACTACTACAAATATTGCTTCCAGTTGAACCTGTACCTGTTGGCGGGTTACATTACAAGGGAAAAGCCGACAAATTGCAGAACATAAGGTAACAGTCCCCCCTGCATAATAATATCAAAGGATAACACAAAGAATCGTTTAAACAAAGCAAAAAAGAATAGCAACTGGACCACCCCACAACCAGGACAAAACCAGAAACTGGACAAATACATAGATTGTTTCAGAAAAAGGGTTACATCCAATTAGGACATGAAAGTCTTAATTTCAAAAAGGAACTTTAAAACTGAAAGGTAAAAGAAGACCTATGAATTCAAATGTATGGAGTTATTTAAAACATTAAGACAGGGCCTTAATTTACGGTCAGCTTTCATGTCAGACTATGTGACCTGACTGAATCCAGACCCCTGGACTATTTACAACCCACCCTAATTCATTTTATTATCTATACAGATGATCTATATTTATCTGTAATTCCTAATTTATTGCCCATGAATACCTTTCACTGATCTAACAGTATATATGCTGTGCCTTTCCAGCTTTTATTTTATTTTGCCTGATGAAGGGACCGTGGTGCTCCGAAAGCATGCAATGTATTTTTATTGTAAGCCAACATAGGTATCACTTTTTTATTTGTTACTTACGAAATGGGAAATTAAGTTTCTTTTCCCAGTATCTCCATCCATGTCCAACATATGTTTTAAACTACATTTATTTATGGAGATATCACATATCGATTCCTTGAGCAGTAGAATATATTACCCTAAGTGAAAGTACCAGATGGTTGGTATCAGCTGAGAGAAGTAATATCTATAACGTGAAATATTTAGGATACTTCAACTATTTCTTTACTTGCAGATGTGGGAGGCTACTTTGAGGAAGGTACTTGGCTGAGATATAACTTCCATTCAGCATCCACAGCAGCAGTAGTCAGTACAAAAGAATTTGGAAATATCCCTCAGAGTTCTGCTTCAGACATCGGTTTAGCCAAAGAAGAGCTACTATTCAGTTTTAGCACTACAAAGTCACCGTGCATCTTGCTGTACGTCAGCTCCTATTCCCAAGATTATCTAGCAGTTCTGCTCAAGGCTTCTGGTAAGGGATGAAAGTAGTGATCTCCTTTTAGCTACACATATATGCACAGACCACCATTCATTCTATGCCACTGCAGACAATTTCGCCTATGTGTATACTATTGCTACATAATGTACAATATATATCTAATAAGTATAATATAGCTTTATAAGATAACTTTAATAATTGTACTCTGCAAAATATATAAGGCCATGAGAAGACACTTGTGAGTGCAATGTTCACATTTCCATATTGGAAAGGCTTGTTTCAGGTCAGAAACCCAATGCAGTCCAGTGAATCACACAACACATTCTCGGAGGCATCTTTTCTATTGATTGTACTCTCCGACACTCCTTTAAAATCTACCATAGAAAAATAAAAAGGACAATTTAATGTAATGTAAGTAGTTACAGGAAAATATTTCCTAATATTGCTAGATTTCCATCCATGTATTGCATATCCATCTGATTTCACTCTGACTATAATGAATAAAACTGGCTTTCATATACAGTACATCTTGTTGTAGCAACACCTCTATAGAATTGCACTACTTCCTTAGCAAGTACTAATGGGAGTGTTAGCATGTGCCCCAAGTAAGCCTTCTTTGATATAGAATGTAAATCAATGTTTTTGTCCACCTACTTTTTTTTTTTGTGGATGAATTGCTACGTTGTAATTGATTCCTTAAACCATGTGCATAGTTCCATTTTAAGGATTTTATCAAAATAAACCACTCCTATATTATTATTATTATTATTAACATGTATTTATATAGCGCCAACATATTGCGTAGCACTGTAAAGTAAATGTGATTATACAACTAAATCACATGAATTATATACATAGAACATATGGAGTTACATACATCACGATCAATACCGGTACAAAAAGGTGAGTAAGGCCCTATGCATAGGCATACACTCTAAAAGGAAGGGAGTAATACACAAGGGGGCACATTTACTTAGCTCAAGTGAAGGATTAGAATAAAAAATACTTCGAATTTCGAAGTATTTTTTTGGCTATTTCGACCATCGAATTGGCTACTTTGATCTTCGACTACGATTTTTCCAACGAACAAATTGCGGTAAGGATTTTACTTCGACGGTCGAATATCGAGGGTTAATTAACCCTCGATATTTGACCAATAGTAAATGTGCCCAAAGGTGTGGGAGTGGCCAAGATCGAATTAAGTGGTTGAGAATGTGGTACTGTATGTGGAGTTGCATTTGGTTGTTAGGCACAGTGAGGGTAGGCTTCTTGAAAGAAGTGCGTTTTCAGAGATTTCTTGAAAGCAGAAAGGTTGGTAGAAAGTTGGACAGACCGTGGGAAAGAGTTCCAGAGGAGGGGTGCAGCCCTTGCAAAGTCTTCAATGCAAGCATGTGAGGAGGTAATGAGAGGAGAGTTGAGTAGCAGGTAAGTAGAGGAGCGTAGTAAGCGGTTGGGTGAGTATATAGAGATGAGTTCAGAGATGTAGGGTGGGGCAGAGTTATGAAGTGCTTTGAATGTTAGAGTCATTAATTTGATTCTGAAAGGTAACGGAAGCCAGTGCAGGGATTGACAGAATTGCGTGGCAGAGGAGGAGCGGTTACTGAGGTGTATGAGCCTCGCAACAGTGTTCATTATGGACTGGAGAGGTGACAGTCTCTGGAGGGGAAGGCCAATTAAAAGAGAGTTACAGTAGTCTAGACGTGATGTGATGAGAGAATGAATAAGAATTTTGGCAGCATCTTGGGAGATAAATGATCATATTTTCCGATATGTTCCTTAGGTGGAAGTGACATGATTTAATAAGTGACTGGATATGAGGAGTGAATGACAGGGCAGAATCTAGGATTACCCCAAGGCACCGTGCCTGGGGAGAGGGGGTGATAGTGGAATTGTTAGCTATGATTGATACTTCTGGGATGTTACTGGTGTTAGTTGGAGGAAAGAGAACCATTTCAGTTTTAGAGAGGTTTAATTTAAGGTAGCGTTGCGACATCCAGGTACAGATAGCGGACAGGCAGGAGGAGATGCGAGTTAGGAGTTCTGGGTTGAGATCAGGAGATGACACATATATCTGAGTATCCTCAACATAGAGGTGGTAGTGGAAACCATACGAGTTGATTCATTTGCCAAGGGAGGATAGTAATAGTCCCAGGACAGAGCCTTGAGGAACCCCAACAGAAAGAGGTAGGGGAGAAGATGCTACTCAGTTGTAGGAGACATTGAAGGAACGATTGGTGAAGTAAGAAGAGAACCAGGACAGGGCTGTGTCACGAAGGCCAAGTGAATGGAGGGACTGGAAGAGGAGAGGGTGATCTACAGTGTCAAATGCAGCTGAGAGATCAAGCAGTATTAGTAGTGAGAAATGATTGTTGGCTTTAGCGATTAAAAGGTCAATAGTTAGTCGAGTCAGGGCAGTTTCCGTGGAGTGTTGTGGCTTAAAACCAGATTGTAGGGGGTCCAGCAGGTTATTGTCAGAGAGGAATGAGGTTAGTCGGTTGTAGACTGGGCGCTCAAGTAGTTTAGAGATGAAAGGTAGCAGAGAGATAGGTCAGAGGTTATCAAGATTGGAGGGATCAAGAGAGGGTTTTTTCAGAATGGGGGTGACAAAAGCATGTTTTAGTTGAGAAGGAAACAGTCCAGTTGAGAGCGAAAGATTAAATAGGTGAGTTAAGGCTTTGATTAGACAAAGATTGGTATTACGGAGAAGTTTTGAGGGAATTGGATCAAGCGGGCAGGTGGTAAAGTGAGAAGAGGCCAAAAGCTTTGAGACTTCATCATCAGTGACAGGGGTGAAGGAGCACATGAGAGACTGGGGAGTGTGGAGGGAGGGTGGTGGAAGTCTAGGGGGGTTGAGTAGTGTAATGTCCCTTCTGATAGTGTCAATTTTGTTTTTGAAGTGCCCAGCAATATCTTGAGCAGAGACGGATGTGCAGGGAGGGGGTGGAGAAGGGGAAAGGAGAGTGTTAAAGGTGGAGAAAAGTTGTGCTGGTTTTATATAGAACAGTACTCAACAAAAACATCTGTCACTTTGAGCCAGATTCAATTCAGTGAAATAATAATTCACTTCCAGTTTTTTTCCAGGGGTTTTTTTTCATGATAAACCATGAGAAGATTTTTTCAGAATTGTTCTGAACAGCATCTCAAATTGAATCTCATCCATCACTTTTCATGTTATAAATCTTTTTCACACTGAATTGAATCTGCTAAATTGTTTTAACTGCTTCAAATAATTTTTATTCAAATTATGGACCAGATTCAATTCAGTGAGAAAACTGTTTAACATGTGAAAACTCATGGATGAGATTCAGTTTGAGATGCAATTCAGTTCAGAAAAACATCTTACAGTTTAACATGTGAAAACCCTATTGAGAAATTAATTTGGAGAACGTTTTTTTTTCTCCTCAAATTGAATATTGACCATGTGTTTTTACACGATAAAACATGAAATAACTTTTTCTCACTGAACTGAATCTGGCCCTATGTCTCATTAAAGCCATTTTTAGAGCAGTCATTGTTAATTATAGCAGCAAATTAAAATGCACCTGCATTTTGTCAATGCAATAACATTTTCTAATCTTTTCTGCAGGTATCCTACAAATCCGATACAATTTGGGTGGCACCAAAGAGCCATACAACATTAATATTTCAGATCACAAAAATATGGCAAATGGTCAGCCCCACAGTGTCAACATCACCAGGAGCGGCAGAAACGTAATATATCAGGTAATCTGCATATTCTGGTCACTGTTTACTCACTAACCATCTATTTTTAGACAAACACCAGCTCCAGAAGTTAACATCTCTAAAGATGGCTGCACATGTACCAACTTCCAATTGAGGAGTAGGATGGTAGGTGTGTATGTGTAGGATCACACCAATTTTGAACAGCCAAAACAAAATACTGAGCAACTACTTAGATCAGATGTTTTAATTTCTTTCTTACATTTTAATTTGCCAGTTATCGTACAAATACATACATTAAAAATGTCATCATAATTAATCTTTTGGAGTGAGGGAGGAAATAACAGTACCCGAAGGAAAATTATACAGACTCAACGAGACCATATGCACGCCTTGCAAAAAAGAGTTGAGGCTCAATATTCTGGAACAGTAGCAGTACTAACCAGTGAGCCCCAATGGCACTATTCGATGGACTTTAATAATATTAAAAACAAAAAATTTAAGAAAATGTAAATTCTTATATAAATCAAGAAAAGTGTTATAGCTTAATGGAAAACTAAACTTCAGGGAAAGTATTATAACTTAAAGGAACCCTACATATCCCTATTGCTTTTTATAGGTTTATACAGGTATAGGATACCTGATCCGGAAACCCGATATCCAGAAAGCTCCGAATTACGGAATGGCTGTCTCCCATAGACTCCATTTTATCCAATTAATCCAAATTTTTTAAAATGATTTCCTTTTTCTCTGTAATAATAAAACAGTAGCTTGTACTTGGTCCCAACTAAGATATAATTAATCCTCGTTGGAAGCAAAACCAGCCTATTGCGTTGATTCAATGTTTAAATTAATTTCTAGTAGCCTTAAGGCATGAAGACCAAAATTACGGAAAGATCAGTTATCCGGAATACCCCAGGTCCCAGGCATTCTGGATAACAGGTCCCATACCTGTATTTAAAGTTGTAATAGTTAACAAGCAGACATCTGGTTTCGTTCTACATTCTGTATTTGTGCTCACTTCAGTACATAGTAGTGTTGGTGAAATTCAATTACCAGTGACCACACACACCGATTTTGGGTCTAGTGCATACAATAAATTGTGCTTCACACAAAGATTTTTTTTTTTGTGTAAAAATACATAATTATGTATTTATTTTGACCTGAGCACACATTTTTAAAATTGTGCACACAAATTATTTTTACACACAGACAACAAGGAATTAGAGGGAACATTCCAGGACCATTTGAAGTGAAAGACAAAGTTTATTTGACACAAGCTCCGTGGATTCTGGGTGAACAAAGATCACATGTAGAAGAAAGAATTTCACTGGCACTCAAAGGCAGGTGCAAGCAGCGATATACCCTTGCGTTTTATTAGCAGAAAAGGTGAAACTTTTTGGGGATGTACCCCTTTGTCAAGCACCTTTTCTGCTAATAAAACGCAAGGGTATATCCCTGCTTGCACCTGCCTTTGAGTGCCAGTGAAATTCTTTCTTCTACATAATATTGGGAGGGTGCCGATCCCTCCTTCACCATGCACCAGGCGTCTAGGATTGAAGGCCAGGGTGTGCGAGTGGTGCCTCGCTTCCAGTGAACAAAGATCACAGGCAATATATAGACTTATAAATGTGAATGTTATGAAGGAGTATGGGTGTAAAAGGGAGTTACCAATGGGAGAGCATAGAGATATTGCTTACAGCTCTGTTCTCAAGGCGAGGGTATTAGGGAGAGTGGCACCAGATAACTTTAAGGAATAGTAACAACTAAAAATGTAATTGTTTTAAAGAAATAAACATCTAATGTACTTTTGCCCTGCACAGGTAAAACTGGTGTGTTTGCTTCAGAAACACAACTATAGTTAATATAAACAAGCTGCTGTATTGCCATAGGGGCAGTCATTCAAGCACAGGATACACAGTAGATAAGAACAGATAAACTCGTCAGAATCATATTGTATATTGTAGAGCGTATATTATCTGTTGTCTGCTGCGTATCCTGTGCCTTTTATCCTGTGGTTGCCCCCATGGCTACAAAACAGCTTGTTTATATAAACTATAGTAGAGTTTCTGAAGCAAACACCCTGGTTGAACCAGTGCAGGACAACAGTACATTATATTGCTATTCTTTTTAAACACTTGAATTGTTTGGTGTTACTGTTCCTTTAAGAGGCTGGAGTGAGGAGAAAGAGGCAAAAGAAATATGGGGAATGAGGATATTAGAGTAGTACTAACAGAATTAGTTAGGAAAATGTGAAGAGTGAAGAAAATTATTTTAATGGCAAATGAGTAGGGAATAGGAATAAAAAAAAGAGTGTATGTAATATGTACACTTCAAGGAAAAGGTAATGAAAGGACACAAGGAAGAGAAAAGCATTTTGTCCAAAATGCAAAGAATATAATGTTGACTTTTTTCATTATATGTGATCATGTCCAATGATAAAAAAATCATGAGAGAAAATTGAACGATTCATCAAAGATTCAATTAATATAAATATGAAACTGGGTCCAGAGTATGCACTTTAGACATGAAAGTCTCATCTCTAATGACTAATAATGATTTTTTTTTGTCAATTCCTCAGCTGAAATTAGATTTCTGTCAATTACTAATGGCAGCCACTAGGAAGTCTTTATTTTTATGTCAGATAACATAAACAAGAAGGTTGATTTAGAATTCAGGAATATAATTTAGTTGTTATTCCATTCATGTAATTGTTAAATTGTATTCACTAATTAACTCTATCTGAATTTAAAAATCCATGTGTTTCAGCAATAGTGAATAATAAATTAATGAGAAACAGGTCAAAATAGTTAACAATATTTGTTTATTGTTCATGTCTGAATGTCATTTATTGGAATATGAAACTGCATATATAGGGGCAAATTTACTAAGTTCAAGTGAAGGATTTGAATGAAAAAAAGTTTGAATATGCAAGGAAAATAATGAGGATTAGTAGAAATCATGGTAAAGTCCACGAATATGGAATGTACGGTTCTTTCATTTAATGTAAATGGGATAAATGAACCCGTTGAGAGCAAGGGTATTTTATGAGTGTAAGAAAAATAAAGCCAAAATAATAATGTTGCAAGAAACACATTTTAGACAGAATCACCTACCAGCGCTAAATCTAAAAACATATTCACAAGTATATATGAGTAACAATCCAGAAAAGAAAGCAACTGGAGTAATGATCTTGATTCATAAAGATTTACCTTTCAAATTAAAGGATTATAAAATAGATTCGGAAGGAAGGTACGTGATAGTAAGGGGGAAGCTGGCCAACCAGGCATGCACATTGGCAAATGTATATGTCCCCAACAATATACAGGTACCGTATTTACAACAATTTTTACAGGTGCTAGAATCCTATAGTGAAGGATTAATCATTCTGGAGGGAGACTTTAACATTATGCTGAACCCGCTTACAGATTCTTCTTCTGGCAAAACTAGCATATCCTATAAAAACCTTAAGCGAGTTAAAAAAATCTTCTTCTGGCAAAACTAGCATATCCTATAAAAACCTTAAGCGAGTTAAAAAAATCACTAACTGATCTACACTTGGTGGATATATGGCGTGTAATGAACCCACAAAAAAAAGACTATTCACACTATTCAAAGCAATATCAGGTTTATTCACAAATAAATTATATAATGGTATCACAACAATGGGCACACTTATTTCAAAACGCCTATATAGCCACATCATTAATATCAGATTATGCACCGGTAATAACGAAATAAACGATACCAGGAGTAACTAAACCAGAGTTCAACTGGCGATTAAATGAATTTTTATTACATAATGCAGATAACAAGGATATGATACAAAAATGGATCAAACTAATTATATTAAACAACATAACACCAGAGATTTCGCCATCAACTTTATGGGAAACTGTAAAATGTGTTTTAAGAGGCTATCTGATAGCCCTGGGTTCCAAGCTGAAAAAAAAGAGAGAAGAGGAGATTAATAATATAGTACAAGAAATATCCCAACTAGAACAGATCCATAAAGAAACAGTAGCACAAAAGACGCTAATAGTTTTGGAAAATAAGCGCATTCAACTTAAAGCCCTTTTAAACCATAAAGTTAAAAGAGCATATTTAAGAACAAAACAGAACATATATGAGTTAGGGGATAAATGCAATAAATACTTTGCTAAACTATTAAAAAAAACACAGTCTAATAATAATATCATAGCAATTAAAAATGCAAAGAATATTACCCATTATGATACTAAGGGAATAGCAGAATCGTTTAAAGATTATTATCAAGCATTATACAGAATACAAAAGAATAATCAACCCTTAACCAACTTAGAAAGAATGGAAAAATTCATTAAAGATGCAAAACTGAAACCACTTACAGAAGAACAGGCAATAGAGATATAAATATGGGGTGCCGTTTGTCCCAAATACATTCTGTATACAAAACTATCGCTAATACACAGAATGAATGTCTCTCATGTTATATAAGTATTTGTGACCATACACAGAGAAAAAAAATATACAAAATACTTATTTCTATTAAAGAATGAAAACAAAATCTGGTTAGTGCACAAAAGCATGTCATTATATCACAAACTCCATTCTGTACAGTTTAACAAGCAATCTGTCGCACAAATGTATAACCTCCATGTAACGGACACACTTATGTGCAAAGTTACTTACAGAATGAATTATGTAAAAACAAAGTTGGACATAATATATAATAGTGTAACTAACTAGTGCTTGTCAAGCTAGATTTGACTGACAAAATAGATATCTGTGACAGAAAGCAAGATTTTATAGTACAGGATTCATTCTTTCCACAAAATGACAGTTTTGTTTCACAAAACAGATAAAATAACCATTCTGTGAAGCAACACTGTCAGTCACATTCCTGAACCAATAATAACAAAGCTTATTGCCATATACAAACAAGATGAGAAGTTGCCAGCTCTGCTCCACATGGCTAAGGCAAAGTATCTGGCCTGCTATAGAGGGCGCCCTCTAATGTCCCCTCTGCTGCATAGTAATAAACATGAACAAACCTTCCCTAAAAGAGCTGCTGTTAAACACTACAGGTTCATAAATGGAAGTTTTTACAAATGGCTGAGAAATATAATGCTGCACTTATAATGATTGTAGAGAAAGAAAAGTATGCAAAACCTATATAAATATGATCATTTTAGTTGATATGGCTATTCTTATTGTTGTAACCTGCTTGTGTGGCCATTTTGGTTAAGGGCATTCCTGCTGTTTTGCCATTATTTTATGACTAACTCCTGTTCCTCATTCTGTCTAAGCTGAGAGTAATAATGGGACAGGCCACACCCACCTGCAATGTTGTATTAAATGTACCAGAAGTTACTGTGCTTGTCTGGCTGCTTTGCCTGACTCTCAGAGTCAGTTATAAGTTTTGTATATGATAGTTAGACTCCAATGTCTCCTCCTAGCTGTAATCTTGCACCAATTAGCTTGTAGTAGTCTCTTAATAATGTGCTTACCTATAGTTCAACTACTACATAATAGCTTTAGCCAGAGACTTGGGACTGATCATGTGCACGCATACCTCCCAACTGTCCCTTTTTCAGAGGGACAGTCCCTCTTTTGACAGCTCAACCTGAGGTCCCTCATTTGTACTGGAAAGTCCCTCTTTTCTCTGCACTGAACAGCCAGAAAAATAAACAGAATTTCTGACTTAATTGGCTTTCGGCAGAGAGGCCAGTACAGCTAACAGGTGCAAATAAGATACTTTGTAACAATTTTGAGATAAGAAAATAAGTAATTTTAACAGTTTAGACAAGGAGAAATATTTTCAAACTTTTATAACCTGCCAAACTTTGTAAAATGAACATGGTTATTACGGGGTGTGGCCACAAAAATGGGTGTGGTCAAAAAAATTGGCTGCGCTACATGACAAAAAATTTTTTGTCCCTTTTTACTTCCAAAATGTTGGCAGGTATGACCACGCATTCTGTATAGTATGATGTGAAGGTTATATGAGCAGCCACTCCTGAGTACTGTGTGTAAACAAAAGGGGGTCATTTAGGCAGGGGCAATTTTAGGGGATCATAATCTATTTACATAGAAGCAACAAGCTGCACAATGCTTTATATTTATTTATAACAAAAGACTCTAATGATGCCGTCCCTTACCTGCCCAGTGCTTAACCCTTTCACATCAGAGTGGGTCGAGGGGAGCACAACACTAGAGCAGAGAGCACAACTGTGCCCAAGTCACATGCATGTCCAGGGCCGCCAGCAGGGGGGACAAGTGTTCCGGGCCAGAAGTGCTGCATTTTTCAAAGAGCCGGGTCCCCTTTACGAGCGCCCAAGCCATGGGGCCATTTCGCATATTACAGATTGCGGAAGTGCCGAAAAGACGAAGCTTAAGTCCTGAAGCGGCGAAAAGACCCAAATTCACGAAAGGAGGTGAAGTTGAAGTCCTGAAGCCTTTTGTTTACACACAGTACTCAGGAGTGGCTGCTCATATAACCAACACATCATACTAAACACACTTTGGGGGTCATTTATCAACACTGGGCACATTTGCCCATGGCCAGTAACCCATGGCAACCAATCAGATTGCTGCATTCATTGTTCTACTTGCAGATGGCTTTTAAAAGCTAATCGCTGATTGGTTGCTATAGGTAACTGCCCATGGGCAAATTTGCCCAGTGTTGATAAATGAGCCCCAATGTGTGTGCACATGATCAGTCCCAAGTCTATGGCTAAAGCTATTATGAAGTAGTTGAACTATAGCTAAGCACATTATTAAGAGACTACTACAAGCTAATTGGTGCAAGGTTACAGCTAGGAGGAGACATTGGAGTCTAACTATCATATACAAAACTTATAACTGACTCTGAGAGTCAGGCAAAGCAGCCAGACAAGCACAGTAACTTCTGGTACATTTAATACAACAACACAGGTGGGTGTGGCCTGTCCCATAATTACTCTCAGTTTAGACAGGAAGAGGAACAGGAGTGAGTCATAAAATAAGGGCAAAACAGCAGGAATGCCCTTAACCAAAATGGCCACACAAGCAGGTTACTACAATAAGAATAGCCATATCACCTAAAATGATCATATTTATATAAGTTTTGCATTATATATTATATATTGCAGCATTATATTTCTCAGCCATTTGTAAAAACTTCCATTTATGAACCTGTAGTGTTTAACAGCAGCCCTTTTAGGAAAGGTTTGTTCATGTTTCTTACTATGCAGCACAGGGGACATTAGAGGACGCCCTCTATAGCAGGCCAGATACTTTGCCTTAGCCATGTGGAGCAGAGCTGGCCACTTCTCATCTTGTTTGTATATGGCAAGAAGCTTTGTTCTTATTGGTTCAGGAATGTGACTGACAGTGTTGCTTCACAGAATGGTTATTTTATCTGTTTTGTGAAACAAAACTGTCATTTTGTGGAAAGAATGAATCCTGTGCTATAAAATCTTGCTTTCTGTCACAGATATCTATTTTGTCAGTCAAATCTAGCTTGACAAGCACTAGTTAGTTACACTATTATATATTATGTCCATTTTTTTTTACATAATTCATTCTGTAAGTAACTTTGCACGTAAGTGTGTCCGTTACATGGAGGTTATACATTTGTGCGACAGATTGCTTGTTAAATGTACAGAATGGAGTTTGTGATATAATGACATCCTTTTGTGCACTAACCAGGTTTTGTTTTCATTCTTTAATATAAATAAGTCTTTTGTATATTTTTTTTCTCTATGTATGGTCACAAATACTTATATAACATGAGAGACATTCATTCTGTGTATTAGGGATAGTTTTGTATACAGAATGTATTTGGGACAAACGGCACCCCATATATAAATACCTTTTACATATAAAGAGATTGAAGAAGGAATGACAATTTGCCCCCGGGAAAGAGCCCAGGTCCTGATGGGTATATAGCTGGGTTTTATAAATTATTCAAAACTGAGATAATACCTTTATTACAATCACATTTTAATAATATTTCAGATGAGAAGGGGTTCCATGCCCAGGCAGCACATATTACGATCATTCCAAAACAAGATAAAGATCCTCAATTATGTTCAAGTTACAGGCCCATATCCTTAATAAATAATGATATGAAAATATATGCCTACATATTAGGAAATAGATTGAAACAATACTTACCATCAATGATCCACCAGGATCAAGCAGGTTTCGTACCTAAAAGAGAAGCAAAGGATAATATAGCAAAAACAATATCTATAATACAGTATACAAAAAAATTTCATATCCCAACTTTTCTGCTTACGACAGATGCCGAAAAGGCATTCGATAGAATAACTTGGGCATTTTTGGAGAAAACAATGATTAACTTTGGAATTGGGGAGCATATGAGACAGAGAATACTGGCTTTATACGACAGACCGACTGCCTTGTTTCTAATGGTGATGGAGGTACTGCTTTCCAATATAAGAAACAATCAGGATATTTCGGGAATGAATATAAAGGGTAAAGAATATAAAACCGCAGCATTTGCTGACGATCTACTGATTTATATAACAAACCCTTTAATTACCCTACCAAATTTGATAAGCTTATTGAAGTTATTTGGAGAATTTTCAAATTTTAAAATTAACTATTCCAAATCTGAGATCGTAAACATAAATGTGAAAGAGGACATCGCACTGCAGATTAAACAAAATTTCCCATTTAAATGGTCGCTATCTACCATTAAATATTTAGGGGTAAATATATGTGGGGATCTGGGGAAGGCTTACCAAGATAACTATATACCTATCTTAATATCTATACAAAAAACAATAGATAAATGGGAAAAAATCAAAATGTCGTGGACAGGAAGATTACAAGCTATAAAGATGGTTGTTATGCCAAAAGTATTATATCTATTTCAAGTTCTACCAATAGATTTACCGCAAACATTTTTAAAAAAACTAAAATCGCTGATTATAAGGTTTATATGGAATGGGAAAAAAGCAAGAATTAGTTATAAAATCTTAACGGACCCTAAAGAGAAGGGTGGGATGGCGGCACCAGATCCATATCTATATTATACTGCTGTACATTTGGTTAGAATATTAAATTGGATGACAAGAAAAGGGAAAAAAGATTGGAGCCATATTGAACAAGAGTGGGGAGATTATCCAACGGAAAATGCGCTTTGGGACGACAAGTGGGTAAAGACTAAAATGATAGCACAACATCCCTTAATAAGTACTACCCTCAAAGTATGGCACAAGAATAAAGTAGATATGTATCTGACCCGGGCTCCATATGTGTTACAACCATTGATGCTTAATCCAAACTACCCCCCTAGCTTGGAAAGGGGAACATATCAAAGGTGGGAGAAATGGGAGGATAAACCCACAAAAATTCGAGACTTTATCAGAGGAGATAAGATTATACCTTTACAGGAACTACAAGAAAGATGGGGGAAACATCCTAGGGATATATGGGGATATAATCAATTATATTATTTCATAAATATGAAAAGAGAGAGAAACTGGGACAGACCATTAACACAATGGTAAGAGATAATAGAAACTGACCCAGACTTGATTAAAGGTATACGATATCCTCCTTAATTCACGTGAATTTAAACCACCATCATTTTGTCATTCCTGGGAGAAAGAACTGGGTGTTAATATATCAGAACAAATGTGGTTGAATATTTTCAAGCAAGGTAACAAAAAGGCAAGGGCATCAAAAATGAAAGAAGCAATATATAAAGTAGTTACAAGGTGGCATTTAACTCCACCAAAGCTTAACAAAATATATCCACAAATGCAAAATATGAAAATAAAAAAGATAAAAAATGCAGGATATATGATTAATGCATTAATGCACTATCCACTCAATGCCTCCCCTGTATTTATTTTTTGTATCCCCCCCCTTTTTTTCTGTGTATTGTTTATTTTGTTTTTTGTGTGGAAAAAATAAAGAAAGAAATTAAAAAAAAAAAAAGTTAGAATATCGAAGTAATTTTTTGGGTACTTCAACCATCGAATAGGCTACTACGACCTTCGACTTCGATTCGAACTAAAAATCGATTGACTATTCGACCAATCGATAGTCGAAGTACTGTCTCTTTAAAAAATACTTCGCCACTTTAAACCTACCAAGGTACAATGTTAGCCTATGGGGACCTTCCCCATCACTTTTCTAACCTTTTTTTGATAGAAGAATAATCCTTTGATCGATCGCTTAAAATTGTTCAATTCGATTTTTACTTCGATCGATCGAAGGATTTGCGCTCAATCCTTTCGAATTCGATATTCGAAGGATACAATTCAAGGGTCGAATGTGAGGGTTTATTAACCCTCTATATTCAACCCTTGATAAAGGAAGATTATTTCATACTTACTTCCTTTCCTAGACGTACTCCATGTCAGTACGTTACGGGATAGCCCCTCCTCCCTGCTCCAATTAGAAGGAACCTCCCCAAGCCTTTAAAAGGCCAACCACACCCACCTACCGGCGTCTTTGTAACAAGCTCTTAAATTACCGGAAAAGAAAGGGCGGGTGTACTGACATGGAGTACGTCTAGGAAAGGAAGATCTCGGTAAGTATGAAATAATCTTCCTTTTTCCCTAGACGTACTCCATGTCAGTACGTTACGGGACATAGCAAGTTAACGTTATCCCATGGGAGGGAATATGCTTTAAGAAGAAACTGTAATAAGGAAAGGAGTATCTCTGACTAGATAGTCCACCATCATGCAAACTCCTTACCTTAATATAGAGAGTCCAGGTGAAAACCCCAGAATAAGTTCACCAGGCTAAGAATAGAGCTATAGTATAGCATATACTATAGAGAAAGAGAGAGAGAGCGCGAGAGAGAGATGTTAGCCCACTGAGAGTGAGGAACAAGTTAGCTCACTAACCACCACTTCACCCTCCAGAAGAGAGAGAGAGAGAGAGAGGAAGACAGTCCTGTAAAAGGCGAATTCAGCAAGCTGAAATACTTACTCTCCTACTCACCAAATAGCATTCATCACATGTATGCCTAAATTCAGTGCAAATTGCAAGGTACCTGTAAGAAACACTTGGTAGGAGTAAGAACCCAAAACAGACACAATATAGAAATGATCTACTTAGGATATATCCATAAATGTAGGATATCCAATGAACCCTGAGGTACCCAAGGCCAGTACCATAAATATCTTCATATCAGAATGCATGTTACCAGGACTGTTCTAACCGAAAGCAGATCCTAAAGATCGGAGACAAGGGCACCTGAGAAAATAATTGGGATTAGAATTCCTTACCCTGTGTAAGGTCCTGTGATGAGGCAGACTCAATTAACTGTAAAGAGTTGAGCAACTCCAGTACCTAGAAAGAGCCCCTGTTGGTTGACCCAACCTAGTACTCTGAGAGGTATAACTGAATACCCCTAAGGTTACAGATCCCAATAACCACAGTGCAACTAAAGGACTAATTCCAAGATTTATGGAGGCAGATTATATGCCCTGGATAAATGTTTCTAGTCACCCACAAACCTGTGTTCTCTCTACCCATAAGGGACCCACTTATATGTGGAATCAACTATACTACATATTTAATCGTTGAGGCTGACCTTGGAACTGGAGGGACGCTATGGATGTTCCAGTAAGTGTCAGAAGGGCCTCTGATCTACTAGAGTCATGCTGGGTCATATGTATCAGGAGTGGCGCAGGAATGTGAATCCGAGAACAAACCAGGATAATAGGAGTGTTGTATCTGGAAGTTACTGTACCTGGACATTGAGCTCTGTGCGAATGTTTCAGACACAATTTCAGCAGGTGTAAATGTAATCCCCCTAGCATAGGGAATAATGTGACAGACATGGTCAAAACAGACAAAAAAAAAAATACTTCCAAGCATCCCATTTGAAGCTAGACAAACCTGTATGACAGATACATAAAATATCCTTAATTCATTCTCAATGAAATTAATGACTAGAAGTGGTAAGAGATTACACTCTACTGTAATGACTGCAACCGTCCCACTTAAGGGAAGACTATGATCCTGCTCAGAAGAGCCAAGTACATTTTCGGGCCGAAACAATAGGACAAGTAGCAACTGCAGTATGTAACTGTAAGGAGGAAAGATCCAAAACTGCTGGTGTTCCAAGAGGGCACAGACATAGAGAGGGAAAATAATTAACGCTCCTAGGACGCCTCCATCTGCTGTCCAATCAGTTACCTATCTGGTGTGGAAGAACAGCCAGCCCTGTATTCTAAAAGACCACTAACTAGGGGATTGAGAAATTGAAGAAAAAAATAAATAAATGGGCCCAAAATAAGTGCCTTCTGGACACAGAGCCTTAAGTCACAAAGCCGTTTTGATGATAGTATAAGGTAGTATAAGCAGAATATCCCTATCCTGGGCCAGACTTGAACAGAGGTCATCTCTATGGACTAACAAGACACTTTGAGGACTCCTATAGCCTGAAAACCCTTGGTTTGAAATATATACCTTATGCAAATTCCCAGTGGCCTGATATGTATGTGTACCCTGTCTCTATAGACACCCTGTATTGGCAGATAAAATGTCTCATCTATCCTGACATTAAGAATATCAGTAGAAATAGTATAGGAATAACACTGGGTAGTGGCTCCCCTCTCTAATTTGTAGAGGCACTAAGGAGTCACCCTAGAAAATGGTAGAAATACATCTGGGGATCCTTCAGCCAAGCATAGAGAACTGTATACCTTGTTCTTCCTTAAACTTATGAATATGGAATTTCCACAGGTTGCACCCCTAGAAACTAGCCAGATGTCCTGGCTGCTATAGTAATTTATGGATGAAGAGTTCAAGTACTGATTGTTCCAGGAATCTTCAAAAATACTATATGTTGCATAAAAATATAGGTTTATTGAGCCAACGTTTCTGGTTCCAAAAAAGAACCCATCCCAAGGACACAAATCATATATAGATATCTGTGCAAACATATATACACACTCATATACATGCCTTAGTATTAAAATATATGCACCTGCCTATGGCCCTCTTATAGATGCAAACATATATGTTGCTTGGTAGACCAGTTGTATTATGGAGTTTATCAATTAATTGAGCATTTGTTCTGAAGGCAGTAGAATCCCCCTGCAGGATGTGGGCCATGGTGCAAGCATATATTAAAATATGTGATAATAATATGTACCTCGGTCAGAGTCCTAAACTCCTGGTAGAGCACAGTACCCGACCCCAGAGCTCGAGCTGCTTGGGTAGTAATAAACTGCACAATTGACTGGGCAAAGCAATTATCTGGTCCTCCATTCGTTCAGGCAGTGATCGGTGATACAAGGCTGCTGAATCTGGAAAAATGTACATTCAATGGTCCCAAAAGTAGTACATACCTGTGGTTATTGTTAACCCAGCAATCCTTAGGACAGACAGGCTTCAGAACTCCTGTAGTGTTTATCAAGACAAAGTTAAGCTTACCTGCCATTGGGAAAAAATATTGCCTAGTGTCTAATTTATTAAGCCATATCTTATCCCAGGAGCAATGCCATGGAATGAAAAGACATTCATATGTAGGTATTCCTATCAGTAGTCATCTGGATTAAACCTGAATGTACCCCAGAAACAATTACAACCCCATGTAATGCATAGTTTAGGTTAGCTGCAGTCAGAGCAAACCTATATCCGACCTTCATAGCCACCCAGTCCAGTGATCTACATCTATTAGAGCTACTGGTTCAAGGTGAGCAATAATTAGAGCATATCATACTGCAGAGAATAGGAGCATACCGATATGATCACAGCAACATGTAATACATAAAATATTAGCTACTGCTTAGGGCAAGCGTAAATCTGGTCCTAGCCGTTCCCAGGCCTGTGCTTTACATACCTTAGGGCTACCTATTCCAGGTGAGCCATAGCCAGGGTATATACTGCAGAAGAAAATATAAGCACAGATTCAATCACAGTAACATGAAATACATAGTTTATATTAGCTGCTGCTTAGGGCAAGCATATCTCAGGGCCTAGCAACTCAAAAGGCCTGTGCTCTACATCCATTAGGGCTACTTGTTCCATGAGAGAAATAGCCAACTCGTAAACTGCAGAAAACCTGTAGTACATAGATAGGTTAGCTGCTGCTTATAGCAAGCATGTATCAGGACCTAGCAGCAAGACAGATCTGTGCTCTACATCTCACAGGGCTACGTGTTCTTTGTGAGCAATAGCCAGAGCATAAGCTGTATAACAAAATAGTAGCACAGGTACAATCACAGCAATATGAAATACATAGTTAGATTAGCTGCTGCTTCGAGCAAGCATGTCTCAGGGCCTAGCAGCCAGGCAGACCTGTGCTCTACATCCTGTAGGGCCACGTTTTACATATGAGCAATAGCCAGAGCTTAAGCTGTAGAACAAAATAGGAGCAAAGGTACAATCACGGAAACATGAGGTCCATAGTTTAGATTAGCTGCTGCATAGAGCAAGCTTATATCAGGCCCTAGCATTCAGCCAGACCTTTGCTCGACCTCTATTATGGCTACCTGTTCTATGTGAGCAATAGCCAAAACATAGAATGCAGAACAAAAATAGTGCAATACATATTATGGATTATCTGATGTTTATAGCAAGTATATATCAGAGCCTAGCAGCCCCCCCAGCCCAGTGATCCATATTCAATAGGGCTACTGGTGTCCTATTTGTAAATGGCTTGTGCTTTCAGGCAGGAAACAATCATAACACAGTGCAGATAAGCATATGAATATATAGCATGCAAGCAGTTAGTTAGACTTTAGTACACTGCAGAACAGCATATGGACACACTCCTTACCTGCTGCTCATTAGGCAAGGCTGGAAGCAGACCCTTTAATGTCACAAATTCCAGGACACTCTATTGTTAACGGGAAAACAGGCCTCACAAGTTTACTGACAACAGCAGGATTTACCTGAGGCTGCAGCTTCCTCACCTGCTGAGTTAGAGAGTGGGCGGGGCCATCTCCACTTGCTTTAGCTGGACCTGATTATACTCAGCTGGTGTCTGCATAGGCAGGGAACCCAAAGCAACTGCGTAGGTTATACTGAGGCGAATTGGATAATTAGTGTTGGTGCTTCCTGCACAGGCCCAAGTTTGCTATAATATGAAGCCTATAGCGAAACTTTTTTTATATTTTTTATTTTTTATTATTATTTTAACTACCTCCACCTTAGGAAAGTCTGTTGAGGGAGGCAGTTGGCCATGACCTGCCCCCATTAAAACAAAAATAAAACAAAGGTAACAGGGGGCAGTAAGGTTCAGGCCCCTAACTAATTAGCCTAAGTTAACTGCCACCTCCCTCGCCCATTCGTAAAAATGGGGTGTAGGGGCCACATACACCAGTGCCGCCTGAGGCCAATCTGGGCAGGTCGGGAGGGCACACGAATGGGGGGACAAGCACCTGCCACCCAATGCTCTTGATAGCAATACAGGAAGGCAACTGAAATACAGGCAGACAAGGAGTAGCAAACATTGCACCTCAGTGCCTTACCTGATTCAAAAGCTGAAGTTCAGAAGACTCCAGGTCTGAGGTAGTGTGCTGGGGGGAAAAAAGGTCCCATGGACCAAAACCCCTGTCCCTAGGACGCCTTCCGGGCAGGCCTAATGCTTTCCTAGGCGTAAAAGAGAAAAACAAAAATTTGCTTCTAATGATTGAGGCCTTTGTTCAGAGAACAAAGCCAAGAGCATAAGAGAAGGAAAAAAAAAGACGCCGGTAGGTGGGTGTGGTTGGCCTTTTAAAGGCTTGGGGAGGTTCCTTCTAATTGGAGCAGGGAGGAGGGGCTATCCCGTAACGTACTGACATGGAGTACGTCTAGGGAAAAATGTGCCTCATACTGTGTTTACAGGATGTAAAACAGTCAACTTGTTTTACTGTAAGGAACAAGACAAATAAAAAGGGAAAGAAAATCAAAGAACATGGAACTAAAAAAGAAGGTTATTGTATGTTGCTTTTATGCGCACTCCACTTTAGGTGGGTGGGGAAAATTTGTGTGTGGCTAAAAAATTTCCACAGTGCTACACACTCTACTTATTCACCTTTACCAGGCCCCTCAAGCAAAAACATCTTCTGCTGCCTATTCCTAAATTACCTTGTCTGGAAAGGGTAGGGATAGGGTTGATCATAGGTAGAGTTGGAAAGGGACAAGGTAGGTCACTGCCTAGAGCTACAGCTGAAATTATCTGCCCAGCCTTTATACAGTTAAAAAATAACAATATTTACTAACATAATAGTAATCCGAAGACATATCTGGTCCTTGCTGGTCTCTAATTTCTGTAAATGAACATGTGCTTATTCCAAATTGCTTCCAGCATTATCTAATCAAATTAACTTAAACAGTAATAGGAACAAAAGGAAAACCCCGCCTCAAGCAATTTTTACTTTTAATCCTGTGAGACCAAATGTTTGAGTGGATGGTACATTATTCCATTCCATGGTGGTAAGCAGATTCCATGTAATTTGTATGGGTATGGGGTGGGGGGGTGATACTACAAGTTTACATGCTTCATACACACCTAGTTAAGCTAAATAGGTATGGGAGCAGTATACTGTGCACTTACAATTAGAGAGTGTAGTCCAGTCCAGTTAAACACATTGAAAATAAGATGTTTCCAAGGCTTAGCCAATAAATACAAAAGGAAATATGTGGTGTTTTTGGATTTATTCGCTAAAAATAGGGCCAATCTTTTAAAGTGGAAATTGGGGAGGCCTCCTCACACCAAAGTGACCTGCCGTGCTGTGTGGAACTTGCTGTCTGACATTAGCTATGATAGGTAAAGTACAAGATTTCATAGCCAGGGCACACTATACCTGCTTTATACTTTTTTGCATACCCCTTCCAGTATAGTCTAGTTTAAAAATGTTTCTCCTATACATAGTTTCTTTTTAACCCTGTGAGCTGTTTCTTTTTGTCCCAAATTGCACCTAATTATGTACCTTGGAGAAGTTGGTCAGAAACTATGCAGACACCTGAATATTTAAAAAAAAAAATCACTTTTTATGAGTAGGAGCCATCTGGTTGCTTAATTATAACACATTAGAAGTGGATTAGAGGGATGATCAGAAAAGCATATACTTGTTTTTTTTTTCCTTCCAAGAACAGGTCTTTGAATTGTTGAAGTGACTTGAAAGGTTATATGCAGTGTCACACATATACAAATAGCTGCCAGATGACAGATAATTATTCATGACTGTGCAAGCTGTACTGCAACTGGTGCTTTGTGTTCTGCGCATAAGAAAGCTATGTAAAAATTGCTGAATATTTTACCAAATTGTCTCATCTTCTGCCTTGTTGATTTATTCCAAAAACAGAGTAAGTAGCCTTGAGACATTTCATCCTCATTGAAAAACTTCAAAGTAGCACAAGAGTATGTCCAACATTGCATTCAAAAATTGCCCTGACAATATTCTTTGTGTGGCATGTAACTGCAGGCTGGCTGTCAAGCACCATCAATGTATTGACAGTTCAATCCTCAGTCTATGGAGAGTAACTGCGAAACAACTTATAATGCTTACACAATTTTATAGATATATATTAATAATATAATATATATTTCATATATATCTATATATCTATCTATATATATATATATATATATATATATATATATATATATATATATATATATATTATTAATATATAAAAATCAGTCATCAGTTGACAAAATTTAAATTTTTGTGTATAGAAGTGCCCACCACTGCTGTGGGACATTGCTGTTTAAACAAACATCTCTATTTATAAGGAAAAAGGGGTTGTTCACCTTCCAACACTTCTTACAGTTCAGTTGTTTTCAGACAGTTCACCAAAATAAAGACTCTTTTCAATTGCTTTGTATTCTCGGTTTGTAAAAGATTTTCAAATTTTGAAGTTTAAAGGTTTATTTTTCACATTTGAATGTCTTTCTGAGGCAGCTCTGGGAAGGGGAGATCTTCGACTCTGTAACTGTTCTAAATTGATACATTAGTTAATATATTTCTTATCTTTGTCACTGCTGAGCAGATACTACCATGAGTGTCATTAAAGGCAGTTGCTAAAATTGATACAACAGTTTCTTATATTCCAGAGATGCTGCTGAGAAATGTAACAGCTAATGGAGCAAATTGTAACAGTTCAGATCTGTACCTGGATTACTGAGCTTCCAGACTGAAACACTAGAGACAGGAACAATAAACTTTAAACTTCAAACAACTGAACTGGAAAAAGTTTTTGAGGCTGAACAACCCCTTTAAGAGACAGGCGATTATCATCATTATGTTATGTATTTATGAAGACAGGCCAATATGCCATGTTTTTGTACTTTTCACCCTGCCCTGAGTTTGAAAAATTACCACAGGTCTCTGGGCTCCAAAATGGAGTGCAAAGACTTTCATTACCCCCCATGAATACAATGCTTCTCTGTTTGGCAAGACTGGATTCATTAGAGAAAGACAGAGGAAAGTACACAGGCATTCCCTCTCCACCCCCTAAACATCCTGTAACGTGTATGGCATTGCAAATGTATACGTTAGGGAGCAACATGTACAGGCCACAATGTAGCCCATCACTTACAATCTGGTCTATGGCATCTGATAAAGACTGGGTTGCCTTCCCAATCTGGTGCTAAGAGCAGAAGACAGCCAGACCCTGAACACAAGCAATTTTTAAATAAGCACTAAGGACCATGTTTTTGCATTTATTAGTGCTCTTGTGCCCTGAGTCAAAGTAAAAAAAACCTAGTATCTTGTTTTTCTATCATAGAGGCTGAAGGGTGATGCTAAAAGACCATAGCTACTAAGCTTGCTTTACAGGTGTCCTCAAACATTACTGTTACTATCCTTATTATGGTGTCCATATTTTTACCATTGTCTCCACAGAAAAATCTGTAATGAGCAACTGCAATGAGATATTTTTATACTGAATAGGTTGTAGCAGATGCTGCTTGTGTGAGGGATAATAAATCCAACTTGGTCTTGCCAAATTTGCACTCAAGCCTTGCACTTTTTACTGAATTTTAGAAACAGTAGTGTAGGCTGAGGACATAATAAATCTTTTCTATTTGATTTCTACAAATTGATGGAAGTTTGCCTTTATTTGAGTGCCTGCCACAGATTCGCTTACGGTTGTCCGCTCCCCATGCTGAGGGCTCAGGGCAGTGCACCTGGGCCACTTCCAATATGTGGTGAGTAAACACTCCACTCTATGAAAACCCCTTTTTTTATCTAACCATAATTTTGTTCAGCTATTTGTGGGGTTGAATCCTTGGGCAATTTTGTCAGTGCATGGACAAAGCGACTGGTTTGGGGTATATACACCCAAACCACTACTCGGACTAAGTGAGTTATACTTATCCACTGACATTTATGCTCTTCTTTACTATTCACTATATGCTGCCCTTTATTTACATGTTTGTTTATAAAACACAAGGTCTCCCAACATGGCGCCTTGAATAGTGGCGTCACTAGTGGGAATCCCCGTAATTGTGGAGCATTGGCCTCTTCAATTCCCTATACATCTTGTGCAGTAGATTTTATGGCTCCATACTTGTTGCCATTCATTCCGCGTTGTTGGTGCCTTTACTGTCCCCAATATTCTAACTTTTAATAGACGCACTAAGGGGTACTAAGGCACTAAGGAGTGAAGTTCCGCCACTAGAGTGAAATTCCGCAGCTCTCAATTCATTTCTATGGGATTTTGAAAGGCGTATTTATCAATGGGTGAAAGTGAAAGTTCACCCTTTGTTAAATACGCCTATAAAAATCCCATAGAAATGAATGGAGAGTGGCGGAATTTCATTCTAGTGGCGGAACTTCACTATTAACTTCACTCTTTGATAAATATACCCCTAGATGGCATCAGAATGCGCCTCATTTCTTCAATTTGAGAGCATTACATCTAGCGCTCCCTTTTTCGCATGTTACACGAATGCGCCCACAATACTTCATCATTGTACGCCTTTCTCCTCTTACTAAGCGCACTGTCGTTTACGCTGCCCTGAAAACAGAGCAAGGGTTAATTTAAGTCTTACATTATTACACAGAGGGATTATTTTAATAACTTATTTATAATTATTTTAAATAATTATTTTAATGCATGTTTATAGTAAATTCACAGCAAAAACACATGGGGCAAATTCACTAAAGCGCGAAGCGGCTAATTCTAGCGCAAATTTGCCAGTGTGACGTCATTTCATTACTTTGCCAATTTACTAACGGGTGCTGGCGTAAATTTGCTAGTGAAGTGGACCTACTCTAGCACTAATTCGCACCCTTACGCCAGGCGAAGTTGCGCTATGGTGAAGGGACGTAACTACGCTAATTCACTAACTTGTGCATTTTACTGAACATTACCTCTTGCGCCAGACTTGCCTTCGCCACCTCAGACCAGGCAAAGTGCAATAGAGAAGATAGGGCTTGCTTCAAAAAAAGTTGAAATTTTTTCTTTTACTTTTTTAAGGGCGATAGGCTGAAAGAAATCGAAATTTTTTTAGTGTACCCTCCTTCCCCCCTACATTTGATAACATATGGCACCTAAACTATACTGTGGGCACATGTGTAGGGTATTAGAATACATTTATTAAAGTTCCCTGGCCTTGTGTAGTGTAATGTGTTTTCTGCTGCATATACGGCCATTGTACTTTAACTGCACGCCGTATGCAAATTTCAGATCACTAGTGCAACTTGGAACCGCTGATCGTAACATTCATAGCGCAACTTGCAAACGTTCGGTAACTTGTGCGCAACTTCGGATCTTCATGAATTTGCGCAGCCCTGGCGAATCTACACCTGGCGAAGTGCGGCAAAGTCAATGCTGCCACAAATTCGGAGGTAAATAAATTTGCCCCATAGGATCGCCAGAACAAAGCACTCATTTAAGTGAAGTATAGGGTTTTTTGGGTGTGTCTTTGTTCTAGCTTTAAACATCCCAGAACTCTGAGGACATGTCTCTTTAAAGCACCAAACACATCAATGTTTTCACTCCTACCCTATGTTAGACTATTGTATGTTTTTATAAAGTTATTTCATTTATGTTCATAATACCGCTCTCTTTGCAAACTAAAAATTTTAGTAAAATGAATATTCAATTGTTTCCACTAGGTGTCGCTATTGTCTAACATTAAAGAGAACTCTGTAACATTCCTCAAAATAGCATAACTACAAAGATTGCCCAGCCTCAGGAAAAATCAGAAACAGTAGAGGAGTAGGGATGGGCAAATTTGACTTGTTTCGTTTCGCCAAAAATTTGCTGCCAGCGAAATGTCGCTGACACCCATTAAAGTCTATGGGAGTCAAAAAATTTTTGTCGCACAGCGTCTTTTTTTTTTATCTTATTTTTTTTGACATGCAACGCCATATAAGTCTATGAGCGTCATTTTTGTGGCGAAACAAGGCGAAAAAAATCGCCCATCCCTATAGAGGAGATATTTTGTTCAACTGTAATCTCTGAGGGTATCAACTCAATTTCTGCAAATACATTGGTTTGTTTTGAAACCTTATTGCTTTACCCTTTAATCATTAAATGGTAAAGTAATGTAAGAGGAATTATGTCTTCTAAAAAAATCAAGGCCTGGCTGGATAATTAGTACCCAAGTTATTTGATGTCTCTGTTCTTAAAACATGACTGCTGCATACTTGTAGAGCTGTTACATTCTGGATTTATCTGGACAGATTGTAAAATAGTATGTTCTGTCAGAAGCATTGGCCCTGATCCATTTTCACTGCCTTGTGTTTACTAAGATAGCCAAACCAAGAAAAACAGCTGGGCCCCCCTGGGAAGCCATGTTGCACAGAATTTGTTATGATGAAAGTCATAGTTGCGTCATCAAGCTATTTTTATTGATATGTATATGTCTGGTTGTTCATCCAGAGTTGTGGGTCAGCATTGCTCCTTTACAGCAGTGGAGTTCTAGGTTTGATTCCAGCATAGGTACTATTTACATTGAGTTTGCAGCTTCTTGGGCTTGTGTGGGTTTCCTCTGGCTGTTTTCTTTTCCTCCCACACCTCAAAAACTTTCAGACAGGTTAACTTACTCCTGATAAAACTGACCATCTGGGTTTGATTCCATTGTGAATGGAAGCATAAATATATGAAAATGTTGCATTGTGTAGTTGTACTGTTATAATAATGGCTGTCCTTTCATTCAAGGGCATTTGTTGTTCTAGTACTGCAGAAGTAAAACAATGACCTATATGCAGTATAGGATATTAAAAGCATGTTCTCTTGAAAACGCTTGCAGTTCCCTTTTCTCATAAGTCTCATATTTCCTTTCAGCTTGATCACTACCCACCAGCAGTCTACAGCCTTCCTTCCACCTCTGACACCCAGTTTAATGGACCAAAGGCCCTTTTCCTTGGGAAGGTTATAGGTAAGCATGACAATGAGATTCAATCATTAAGCAAGAATAACAAGAAATATAAATATTATTACAAATTTCTGCTTCCCTACCCTGGGCAGTCACACCATTCGTTCTGTGAGAGGTCATTGATTAAAATATTAGTTTGTAAAACTTACTTTTGCGAAGAGCAAGGAAAGCTGGTACATGTTGGAAAAGCAAAAACATATAAATTCAACATTTTCAAAGGAAAAACATTATGATCTCTGCAAGTAAAAGTTATTACTCAAGGCAATCTGGCCAGAGACAGGTAAGCTGGTTGAATCACTTTGCCAGACAGATGCCTTGTGGTGATCACTATATTAAACAGTGTGATGAAATGGATGTTTTTGCATGGGGTGTATAGCATAAAGTTTTAATAAAGATTGTAGGGCCTATTGTTTTTGGTTTTTCACCTTGTTTGGGGGTTATTTTGTTACCAGGGCCGGATTTACGTAGTGGGTGCCCCTAGGCCCACTGCCGTTCGTCGCCCCTGTCCCCTCCCCTTTATGCGTACAAATCATCTGGACCGGAGCAATGGGGATTGGAGACATGGGAATTTAAAAAATGATTGTAACTCCAGTGCATCCCCAGTGTTTTTGAACCAATATGTGTGTGGTTGGGCAGCATGCCGCCCCCCTAACAAACAAGCAGATCTCATAGTTACATATAAAATTTCAGGAGCATTTTCTCACTGGGCCTTTGCACCAGATGATATTAGAGGACTGATTTACTAAAATGGGAGAATAATAAACTTGTTTTTGGGGGCACACAGGCACAGATGCTTGGCCCAACTTTGTTAAAACTCAGGGGCGCTCCACTAATGAGGCAAGTTGAGCAACTCGCCTCAGGCGGCAGTGCCCCCCCTGGTTGGAGGCAGCAAAAGCAAGGCCACCTCAGGCAGCAAAATGGCCAGGATCGGCCCTGTTAAAACTACAAATCAAATGAAACACTTCATCTTGTGAGGCTAGTGTTTTCGTATTAAGTCTGTCTCTTATGCAGTCAAGCAAGCAAAATGTTGATTTTATTGACTTACAGGGAGAAGCTTACTTACTTGCTTCTCATCTGTATGTCTCTTCTTGCAGTATTTGACCAATGTCCATGCAAGCTGACTTTTAAAGACTGCATGTAGCACCTGTAAGGAGGTGAAAAAATATTTTAATGTAAATAGTTCTTTGGATTGGACAGTAGGTGGCAGCAAACCCTCAGTGTGAACCATGGTTAGTCTTTTTCCCTAGGACACTTCAAAGAAACGAGGGAGGACAAATGGCTTAGAGATACAGTATGTAACAGTCATTGCACAGAGGAACAAGCTCTCCTGGCCTATACTAGCAAGTTACAGGATAGAGGAAGTGGAGCTCACCTGAGAGGAGAGAGTTAGGATAGTAAGACGCACAATCCATGCCCCAATGAGGAGTGTAGTAACAAGAATGGATGGCGACACTGTGGTACAAGACAAAGTACAACCTGAGGTAAAGGTACTGGTTTGTCGCTTTTGATAGACCCACCTATAGAACATGAATGTTCGGCTAGCTTTCCCTTTAAAATAGTGACTGAGTTCACTTACCTTGGAGTGATAGTGACGTCTAATCTGTGGTCCTATCAGCATTTAAACCTAGACGCACTTCTTGACTGGATGGCGAACAAGCTGAAATCATGGTCTAATTTACCCATTGGTCCTTCAGGAAGAGTCCAGCGTATTAAAATGCTCTTCTTGCCCAAACTCTTATACATGCTTCAACATGCCCCTGTGTGGATACCCAAATCCTATTTTGTTAAAACAAATGCTCTCTTTAGACAATTTATTAGGGCCCATTCCAGACACAGGCTAAAGTTGGAAAAACTAATGCATGCTAAAGCAGGTCTAGCCCTACCAGATATGTATTTGAATTATCTGGCAGCCCAACTGGGGCATCTAGTCACTTGGGTAGAGAGTGCTCACCATAAAATCCTCCATTCTCTTTGGGCACAATTAACTGGGTTTGATCTAAACCCAATAAGCTGGTTCCTGGGTAAACCACTGAATAACCATAATCAGGTACCGAGATTGCCCTTATTTCAGTCACTGCGTAAGACTTGGCAGCTGGTTAATAAAGCAATAATGTCTACAGTTACAGACCCACTCACGCCACTTTGGAATAATCAGGACTACCCAGCAATTGCCAAACTAGGCCCTATGCCTCAGTGGGTACAGTGTGATATTATTACTCTTGGGGATGTGTGGCATGATGGAAAACCAATCTCCTTTGCGCAGTTGCGAGATCGCCACCACCTCCCGCAGAACCAGTGGATACATTTCTATAGGCTCAGTCGCGCCCTTAAAGTAGCTCACAAACAATGTAATATCACCCTTTCCACCCACCCATTCCTGTCATACATTAATAGGGGGCACACCAAAGGTTTAGTTACAATGCTGTATGCTAGATTACAGCAGAGTGTC
This sequence comes from Xenopus laevis, assembly GCF_017654675.1. NCBI lineage: Eukaryota > Metazoa > Chordata > Amphibia > Anura > Pipidae > Xenopus > Xenopus laevis. The sequence continues at coordinate 48,480,320 of NC_054382.1, read as the reverse complement.
CACGGTAGTACTCTCCAGGAGCTATGTCATAAATGGGAAACAGATGTGGCAAATATCTCGGAGGAAGAATGGCAGTAAGCACAAGAATCTACTCATTTGGTATCCCCCCAACTATAGGTTACGTACCATCCAATTGTATATCATACATAGAGCATATTACACCCCTGCCAGACTTCACCTCATTAATGCTGACACCCCTGATCTTTGTACCAGATGTGCCTTAGAAAAGGGGTCTTTTATAAATATAATGTGGAGTTGCAGTAAGATCACTTTGTACTGGGGTACTGAGTAAAAAATTTCAAACCTTGCAGAGTAATACATTTCAATATTTCATAAGCCACAAAAAAAAGATTGCAAATTGCCTACCACTGTCTACATCTTATTAAAAGTTAATGGTAAAGTGAATTACCGTTTTAAAATGCATTTATGCTATGGCTGAATGTTATCATGTATATATAAATGTATAATGTATATATTTACCAATATTAGAAATATTGGTAAATCCTTTCAGTAGTAGACTAGTAAACTGGAGGGTGGCATGGGATACAGAGTGATTACCCTGGAATCCCTTAAATAATAGAAACAACTACCAATGGTAAGAATAGTCCATATTTTGCAGCACCGGTAAGAATCAGCTGATGAATACGGTGTGTTTTAATTTTTTAGCAGGGATAGCAGACTGTGTACAAAGCAGTTTTTATTTTGTGAATAGTGAAATATATTTAAAACATTCCTTCAGTTCTATATGTATTGAGCATATTGTAACTGATCATTTTGCAGGTTAGTGGCCTTTAATACAGAATGTATTCTTTTTGAATCATTGATGCCCATTCAAAATGTTAATTTCACTTTACAATGGATATATACTGTAAATTTACCCCAATTTGCCAGGGAAACCCAGTGTCTAACTACCAGGGGAGCAGGGGGCCAGGCCAGCCAGGGCCCCCCGGCAGCTCGAGCGCCACTGCACACACGCAGAAAACAGCGTACGGGCGGGGGGGCTCCCGGTAGCACGTCCCGCGCCAGGGTCCACCCCCCTCTAGTTACGTTACTGGGGAAACCCATAATGGCAAGTGATAACAGATACTTTTGCTAAGGTTGCAGGTTAGAAATCCATTTATGTCAAGTTAATTAAACCCTGCATTCTGTTTAATTTGTATTGTTGGCTACTCATTGCTGGCATTATTGATCCTGAGGTAGTATCTTTCCCCTAATTGTTCACATGAGGGTCTTTCCTAAAGACTCCCCACAGAGCATCAAATGAAGCATCTACTTTCCCACTCAATGCTGCTTCAATTAATTTCCAAAAAGAAAGGGATAAAAACAATGTAGACTTTCAGGAAGGAATCCAGACCCTTTACAATGTCCTTGAGGCAGATCAGTGCCATTCAATACATTTCAGCCAGCTCTGGCTGCCCGCATTAGCCATTCGTCCAGCCAGGCTGCAGCTAGGGAATACAGTATGTAAGCTACCATGATAAACGATATTGCAGTAGAATCTGAAGATATAATAAGAAATGTATATACTGATCTGCATTACAGTAACTTCTAGCAAGACAGTTTGAGTAAAATATGACTCTAAAATCTGATATGTAAAAATAAAAGTGCAATGAATTTACAGATAATTCAATAATTCTTTGTCCAGAATAAATACAAACTTACAAATATTTCCCCTTCTCAAATATGCTGACCTGCTAAACCTCTCCAGTTTTAACTATGCAGCCCATAATAATACGTAAAAACTAAAGATAGACAGATATCGTGTGTGTGTGTGTGTGTGTGTGTGTGTGTGTGTGTGTGTAGCGGGACCCATAGGGTTAATGTGAGTTAGTGAGTGAGAAGGGGTGTATCTTCTTCTTTGGCTTCTGGTTGCTGATCCAGCTGGATGTTTCAAGGGAGCCTGGGTACACCTAGGCCCAGTAAAGCCAGTTTGCCCTAGAGGGACCTGACCCTTAAGTGTGTAAGTCAGGAGCAGGGACCCCGTGAGAGTAATACAGCGAGGGAAGATAGAAAGAGCAGCTTTGTGCTCCATCAAGGAGGTGTAGCAGGGAGTAGCTTCACAGGATGTAAGATTTGCCTACAGTGAAAGGACCACAGTAGATAGGGTGTGAGGTTTAGGTTCTCCTCCCTGACCACTCCACTGGGTGAGATCCAGACCACGTGTGATGAATTTTTACCTAGAGCGATGTTGTACTGCCTTGACTACATCCTCATGGAATGCACCTGCATTTACATCTGATATACTGTCTGAGCTGTGTGCCTATATTTTTACTGAACCTGTGGATGACAAATAAATACCTGTGTGTATGTGTGTGTATATATATATATATATATATATATATATATATATATATATATATATATATATATATATATATATATATACGCATCACAAAATACAGTATGTGTTGTTTTTCCACAATGTAACTTCTAAGTACTGTACCACAGATGTAACCTAAATAGAAATATTTCACAGCAACAAATAAAGCAATTTCAGTATTGTACTTTAACAATCTGAATTAACTATATCCAAGTATTTTCTTTAGGTAGCATCAAAGTTAAATAACATAAGTACATTACCATAAATTCAGTCAAATTATGTGAAATTGCATCTGTTTATAGAGTTACAGCCCCTACTTCTATACTGTTTGGCCATCTCACTTGAGAAATGCCTGAATGTTTTACATCAAAGGGAAAAGCGTTGCCCTTTTGGAATGGAAACTAGAGCTGAGGAGATGTTAAAGAGAATACCATCTATGAATGGCCTGTTGAATCTGCAGCTTGCTTCATGTCATAAAGGAGACGATGATCCACTCTTGGCCTTTCAAGCTAGCATTTAGTGTGAATTGAAATTCAGGCCTGGATTGTAACATTTGTCTGATATAAATAACGGGGTGCTTTAAAACTAACATAACAGAAAACAATGGATTTGCAAAGTTGGTCCAATATTAGGAAATATTAGCTTAGCAGGTGCTGGAAAGTCTACTTAGATTGGGCATTTGTGAAGATTCCATCTGAGTTTATAGTCATCAGGTGAAGTAGCAAGTTGGCATGTGCCATGTGAAAGATCCTCTTCCCTATTTTCACCAGAGCTCTCAGCCAGGTACCAAATTGTTAGGTATAGATGTCACTATAGACTCTACATCAGTGACCCCCAACCAGTAGCTCGTGAGCAACATGTTGCTCTCCAACCCCTGGTATGTTGCTCACAGTGGTCCCAAAGCAGGTGCTTATTTTTGAATTCCAGGCTTGGAGGCAAGTTTTGGTTATATAAAAACCAGGTGCACTGCAAAACAGAGCCTCCAGTAGGCTGCCAGTCCACATAGGGGCTACCAATACATCTGAATGTTGCTCACGGGTGAAAAAGGTTGGGGACCCCTGCTCTACATACTACAGGTATGGGATCTCTTATCCAGAAAGCTCTTACTTATGACAAGGTCATTTCCCATAGAATCAATATCAAGCAAATAATTCTTTATTTTAAAATGATTTCATTTTTTCTCTGTTATAACTCAACATTGTACTTGATAATAACGAAGTTGCTATGACAGAAGCCTACAATACTGTACATATGGATGCTGCAGCTATGTGAAAGTACGGTGGAGAAATCAGACTTCAGACAGCATAGTGTATGTACTGTTGGTTGTTTCATAAAGTGATGTTGCCCATAGCAACCAATCAGCAATTCGATTTCAACAGTCACCTACAAATTAGAAAACAAAGGTCTGCCTGGTTGCTGTGGGAAACATGACCGTGATATTTGTCTCAAGTGTTTTACACAGCATGATAAATAGAACCCTATAGTGTAGATCTACACAAATAAATAACTTGCCGTTTTTATCTTTCTGAACACAAATCCTAAGATGCTAATTTCTTTTCCCTGTTACATTATTTCCATTCCAATATTACACTAAGGGGCAGATTCATTAAGGGTCGAATTTCGAAGTTAAAAATACTTCGAAATTCGACCCTCGAATTGAAATCCTTCGACTTCGAATATCGAAGTCGAAGGATTTAGCGCTAAACGTTCGTTCGATCGATCGAAGGATTTTTCATTCGATCGAACGATTAAATCCTTCGAATCGAACGATTCGAAGGATTTGAATCCAACGATCGAAGGAAAATCCTTCGATCAAAAAAAGGTTAGCAAACCTATGGGGACCTTCCCCATAGGCTAACATTGACTTCGGTAGGTTTTACCTGCCGAAGTAGGGGGTCGAAGTTTTTTTTAAAGGGAAAGTACTTCGACTATCGAATGGTCGATTTTTCGTTCGATTCGTTCGATTTCGTTCGTATTCGAACGAATTTAACCAATTCGATGGTCGAAGTACCAAAAAAATACTTCGAAATTCGAATTTTTTTCATTCGAATCCTTCACTCGAGCTTAGTGAATCTGCCCCTAACAGTGTCAATATGTAACTACCAAGTAATTAATGTGTTTTTAGCTTATATGTATAACACGTGTGGGTGTGGGTGTGTGGGTGTGGGTGTGTATAAATACAAGAGTCCTCTGCACTCAATCCATTATCAATAAATTTAAGACAGAGGCATTTTGTGCATACTGCTACTGAAAAATGCCTTACCCTTTAAACAAAACAGGGATTGTTTGTCCATATATTGCAATATATTTATAAGTTTTATAAGTTTTACCTGCAACTTACTCGCTGCTTTCAAAGTAAAACTCCCAAACTTGGCTGCCCTTTTATTAGACACCAGTAGGATCACCTGGCTATAGCTGGGAAGGGTGGGAGCTACAACATGGAGCTGGTCACTGCTTCTGTTTAACTATATAACTATAAACAAGGAAAAGTTGTGCTCACCACTAATTTTTAAAACCATTAGGCGGGGGTGCAATGAGGCTGTGACCACAAAATACATATAGACAAATACCAGAGTCCTCAGCACTCAACCCATTATCAATATATTTAAGACAGAGACATGTTGTGCATACAGCTATTGAAAAATGCCTTACCCTTTAAACAAAACAGGGATTGTTTGTCCATATATTGCAATATATTTAAGATGGCCAACTACGTCAAAGTCATCCCATATCTGACCAGTCCTACGCTCAATTTTTATCTAATTTATTAAGAATTCTATTGCTTCATTATATATTTTACAAAGTTTGTAAAACTTACTAGCTGCTTTCAAAGTAAAACTCCCAAACTTGGCTGCCTTTTTATTGGACACCTGACTATTGCTGGGTATATATTTATATATATAAATGCAGGGTGGCAGCACTCCGGATTAGCACCCAGGTTGAGCCTTTGTATTTCGGAGTGCGGAATATGTGCATTATTTTATATATATATATATATAAATCATGCACACTGGATTTTAAGGTTTCCCAGTCACTGTTTTTATAGTCATTCAGGTCAATTATGAATTAAACGTATGGCCAGTGTAGGTATTTCACAAAGATCTTAAAATGATGTAGTGGCTGCTCTATTCCTTTCTGTATGCAAGGAGAAGTCCAGTACATGATTTATACTCCACCCACACAGGAACAACTAAGCACAACTGGTCCCTCTGTTCCATTCTCTGTTTTTCACACAGCCCTTCCCCAGCATCCCTTAGAACATTAATAGGCTAGATTCTGTTAGACTCTGGATGCCAGTGACTGGCTGAGGGATGATGCGGAGAGACTCTTAGCTTTTCCTAGATAAACACTAATGAAAACCTGCTCCCAACCTTTGCAGAAAGAGACAAGAAAGACAAGGGGACAGTGAAGGACTGGTAAGTAGCAAATATTCCTTTTGTAAGATGGGTAAATAGAGGAAAAAAGCTGCAGTCTACATTTTATAATTACTGTGTATTAGAATTTCCAAACAGACCATTCATGCCTGTTGCCATAGGAGTTGTCTGGAGATCAAAATGTATTTGTGTTGTATGATTTCCTATTAAAGGACTTAGTGGTCTTAATATAATTGATGTTATAAAGATGATAATAAGCCACAGCACTTAAATTAATTTAGACGGGTAAATGAATAGAAAGAAAGGGATTTGATGCAGGGAATGTAATTCAGGGATATAGACAGTTCAACGTGCAACCCTTTATCCTTTCAGTATGTCCCCAGGTAAAAAAAAAGAATCAATACTGTAAATTTCCTTGAAGCCATTATAACACAGATCATCAATATCAAAACTGATTCATGCCTAAGTCATTTATGCCTTACAAAAAAATTGTATTTTTCCTTATAACAAAAAATAGTTTATTGTGGAATAAAGGGATAATACAGTTGTGTTGCTAACTTTTCTACTGGAATTGTTAAATGTTGTAGGACTTTACTTGATTTTTGTAGTAAATTTCAAATTTTAACGAACAGTGCCCAGTTTTGCCACTGTTGCCAAGTGGAGGTCTCAAGCACATTATTAGCTGTGCAGGGACCCTGCGTCATATGCATGTCCCATAGTACAGTACAATAAGACAGTACCTTGTGAGTGTTGGCAACTAAGCAGTATAAATTCTGTTTTGATTTTAATGTTTATAGATACAAACCATATTACATATATCGTAATAAAATTTATGGAGACCTTATCCAAAAAGTCCCAAGCACTTCAGATAAAAGACCACATGCCTGTATAATGTAAACAAGTTCGTTAAAGGGAATAGTATATGCAAAGGCACTGCACAGTTGAATCTCTCCATGTTGTCGGCAATATTCTCTGCACTGAGTCCGATGTAGAGGCACGTAGAACTGCAGGGAACTAGTGATGTGGGGGTGGGTCCAATACCCGCAGGTTGGGCTGACCTCAGCAAACCACTTGTGGGTCAATGACAGATTCAGTTTGAGCTCTTCTGCCTGCTCTCCCCACCTACGACCTTACACTGCCGGCTAATGGTTTTTGTAGACCCGCGCCTGCCCGCCCCCTTTGTGACGTCATCAGCGTGACGGATCATCACTGGTATATAAACGGAAGGGGTAAACTGGATCCAGGCAGGTAGGGGTCAGGTGCTATTCTCGACCTGCACATCACTACCTGCAACCTCCAGCAGTGCAGAACAGGAGTGAATTGGTGAATAGTGACAATGTTTTTAAAGAGATCTTATGAACAAGTACACAGGCTAGGCATTATTGCTACCCCCTCATGTACACACCTGCCACTATTTTCTGTCTGGCAGAAAACAGATCAGGATGAAGTTACAGTGCCAACAGCCATTATGCGGATTACTGCAGAAACTAACCTTATGCACAATAACAGGTTAATCATGTTTCTTCAGTCAGTAATTTGCTCTCCATATGCACAAAAGTTGCCCATTGTATATAAATTGGAAACTGATATGATGATGTTATTGGAGAGGATGAAAAGTTATGTGCTTCTTCCAAACCATAAGTCACAAAATTAAGTCAGAGTTCCCACAAGACACTGTGCTGGGTCATGTGTTGGGAGTTTTGTTATGATCACAATAATTTTTACTAGCTTTTTTATAGATGTTTACAGTCCTGTTCAAATGGTCACACCACACTGATTTCACATAACAACCCCTTCTGTCTTCTTGCATTGGGATTTTAAATGCAATAGGAGCCCTGCATACTGGGTATGGCCAGGAGAAACACTGGGACAGAGTGAAACATAATGTGTTTGGATCCCACATACTGCTTAGTTGGCAGGGCCCATCCCACAGTGGGGTCTGACAGGCAGTGAGCTAAAAACATGTTCCTTCAAGTCATGAAGTAATTTGGTGGTTGGCATTTCTCCCTTGCATCACTACAGTTCTGAATGCAACCTTGGCCAGGGCACTTTGTGCAAGGTTTGTGCATGTTATTAACATGTTTATTTCCTTCCACACTTCAAGAACACAGGCAGATTAATTGGCTCCTGATGAAACTAACACACTGGGTGTGTTGTGCAAAGAGAAATTAGATTGTAAGCTCCATTTGGCATGGACAGACAAGTAGGCGAGGAGAACTGCTTATCATAAGAAGTAGGCTAGAAATTTTGTACATTTTGTACTAGCCCAAGGCAACCACAACTCTTTAGCAAGGAAGATCTGTGCTTCCAAAGATGCCCCAGTAGCTCCCCATCTTCTTTTCTGCAAATTTCACTGCACGTGCTCTGTCTTGCTGTCAGTTACTGAACTTAGGGGTCCACTCAAAATATACAGTACACATAGAATATAAATGTCACAATATAAGGCTGATTTGTAATAAATACAGATAATTAGTATATGGCAGCACAGAGACCAGTGCAATTAGCATCAGAATTTATAAATCAGCCCTGTAGCATCAGTTTAAATTACAGGACAACCTCATTTTCTTCTTGATAATTTGCGACAACCCCTAAGCTTAGCTTCTCAACAGCTGCTCAGAGCCCACGGAGCATGTAAGAGCCACAGACACTTTCCAAGATGGTGTGACTGGTTTGCAATCCTCATTGCTGCTATTGAGAGGCTGAAGCTTTAGACTGATGCAATAAGATCATTATATAAAATATGGCATTTTAAGCCATATTCATTTTTAGGGTTTAGTTCTCATTTAAAGGGCCAGTGGGGTACTGAATAGAATTACTCATTTTGGACCCCCAAGATGGTGCTCAGTACAAGGCACAGATATGCAGGAAAGTTCTTCAGGAAGTGTTGGCTCCCTTTGGCTTTTCCCTGTGGCTCCTTTGCCCACTCAAACACTTTATTTGCATTAGAAATTGCACAATTCACACACAAATCGACACCAGAAAACCACACATGCAGCAAATGTGGCATTTACTAATGTGGTTGATTATTGGTAGCTGCCTTGGTTAATTACACAACTAGCAATTTTGCAGGCATCTTCCATTATGCTGGAATTCTGTGGGGGGGGCACTGAATTGTGGGTAAAAATACAAGGCATGTATTGTTGCACATAGCACTTGCTTTCATAATTGTTTATTTTTTGATATTAACTCTTTAATGAGAGTGTTCTTTGCCGGTCTATACTTTTGATTTTGAGCTGGTATTATATAATCCTATCTGTTGTACACCACAAAAAAGAGCAAGGTCAGAAGGCATCATGTTTCAGAGAAGCCAGACCCAACTATCGACCACAACTGCACCATCTCACTTTCAAATGCCTTTGATCTATCTTGGTCAACTAAAGTCAATCTGCCACAATTAAATGCATTGAGTCTGTCACTTTGGTGCCAAAATAATTGCCCTTCACATCTTCACAGCATCAGCAATCCTGATAGCACAAAACATGACAATAGAATTCATTAGAACCAAACTGATAGAAAGTACAGCAGAAATGTATTCAATGGTATGCTTGTAATTCCTTCCCTGGACTTTCATAGAACATTGTCTTTATATCTGTATGTGCTCCAAGAACAATGCATAGCTTTATTATAAATAATACTACACTCCATACAGTATGTCTAATGTATTCACATCTACTGTAATTTGATACAATGCCCAAGATAGCAACATCTCTCAGATTTAGTATGTACCATAGCTCTGTGCTTGTCTCTGATGCAGTTCTGTCATAACAGCTGCTATGAATTGAGACATCGGGATTTTGCTAGCTGTTTCTGTCACTTACTAGCCATTTTAACAAGGGTTTTGAGTTGCTCTGTTTTACAGATATTGGAGGTGGATTCCTGTCTTTATGTTAACTGTGAGCATGATTGACCGACCACTCCTGAGATTGCTGTCTTATGTGTCCTTTTAATGGAACCCATTGCTGACACATGCATTCTCTGCTTTGCTTTTAGAGATAGGGACAAAAGATCAAGATATCCATTCATACAATACTCCAGGCTTCAGTGGCTGCCTGTCCAGAGTGCAGTTCAATCTCATCGCCCCACTCAAGGCAGCTCTGAGATCAAGCAACAACTCTCAAGTGTTCATCCAAGGGGAACTTGTGGAATCGAACTGTGGAGCCTCCCCACTCACCATCCCACCAATGACTTCCAATACAGATCCTTGGCACTCAGGTACAGAGTTCTCCACTTTATTTCATGTATTTTGTGGAACATTCCAAAAACGTTTGTGCTTCGATTTTGCTGGGACTTGTGCTTATTTGGGTTAAACCCAGCTGCTTTATTAACATTTTCAATTATTTTCATTACAGCTCTCTTCTTCATGTAGTAAGCTATGCTGCATTGCACAATGTTCAATTATAAATTCAAGGTGTTTTTTTTTTTAATAAAAACGTAAAACAGAAATACGCTGTATCTAGACAGTGCTAATCACAGCTCAGTTCCAGTTTTTAGCTGTACAACCTTTTTATTTAGCACCACCATCAAAACAGTACTTTGTCAGGTGTTTTAAAGGAAACCCCTGCTTCATCTAAAAAAACAGTTTTCATAAAAATATACATTTTAGTATACATTAAGCATTTTTTAGTATCTGCCATTGGACAATCCTAAATAAAACATTGCCATTTTAATTACTAAGGGCTGCCCCTGGGATTCACGGAGCACACAAACTAAGGTAGGGGTGCCGAAGACCTTGATCGCGGTCTACCAGACAATCACTTTCCTGGTAGACAGAGGAAAAAATTGTTGCGCGTAAAAGAAAATGTTGCACGTAAATGTCGCCCATAGACTTTAATGCATTTTGGCACTGGGGTACTGGGGGTATTTATGGAATGGCCTCTCTGCTATGAGTTCTTGAAGGACCAGTAACATCAAAAAAATAAAGTGTTTTAAAGTAATAAAATATAATACAGTGTTGCCCTGCACTGGTAAAACTGCTGTGTTTGCTTCAGAAACACTATTGTTTATACAAATAAGCTGATTTGTAACAGATAGCAGATAAGCTCTGTAGAACATAATGGTGTTATCTGTTATCCACTATTTTACCTGTGCCATATAGCCTTTTTTCAATTTCTGCCACTGCTACACAGCAGCTTGTTTATATAAACTATAGTAGTGTTTCCTGAAGCAAACACAACAGTTTTGCCAGTGCAGGGCAACACTACATGATATTTTTATTACTTTAAAACACCTTCATTTTTTGGTTTTACTGTTCCTTTAAGGTAGATCTCATGACAACATCAGATGGCAAGAGTAGATCATGAGGTGCAAAAATGCAAATAACTTGTTGCCACAAACCGTATCAGTCAGTGATAGCTCAATCCAACAGTGATCTGGGTTTGCCACGTCCAGAAAAGCGATATCATGTAGGAAATGAAGATTTCACTGGAGAGCTTTTTTAGTGAAACAGTGAAGACGTTTATTCAAGATGCATTCAAGTGCTTGAATGCATCTTGAATAAACGTCTTCACTGTTTCACTAAAAAAGCTCTCCAGTGAAATCTTCATTTCCTAGATCATGAGGTGACACAATCAGGGCACCCCTGATATAAATTATAGCAGTGTTTCTGAAGCAAATACACCAGTTCATCAGTGCAGGACAACACTAAATTATATTATCATTTATTTAAAAAGACTTTTTTTTTTTGGTGTTACTTTTCCTTTAATAATCCATGTTTAGGTAACAACATGTGCTTACATTGTTTTAGTAAGGCAGTAACTTTATTTTCATATAGTCAGCTTATAGTGAGTATCCAGTCCTAATTAAGCAATATACAGTATACCTATCAGAATTGCAAATACATTTAGAGATATTTGGGAATATTACTCTTCGCCCTAAAGAGAACCATAGAAAAAGCCATAATTGATGTGCAATGGTTCAGAGCTGTTGGCCCACATAGATTTTCCTGGAGTCATACAGATTTATATATAAAGAAGGGTGGAGCCAGAGGCGTGGTTGGAGCAAAACTGGTCATGATCAGTGAGGACATAAGTGGGCATGGATGCAGCGTTCTAGGGTCGTAGCCAAAAACTTCCTAGAAATAACTTCTGAGAGTATGAGATCTCTGAATAGTTTGACACGCTTACCCCACCCAATATTGAACAGCTGAAATTGCACAAATGATGCATTCATGCTCATTTAACTTTAGGCAAAGAATAATATTTAAGTTGCTGGTTTTAGAAAACTATTTTTTTTTGTGCATGGTGCATTGGCAAATGAGAAAGTGAAGGGGAGCCACAGTATGCATGAACAGCCAGAACAGGAAGGCAGCCATACTTTGAGTGGCTCCTCATATGATGTCCATCAGTTTGGCTCATGGCCCAAGTGGAGTCAGAGGACATAGCAAATGTATGGCCACCTTAAGGAGTAATTAAATAGAGGAGCTTATTTCAGAATGTGAGTAACCTACTACAAACCCTTTTGGCAGCAAAAAAATTAAACACATTACAGTTCCCATGCATTTTATAGTGGCTATTAAGTCAAAGGGAAGCTTTAAAAATTGTAGTGCCTGACAGATGCAATTGTGTTCGTTTTTATGGCTTCATACCAGCCCCCCCCCCCCCCCCCCGGTGTAAATGAGCCACACAGTAATTTAACAAGATGTATATGCATTTACATTTTCTTGTAAGCTATTTGCCTTTTCTGTACTGGAAGTTCCCTTTGATTCTTCTCCACAGACTGGGTCAGTACTTTGGTATCTAACACAGTGATCCCCAACCAGTAGCTCGTGAGCAACTTGTTGCTCTCCAACCCCTTGGATGTTGCTCCCAGTGGCCTCAAAGCAGGAGCTTATTTTTGAATTCCAGGCTTGGAGGCAACTTTTGGTTGTATAAAAACCAGGTGCACTACCAAACAGAGCCTCAATGTAGGTTAACAATCCACATAGAGGCTGCCAAATGGCCAACCACCACACTTATTTGGCACCCCAAGAACATTTGTCATGCTTGTGTTGCTCCCCAACTCCTTTTTCTGCTGAATGTTGCTCATGTGTTCAAAAGGTTGGGGACCCCTGATCTAACACAATCCACCTGTTCATACATACATTTAGGATGTATAACTATATCACGGCACAGGTATCAATGATTTTTATATTTCATGTGTATTCACTTAAGATGCATTAAATCCAAACAATTTTAATTTGGCCAAATAATGAATCCTTAGCAAAAGCAATTTTTAAAACGCATTTTAAAAAGTGATGTCACAGCAACATACTTAATATTCATAAAGGGTAAACCAATCAGGACCATATTCTACTCTAAGCCATGTACAGTACTTTCCTTGAAAGAGATGAATGGGGGACTGCTTTAAAATCGTTGCTTTTAGAAAGGAGCCTTAACCCTGTTGATTAAAAACATCTCCTTGAACTCTATGTTTCTGAATTTTATGTTAACAAAATCGTGTTAATAACCAGGCTTGTGGAATCGGTACATAAATCCTTCAACTCTGACTCCTCTGTTTTTAAAGGAACAGTAACACCAAAAACTGAAAGTGTATCAAAGTATTTAAAATATAATGTACTGTTACCCTGCACTGGTAAAAGCTGTGTGTCTGCTTCAGAAATACGACTATAGTTTATATAAATAAGTTGCTGTGTAGCCACGGGGGCAACCATTCAAGCTGCTTGAAAAAAAATGGGCACAGGTTACATAACAGGATAAAACACCATTGTATTGGACAGGGCTGTTATGTGCTATGTAATCTGTGCCTTTTATTTTTTTAACAACTTGAATGGCTGCTCCCATGGCTACACAGCAACTTATTTATTTAAACTATAGTAGTGTTTCTGAAGCAAACGCACAGCTTTTACCAATGCAGACCAACAATACATTACATTTTCATTACTTTTATACACTTTCGTTTATTGTTGTTACTGTTCCTAATGTATTCTCCAAGTTGACTGAAAGAAGTTACGTACACAACGTACAATGCATTTTTATCACAGCCAAAGGACAAAACTATAAACCACATCCTTTGGTTATTCTAAATCTAAGTTAAACTACATAAAGCAAAAACAATTGGAAAACTTAAAACCACTTATATATTAATTGAACCTGGCATATAGCTGTAGAATAGCTGTTAAATACAGCCCAAAATTAACTAAAGTATTGTTCTTAGAAACAGAATTTCTTCTGCCATATCCTCCTTCATAAAATCTGATTTGATTATATTCAGTGCTTGTATTTAAAGTTATTAGGAGTCGGAACATTTTTGGTGACTCAGACTCCAGATAACCAAAATTGTTCCTGACTCCACAGCTCTATTAATAACATCAAAAAACTTTCACCAATTTTAAGTTGTCTTCAATTGTTCTGACATCTGCGTCTATGTATGAAAAGGGGTTGGAGGCGGCTGGGTAAATGTGAAGTGCTTGAAGGAATTCACAAGATTATACTCTGAGTAAGTGATTGCGGGGGTCACAAAACGCATCACTAATAATTAATATCTGCACAATGCCATTGCTGACAGCTTTTAAAGATATGAAATAATGTGGGGCAATTCCCATCTTCCCCACCTTTGGCATCTGCCTGATTTTATATACTGGCCCATTCGTAAAATTAAAACTCTTGGAGACCTGTTACAACATGGGTCATTTCCAACATTTCAGCAGCTGCAAGATTCTGTGGCTCCTATGAGTTTGAATGTGTTCCGATTTCTGCAGTTGCAGCATGCTTGTAGAGCCCAGTTTGGTCCGGGTCCAATTACTTATCATACTTTTCGGTTTGAAGATATTCTTAGAGTGGAGAGTACGAGACAGCTAGTTACTCACTTATACAGAGCTTTGCAAGACCTAGGACCTTCTCCATTTGACTCTGCCCGTCGTAAATGGCAATCAATACTACCAGTGATTGATGATGATATTTGGGATGAAGCCACCGCTTCTAGCTATGGTTTCCTTATTTCTACTAGGGATAGGTTAATTAATTTTAAAGTTCTCCACCTCTATTACTTTTCACCCCTCAGATTGCATAATATATTCCCCGACAAATCTCCAGCATGTCCCAGATGCCAAGACCCATCCGCAGATTTCTTACATATTTTGTGGTCCTGCCCCAAGATTGCTCGATTTTGGCGTGCGGTGGTTAAACGTATGAGTGATGACTTGGAGCTGCCTCAGGTCCTCTCTCCTGAAGCCTGTCTTTTGGGGGTAGTGGGAGATATGGTTCCACAGAATCACGTTAAACTTTTGTACCGTACTTTGCTGTTTTATGCTAAAAAGGCCATTATACTTCATTGGCTTCAGCCTGCACCTCCCTCAGTCCAATATTGGATTGCCTTGGTTAACCGCACCTTACCACTTATTAAAGGAAAACTATACCCCCCAAACAATGTAGGTCTCTATAAAAAGATATTGCATAAAAGAGCTCATATGTAAAACCCTGCTTCATGTAAATAAACCATTTTCATAATAATATACTTTTTTAGTAGTATGTGCCATTGGGTAATCATAAATAGAAAATTGCCATTTTAAAAAATAAGGGCCGCCCCCTGGGATCGTAGGATTCACTGTACTCACAAACATACCAACAAACCATATATGTAAGGTCACATGAGCCAATTAACAGACAGAGTTGTGTCTTTTGCTTCCTCACTTCTTCCTGTTACAGTTAGAGTTGAAGTATTTCTGGTCAGGTGATCTCTGAGGCAGCACACAGACCATCACAAAATGGTGGCTCAAGGCAAGAGATGTAAAAGGGCAATATTTACTTTAATATATATTCCAGTTTGGTGAGATTCTTTAATATGCCACTTAATATGATATGAACTATCTGTTGCTTAAGTGTTCATTTTGGGGGTATAGTTTTCCTTTAAACTCACTTATGAAGCGCCTGGCTCCTCAACTAAATTTGAGAAGATTTGGGAGAGATGGCTTGAGGTATATCCTAACCCTAATGGTCAGTGATTGCTTTGTCTTTAAACCTGTCCTTGATGACCGTACTGTCTTATTGTAATGCCTACTGTCTTCTATTGTGTGGATTGTACATGTTTGATCACATGTGTCTGTTTGATGTGTATTGATATGTCATTTTGCCTTTTGCTGAATAAAAGAAACTTTAAAAAAAAAAAGATATGAAATAATGTAAGATAATGTTTTATTATTAATTTGAGAAATGTGGAGTCTAAAGAAACGGAAGTTGATTGAAAGCTGCTGTCAAGTGGGAATGACCAGGAACCCATAGTGGTATTTGGGAGATGGTGGTGAGCTCCATAATCGCTCATTTTTTTGGATTGTGAATAGAAATGAATATAAATGGACTATTTAATGGCTTTAATTTTGGCTACTGTAGGGGTAACTAGCAAAGGAAATGACCATTGGTTATTCATAGATATAATCTGTCAGTTTTAATAGCACAGATTGACACCTCACTGAGTATGAATAGCAGTGGTAGCAATAGCAGTAATAGTGGATGAAGAGGGATCTGGCAGTCTTAATGGAGAAGGAAAGCTACGTAGGCATTTTATTTCCAATAGATTAGCTGCAATAGTGCAAGCTAGAATGCTATATTTATTCTGTAGAATGTTTTATCATACCTGAGTAAAAAGCTCTAGAAGTTCTCTGTTTGTTTAGGATAGCAGCTGCAGTATTAGCTTGGTGTAAGCACTTCCCACCTGAGTCTCTCCCTGCTCACTTATAGCTCTGGGCTCAGATTGCAGCAGAGAAGGTGGTGGAAAAGCACTTGCTGGGCAAGAAAGTATCAACAAAATATAAGGTTTAAAGGAACAGTTCAGTGTAAAAATAAAATTTACCTTGTTTTTATTTTAATATTGAACAATTCCTTTAAGGTGAATATGGAATCTGAGGCCTAAGATGATCTGCCATGCATAGCATGCCACTTAATATAAGTTAGGTCTCCAATGAAGTATGTTTATACGAAACGCGTCAGACCATAAGACTGGTCTCCAACGAAGACTGGTCCCCGATGAAGTATGTTTATGGATCTAGTTCTTCTCTTTTAACGATGTATAAATAAAAGTGATTTTATTGAAAAACGAATGCGACTGATTTGTGGCCTTGGAAGTGCGCTCCCATACTTTTGGATTCGATATCACTAGTTTTAACAATCCCTTTAGCCATAATGAGCACTGTATAACCCATATACTGTATGCCAGTAAGATTGTGTCAGGAAATGGATTCAGAACATTCAGAAGCATTTACCCCAGGCATCCCTGTAAGATAACTAAAGAAAATGAATGCTAAGTACCAGAGTACCGCCACTACACTGAACAACCAAGCAAAACAGCGAGGACCGATTCTGTGAAGAGGTTGATGTCTAGTTACCTAGCAATGGAGCCATCACATATTTAGTCATATTGAATCAAAGAGCATGCATATTTTCTAATAGAAGCAAAATATTTGAAGGTTAAAATTATGTTGTTTTATATATATATATATATATATATATATATATATATATATATATATATATATATATATATATATATATATATATATATATATATATATATAATATATAATATAATATATATATATATATATATATATCTTTTTAAATGCAAATATTTGGCTCGTTGCTATGGGTAACCATGTTGTACTGTGCCATTTAATGCTGATTACCCTGTATATCATGTTCCGGTGTGCAATCATATTATCCAGTATGCTTGAGACCTGGGGTTTTCTGTTTTTTTTTTTTACTTTTTGTAAATTGGAAAAGCATGCCATAAGGCTTTTTAAAACCTCACTGAAACCAATTCTAAACACAGCCAGTTCACCTCAAACCCCATCCAATTTATGCTAAGCCCAGTTTATGAGGTCAGCAATTCAGGACTGTCCTACCTAAATTGTGATCTTTTTGGGATGTTATTAACACCAAGTACAAGGTTCTGTCTTGCAAATTAAGAATTATTTACACTGGGAAATGATAGTGCTGTCTTGATAACATATTACAAAATAATAGATTACATAACTGTCTCTGCTTTGTTTCCTCTATAGAAAGACTCTTAGAGGTCATTTAGTAGCTTTAAAAGAGGTGCTCAATTAAGAGAAGAGCATCAAATCAATTACATGGTGCACTAAATGCCGATGCCTTATGCTAGCACAATAGAATATAGTCCCTTTAATGCAGCTCCAAGATAATCAGTTAATATTCCCTTAAAGCATCAGACAATACAAATTAGCAAGGTTGTATTTAACAGATAGACAGATTATTCTAAACATTTGCTTTCATACCATTATTCATAAGAGTTCCCACGCTAAAGCTCATACTGATTCCAATCTTACTCAGCCAATATTGAGGTCAAAGGTCTAAAAAGGAACTCTGCTTATGGTATATAGATTTCATTGTACATCGATGGTTCTGTTGTGTTTTTATGTAATTTATTTCCAGTTTCCTTTGGCACATATCCATGAGAATAAGGACCACTTGTATTTAAAAAGTTATTGTTTATGTAGAAAGGCTTCTCCCTAAGTGAGCAGAGCATATATGCTGCTGTTCTGTATTGTTGCTGAATCTGTAGTTATCAGCTTAATTGGCTTGCTTGCTAATAGTAAATGGGACAAATAAACCTTTTGCAACCACAGATTTATAAACTGGGATATTTAAGTTTCTGTTCCATGTTTCCAACATTCTTAATCCAGTGGAACAGAACAAGGACAGGGGTCTCAATCCTGCGTAGAGAATGAAGGGCACCGTTTTTTGAGGGTCGGTAATGAAATCATGGTCCTAAACTAGAAGAGTACGGGTCAGTAGCTTGTGGGGTTCACACCACTTAACTTTTACATTAATGCAGTTGACTCTGGTTCTTTTTTTCTAAAAAAAATATACAGCAGTTTTATCATTAATATCACAGTATTATAGTGCAATTAGGTATTTTCAGTATACCAAAAACGCAATTCCAAAGTGATGTTACATAGTTACATAGTTATATTGGGTTGAAAAAAGACAAAGTCCATCAAGGTCAACCCCTCCAAATGAAAATCCAGCATCCATACCATACACATCCATAGATCATAAGAGTTTAGTTATCTTTTAAGTGGAGCTGAAGAACATACAGATAAAGCCACTTGGATTTGTGCGTTAAATGTGTCATGACTCAGGGTTAATTGAAGAAACTGTGTTATCTAAAGTCATCGTAACTCATTTAATGCATTTAACCTTTTCATTAGCATACCAAAGCACCATTGTTCACAATGGTGAATGCTTTAATTAGATGGGATGTTGTGACGCAGTTTTCTGTGTTAAATGAGATATTTGTGTTTAGTTATTCTGTGTCAAACAGAAAAACCAAAGTGACTGCATCTGTAGGTGATATATTGCACAAGTACACCTGCCAATAGCAAATCACCAATGTGTTATGGACAGTCAACTACATGTTAGGGGATGAGAAAAAAGTCTTGAGGATTGCTACTGCCAAAAGCAATAGTGCAAATTGGCCTCTATGTTAGTAAGTGAGCTCTGCTGTCTTTTTTCAACAGTAAAATTTAATTGTACTGTATGTACAAATACACTATATATATATATATATATATATATATATATATATATATACATATATATATATATATATATATATATATATATATATATATATATATATATATATATATATATATATATATATATATAGTTATATACAAGAAAAACAAAATACTATTTTTATACTTCTAACACGGATGCATTGTTAGCATAGCAATAATATCACATTGATGTATAGAAGCAGATTGTCGTCAGAGGCATTTGTGAATGTTACCAGTACTTTAAAGGCCACTTAATAAGTTGGAAAATTCTTACATTGTCACTGTGTATATTTTGCCGCATTTAGCTTGGTAATAAGTACAGTGTAAGGCTTTCCGATTTCTAAGGAGAAGAGGAAGTGCAGAGTATCAAAATGTAATGAGTATTGTAGCTTCACTTATAAGAAGTAATAAATCCTGGTCAAGGTCAAGCAGTCCTGTAAATGATTCCTGAACCACAGGGAGTTCAGGCTCGCTATTTGCAGCATTCACATGTCAGCATTTAACAGGGTATATGTTATAGAAAACACAAGGGGATGCAAATGTTAGACATCTCTTTAGCTGTAAAACCTACTTAATTCTTGTTCTACTCTGAAACAACTAAAGCAGATTTTTATTTTGTATCTGAAAATAGAGACATATATATTTGAAGCATCTAGGACATACATACATATAGACATACATACAACAGAACTGTTCAACAATCTCTGGTCAGGTGTTAACCTTAAGAGATTGTGCTACAGGGTTATTAAAAAGATGCTATCACTTTATCATAACATATCCCATGTTCATGTTAAATAGTGGATAATCTGATATATGATTATATAGGTATATGGGTACTATAACAGTGTGTACAGGATATCATTTTAGCAAACCCTCCTGGATGGTGTTTCTTTTTAGACGAAAGGTCATACAGTGGCTGAGCTATCCCAATAGTAAAACTGTTAAATGCAGTGTGATTTGGCCATACACTTAAAGTGATACTGACACTAAAAAATGAATTTTACCATATGAATGTACATTAAATGTTACCTATAGGTCATGTTGATCATTTTTTGCTGAGAGGTTTGTTTTTGTATATAATTGTTAGTTGAAGTTCCTAAGCCTGACTCTCTGACACTCTGACTTTGCCAACCTGACTGTCCCATCTCAGCCTGTTAGTTACAGTTTCTAATGCTAACGGACTCTTGCTGCACAAATATGGCAGCCCCCTCATACAGGAACATGGGGGGTCAGACAGGTAATGTATAAGCATCCTGCAAATACTTTATGGCAAAGTTAGAAGTAGCTTGCAAAGCCAATATAATAATAGATGTAAAAAAAAGTTTAATTTCAGGTGTCAGTATCTCTTTAAATGGTCACTTATCAATTTGTTATGCTAGATGGCCTGGATCTGGGTGAAAGCAATAATAATCAATAGCTCATCTCAGTTCCTCACCTGCCAGTGCCCCAACTAAGCACAGAGAAGTGTCTGTCTATTCTGTGAATAGAATCACAGGAAAGCTTGTCAATCCCCCCACCCCATTTAAGATATATCAGCCAAAAGTTCTTGACTGGCCTCAATGGAACACTTCTGGAATAATTTGCGAGCCCCAAAATGAATGCCCAACTGCACTAATGCTCTTGTGGTTGAATGGAAACAAATACTACAAACAATGTTTCAAAATCTAGTGTAAAGCCTTCCCAGAGGGGTAGAACAGAGGCTGTTATAGCAGCAAAGAGTGGAGCAGCTTTAATACCCTTGGTTTGGGAATGAATTAAATAGTAAACAGACACACTTTTGGTGATAAAGATACATTCTCAAGAAAGGTCACTTTCTAAATGTTCAACAAAATGTTATTCATTCGTGTTTTTAGGCGGTGTCTGGTCTGAGTTTTATTTTTTCCAATTGTTCACAGGATAACTGTAAGGGGGTTATTTATCAAAGTCCGATTTTTTCTCAACATTTTCTGCTACAAACTCCAATCAAATCCGCTCCCCATAATATTCTCCTTTTGGGCAATTTCAATATTTTTAAGCCCTAATATGTGTTTGGACATCTGTGTATGAATATGTGCATCATAAAAGAATTAATGCATATGGATAACAAATGGAGTCGAACATCTATCTAAACAAAAGCTTGGCTGCTAATACTCCATGAGGTCTATAGTTATTTAACAATTAATCCCATGATCTTTCTTTGTAGACTCTCCAGAGTTTCCAAACAATGAAGGTCAAGCCATAAAAGATGGAGTGAACAGAAATTCTGCAATTATTGGAGGTAAGATAAATATTTAATTTCCTACAGAGACTACTATAGGGATTGAGGTAGGCACATAATGGCTTATATTTACGTTAGGTTATGTTCCACAGACAGGATAGACAGATATTGTATGATTTACCCAAATATGTGGATGTATAAAGAATGTTTATGCATAAAAATACAATTTTAACCCCTGCAGGTTTTGGGATTGGCTAACGTCATGTGCTGATGGGAGGTTCTAGCAGATTGAAACTCTCTCAAAGGACTAATTTTTCAGTGCCATTCACAAGAGGTTCCAAAGGCTCATCTTTCAAATTAACCCCATAACTCCCAAAACCACATGTCTTTCACAAGCTGATGACACAAAAAACCACTCAATGTATTTTTTTTATGTTCAACCTGAGAGATAAAAATGAATGTATACAAAATAAATGGATAAAACAGGCAATAACAACATGGCAAGGCATTTTCTGGCAAAAAAAGTTATGAGTGTGTACATACCTTGTATACAATAATATCGCTAATTATTAAGTTGTCTTTATTGTATGGGTAGCTCTCTGCCCTAATATCACATATATAGTATAATATAATATACAGAGTGAGTGCCTGGATATGAGTTAATGTATCTTTCTGCCCTAAGGCTTAGGGGCAAGGACACCCAGGGCTTACCTTCCCCTTTTCTCCGCCTAATGAATATTAATGAAAATGCCTGCTTTCAGGGGGATTGCCACTCAGCTCGGCTCTGTGTAGCTGCATACAAGCGCAAAACTGTACTTTTAAATGTGCACTGATTTCAATGTATTAGCTTTTCTCCATCTCATAACCATTCATTAGGCGGATAAAAGTAGAGGGGATGCGTGTGTGTGCCCTTGCTCTAATGGCACACAGGTCTGCACTTTGTATGTATTTGTACTGCTAGGCATGGGATTGGCCTGTATGGTAAGGGAAAGACTATAGTTTGAACCCTGGTGTGCCACCTTTATCTGAGCCAGCCTCCTCACTTTGGGGGGGGGGGAAGAGTATGGAATTGGCAGGGGTGAACACTTTCTGCTGCTATAATATATGCAAGGAGACAGTAAACACAAGTGAAAAGCAATTTTGCTAGTTGGGCATACAGTCTTTGCCCTGAGGGAAAAATAACATATTTTTTTATAGAACACCGTAGTCAACATCAACTGAATTTAAATCAGCATTGCACTTAGCTTTTACCAATTTACCCTGTCGACCACACAATTAATATTTGTGTTTTTACCCTACTTTTTCTGACTTACAGACTAAAAGTGTCAAAATGTAATCCCTTATCTGGGATGGTATCATTTCCCAAATAGTTGCTGTTTTCCAATTGCTTATGCCGCGAGCCTGAGCGGAGAGTTAGCAGTATGACAAGCTTTGCCTGCCAACACTTGCAAGTAAAGACACCTTTAATTCTCTTCCCACCATTACAACCCTAGGCTGATTTCCTTGGGAAATATTGTGTATTTGGAGCCTTAATCTTGCTTTTCATTCTGGGGCCATGGCTAGGCAACATTTATTTCTTTTCTGTGTACACTACATTTGTCTCATCTCAAATTGCCAACAGAACTCCCTCGTCCCTACCATTGTAAGCATGAGCTGACTGCTTTGAAGCTGCCTGCTGCACCTAGATACTAATAATGATAAGCTAGCTGTTCTGCCATCACTTTAAGGAAGTCAAGACGAGAACCAAGAAAAATGGGTACAAATATGCGTGACACAGCTTCATCTAAATTTAGGTCTTGTTGAAGGGATGGGGTCATAGTTGACTTTCTGTTTAATATACTTCTACTCTTAGGGGTGCTCTGATATTCCCAATACAGTCCAATTGAATTTATGACCACAACAGGTGCTGACAGAATTCCTGAACTTAGTGGGAAGCCTTTATATCTCCTTTAAGATTAACTATGAAGTGAGGGCTTTCAGATGAGGTCTTTTAATGTTTTAAGTCTTTATACAATGACAAGATAGCAAAGAGCAGCCCTGATATATAAATAGGCTTAGAACAGTACAGAACATGTCGATACTCTGGAAAACTAAAAACAAAAAAAAAGTCAAAGGATAGAAAAGCATTGAATTGAACATGCTGACTTAAAGGGTTTTTTCAGCCAACCCTTTTTTAGTTCAGTTGGTTTCAGACAATTCACCAGAAATAAAGACTTTTTCCAACTGCTTTCTATTTGTGACAGTTTTTTTAATATTGAAGTATAGTTTCATTTTTCTTTTGTCTTTCTAAAGCAGTTCTGGGACTGTTCAAAATTGAAACGTTTAGTTGACACATTTATTATCTTTGACTCTGCTGAGCAGAATCCTTGAGTGTCATTACCGGCAGCTGTTACAACTGATACAATAGTTGCTAATATTCCACAAACTTCCAACATTCATTAAAGTGATCTGTTTAATGTGTTTAAATTTATCTCAATTCCATTTCTTCCACATTTGTACAGAGAATAATAATGCGTATTTAGTAACTTTGATAAATTATTCTCATTTTTCTAATTTCAGTAACTTTATATATTTTCCATTTTTAAGGCATTATAGCTGTGGTCATCTTCACTATACTCTGCACTCTGGCATTTTTAATACGCTACATGTTCCGTCACAAGGGGACCTACCACACCAATGAAGCCAAAGGAGCTGAATCTGCCGACACTGCTGATGCTGCCATCATAAACAATGATCCCAACTTTACTGAAACTATTGATGAAAGCAACAAAGAATGGCTGATCTGAGAGTGAGCAAGAGCAAAGCAAAGGGGTTTGGGGGAATAACGAAGGAACTGTCTCGCCAGAGCTCAGCTTCAGACTTTTACTCACAGTACCTGCACCTTTGGAATTCCTGCAGATCGACTGAATAAGTTTTGACAGTACCACAATGCTTAAACCTTAAAAGAGGCGTTCAAAAGTACTTTTTTCTTTACTTCTACAGTTGGGTTTTGCTCCTTCTGTAGAGCCCTGCCTAAAAATATCAGCTTTTAGAATTTCAAAATTGGTTCACAGTACTTTCTGTATTTTATTTTTTGTGTTAAAAGGCATTCTAAAAAGGGGCGATTTTATACAGTTTTTTAAAGCCCTAAAGAATGAAACCCTTTGAATATACAATTTATTTATGTATAGGTGTGTGTATAAATACATACATACATACACACACACACACACACACACACACATATATATATATATATATATATATATATATATATATATATATGTGTGTGTGTGTGTGTGATTTCTACTATTAAAAAGCCAGTGAATAAATATCAAAATCAATATTATTTTAGCTGCTAAGGAAATCTTTTCTGATACCTTGTAAACCTTCACTAGCACAGTTCAGTGACAATATCCCAGCCCTGTATATATGCACACACATATACATAAATTTATATTTCTATATAAATAATCTATTAAATCATTATTTTAATTTACTACAAACATATACAGATTTAATTGCCTCTGCATGAAATGGCACAAAAGAATGTACGGTATGAGAAAGTGAAAAGGTTTGTCATGCCAAAATAAAATAACGCCAACTTACAAAACACTATCACTTAATAGTGTAGGCCACAGAGCAATGGCTAAAAAGGAAAGCATGTAGAATATACATAAATATTGTATATTTTCATAGATTTTTATTTAATTTTATTGAAATGTTTTCTTATTACACTTTTATTTTTCCAGCAATTTAGCAAAAGTATGCCTTATGTACTTGCATCTTGCTATCTACTATGGTTTGTGGCCCTGAACAAAATATACATGAACTAGGTGTGCACTGAAAAACTTACAATTACAAATGGCATAAGTAAAAATTCAGCTGCCATTTTGAATGTATTTTTTGGGGATCAACCCAGTTAATAAACAGACTTTGTGGTTAAGCTTAGATTGTAGGTACAATGCTTCAGTGTCTACCTGCCTACCTCTTCAGCGGGGTACAGTGTCTAAATAGGTGTCTAAATAGTCTAAGGATTTATTGTTTATGCAGGAATATTTTACCTACTAGAAACAGTTGGCCCTACCCAGTTTTTTTTCAGTGCAATCTAACAAAGCAGGTCAGACATCCCACAAATAAACAATACCTGTTTGCATTTGTATTGTTAAAGGAGAAAAAAAAGTTCATAAAAAAAACCCTATCCCCCTACCCTACATAGACCCCCTCCCCCCAGCCGTGCTGCCCGACCAACCCGGGCAAATGCCCCTAACTCTTTACTTACCCCTCCATGCAGATTCTGTACAGCTGAGTTCACGGGCGCCATCTTCTTCTCTTCAGAATGAGACCAGTGAAGCAGTTGGAGAAATCTTCTGTTTCACGACAACTCCGCATGTGCCGAAACTCGCAAAAATTGCAGAAGCGCCAGTCTCTTTCCAAAGATTACTGAAGTGACTGGAGATGGCGCATGTGAACTCTGCTGGACAGAATCACCACGGGGCATTTAGGGGCATTTGCCCGGGGGAGGGCACCTAGGCTGGGGGGGAGGGGGTCTATGTAGGGTAGGGAGGTAGGGTTTCTATTTATTAAGGGTTTGTTTCTCCTTTAAACAGCAGCATTGTTCATGATTGAGAAAAAACCCATGACATGAAAAATGCCATACAATTCAACATATAACAGTAGTGTTTTTGAAGGGTGCTGCTGTATATAATGGACCTCTATTAGATAGAGGCTGAAACAGCTGTGTAACCACAGACTAAGCACACCTAAGAAGATATACTACTTATCTATAGCAACACCTTTTAACTAGTTTTATCACATTTAGAAAATGATAGATACCAGCTAGCCATATAGTTATCACCATTGGAGTCATATACAGTACAAGCAATTCTCAGATTTTCTAAATTCTAATACCCAGCATATTGCAGAAGTTCAACTAGTGAATGTGTGGCATTAGCAAAGCAAACTGCTGTGTGTGTGAAATGGAACCAGAGGGGGAATAATTGAATATGGCATTTTATGTTGTAGATAAATGTAAAATATGATTGTTTCTTTTTGAGCAAAATATTAATTAAA
Organism: Xenopus laevis; assembly: GCF_017654675.1. Lineage (NCBI taxonomy): Eukaryota > Metazoa > Chordata > Amphibia > Anura > Pipidae > Xenopus > Xenopus laevis. Next base: position 48,453,867 of record NC_054382.1, on the reverse strand, counting down.
TTAATTAAATGTTAATTTGTTAACACATATACATCAATTTATTAAAGTCCTTTCAAGGAACAGCACTGTTTATAGTTAATAATATGTAATTTGGCATTGAAAGCATAATATACTGAGTTTATAAATACTGTATCCTTGTGTCCCTTTTAGGATCCCTTAAATTGTCTGCCAAATAAAAGGTATAATGTGCATAGTACATTTTCTGCATATCATATTTCCCTTTTAAATAATAAAAAGGGAAAAAATTAATTTTCTGCATATCATATTTCCCTTTTAAAGGTGATATACATTTATCAATGAGTTCATATAGGGAATAAAACCACTTATTGCATAAAATATTTATGTATATATGCATATATATGTATACGATGCAATTTCATGGGAAGTTTCATGAGTACTTTTATACAGCAACGAGTTGGTGACTTATCGAATCGTAAAGGGGGTTGTTCACCTTTAAGTTGACTTTTATTACTATGTCAAGTCTTATTCTTAGCAACTTTTAATTGGTCTTCTTTTTATAGTTTTTTTAATTATTTGTCTAAGTCTACCTCTTTCCAGCTGTCAGAACGATCACTGACCCAAAGCAGCCAAAAACTATTGCACTGTGTGGCTACAATTTTATTGTAATTGACACTTTATATAACTTATCTTTCTGTTCAAGCCCTCTCCTACTAATCTTTCAATCTCTCAATTAAACCACTGACTGGTTGCTAGGGTAAACTGGACCCTAGCAACCAGATACCTGCTGAAATCTCACACCAGAGAGCTGCTGAAAAAAAAGCTAAATAATTTAAAAAAAAACATAAAACTATTTTCAAATAGTGTTAGAGTATGAATTTCTACATTATAGTAAAAGTTAATCAAAAGGTGAACCAACCCTTTAATAATTTACAAAGGGGACTTATCACCCAGTCATAAAGAGCTGTATAATAAAAGTCCTTTGCAAATTAAACATGAAAATCATTTTTGAATTAAAACATTCATATTATAAATGTATTTAAAAATCTGATCTATTAATCACATATTGTCTTCCCCAATAACTCATTTTTAGTTTCCATACAGCACTTCCTGGAATTCCTCACATTTTCTCTCCCTCCTCACATCTAACTGTATTTACAGTGCATGGGCATCAGGTCCTCCATTCTGTTTAAAAACTGTGGCCTCAAAATGGCACATGCCTGCTTGCTGTGATTGTGAATTCCTAGACTAAAGGGAGCAAGATTTAAAAAAAAAAATGTACATGCAGAGCTGTGGAGTCGAAGGCAATTTTGGGAATCTGGAGTCAGAGTGACCAAAAATGAATCAACTTGCTTCATAATAATTTTAAAGGAGAACTAAACCCTAAAGTCAAAAACCCCTACCCTACATAGACCCCCTCCCTCCTCTCACCAGCCTAGCTGCTACCCCGTGCAAATGCCCCTAGGTCTTTACTAACCCCGCCGTGCAGATTCTGTCTAGCGGAGTTCACGGCCGTCATCTTCAGGCGCTTTTAGTAATCTTTGGGTCTTCTTACAGCGCTTCTGCAATTTTCTTGAGTTCTGGCGCATGCGCAGTTGTCGCAAAACAGAAAATTGCTCCAATTGTGCATGTGCCAATACGGCACTTATTTCCTGAAGATTACCGAAGAGAAGAAAATGGCTGCCATGAACTCCGCTGGACAGAATCTGCACTGAGGGGTAAGTAAAGACTTAGGGCCATTTGCCAAGGGGTAGCAGCTAGGCTGGGGGGAGGAAGGAGGGGGTCTATGTTGGGTAGGGTTTAGTTCTCCTTTTAATACAAGCACTACTATACTTTGATAAACTTTCAGTTTTTGGTGTTACTGTTCCTTAAAAAACAGAGAAGTTGAAGTTACCCTAAACTGAGGAGTCCAAGGATTTATGTACCAACTCCACAGCCCTGCATGATAGCAAAGGATTTGAAATTATTTCTTAGGTGGACAGTTCCCCTTTAAGCACCAATTATAATGGACAACATCAATAAGCACTATTTACAAGGATTTATTTTACAGATATTCATGGCTCTTGTGTATTATATGTAATTCGTAATTATTGCCTCATTCTAAATCTCAACAAAAAAAAAATATTTCCTATTTGATATGAGCTGTGTCATTGAAATTGAATCTGCCAAGGAAAAAAATTATCAACTTCCACTCATATAGAATCAATAAATTACAAAATTTAGAGACCTGTGCACAACTAAGCCACTGTCTATTCAAAATTATTTGTAAATATAAGTATTTACTGTAAGTTACATTTCAGTTTATTTACTGTGGTTGTTGCCTGAGAAGGTATTCTACAATCGAAATGTGCAATTTATTTTTTATTTTTAATTTTATTTTATTAAAAGATTTTTTTTAAAGGCCACATTTTATACAAACAAAACTGTAGTATAAGTAGCCCTAATTTAGACCTAAAGTAAAGCTATCAATCAATATAGTAGAACTCCCTTTAATACTGTGATGCTGGGCACAACATGAAATTATTGGGAGCGCTGGTCCATACAGATTCCTAACACTACTGTTTTTTGCAGTTGTAATACAGTTCCAAGTGTGACCAATCTGTACAGTAAAAAAGACCATGTACGTTTCAAATATAGCATTGTACAAATGGCTTTGAGGATTCATTTGGGCAAATGTTTGTATGCAGTGCAGTTCTGTGTGTTCATGTTCACCATTTAGCAATGCATGAGTTGATCTCGCACTTCCCAGCAGGTCTGTACCCAAGGATCTAGGGGTCAACACTGTTTTTATGGTGTATTGTATTGATCTTCAAAACACACTGAAAAATGTGAGCTTATTTAATGAATATATTGTCAAGTGGTGAATGCACATAACCACACAGCACAGCGAATACATTTACCCAAACACATCCTAAGTGATTAGTTCTCAGGTAGATTCAAAGCTTTTAGTAAATATGTAGTTTAATGTCTGTGTTTTTGGGCGTAGTCCCAAGAGGAAGGGTTAATTGCAGTTGTAATGTTTTTCTCTTGGTATGTTGCCTACAACCTAATAATGTCATGTTGATGAGTAAAGGTCTGTCACATTTCCATTTTGCATAAAAGTTAAAAGCACTGTACTTTGCAAAAACGGCTAGTAGCGAAGTCATTTGGCTGTGATATTATTTGCTTCCCTGAACCTCATCTTTCTAACAATTACTAAATGTTGATCTATAGTAGAAAAATATACATTCATAGCTCCCTAATACAACATGCATATGAACCTGGTTGAGGACCAGAACTACTGGCAGCTTCACTACATATTTAAATAAAAAATATTAATAATAACTTCATGGCATGGAATGGAATGTATGATTATGTGTGTTTACAACTTTAAACAAACAAAGGGAAGCACTTTGCTATGTTTAATTTCTTATCATGTGCATCTTGGTCTACCTATGCTGCTGTGTGGGTATCCAAAGCATAAATAACTGGTGATGCTTGAAGGCAGGTCGGAAAACATTAAAAATCTGAATTTTAGAGACAATATTAATAAAATTGTAATAGAGAAACCAAATCCACAGTACAGGTATGGGATCTCCTATGCAAATGCTTGCGACCTGGGGTTTTCCGGATAATGGATTTTTCCACAATTTGGATCACCATACCTTAAGTCTTCTGACAATCATAAAAAAAAAACCTAATTTGAATTGTTTTGCAGCCAATATGGATTCATGAAGGTTAGTTACCACAAAGGCACAGTTTTATAATTACATAAAAAAAAGAAATTGTTGAAAAAAATCTACTGTACAGAGCTGCATATATAGGAAGCACTATATAAATAAAAGCACATACAAATAGTAACAATTTTTGGAAGATGACCACCTTGTAATTCAGGACTTTCTGTCTATATTACTTATAGCTTAGCATTTATGAAGCTCATCACTCTCAGGGCCATTACATGTTATATGGAATAGCTATAACCCTCCACTTCTACAATTTTACTACTTTTTATAGGCACAATCTGACTTTAAAATAGTGGGCTGGGCTAGGGTTTGAACAACTCACATAAAGTGATATGAACCCCTAACTTGTAGAGAGTGAAAGGAGGGTTTAGGTACAGATGTGAGTGCAATATATAGATATATTTAATATATTATATACTGTCTATATTCAAAAGAAACATTTTGGGCCTCCATATTAGAGCACAATAACACACAAAAGCAGTGTAGAAGTCATTTTATTTTTCAATTGCATACCAGGCATCAAAAAAACTGTCAAAATAAAAAATAACCTGTGTCCACCATGTAAATTATTTAAATGCTTTCCTAAAAAAATCTTACATGGGGGAGGGGGGAGAAGTAGCATTTTAGGGAAGTCTTACCATCACAATCCCATACAAAACCAAAAATAGTTACAACTATGTTACATGGTTTGCTTGCCTCAGCTCCCTAAATCAATGCAAAGACACATGGGAAATGTAACTGTATATCTTTCAAAGGATTTAGGCAAAAAGCTTTTCTGTTCTGTGGTACATTAAAGTTTAAATACACAACAAAAACACAGGTTTAGAGATCTTGAGCTCAAACATGATTAAAGCAAAACCTAAAACAGGCTTTTTATAACATTTTATGATTTCACCTTTGCTGCTGTTTTTAATCTGCTCATCTGCAGAAATGCAGTTACAGAAACATCAGTTTATTAATCAAGATTATATCTCACATTTATCTATCATTTGCAGCTCCCTTTTTTTAAGTTCTTTAGAGTGAATTTTCAAATGTTACATGTCAACCAACTTTCCAGTATACCATATTGTTTTGCCAGATGACAGATGAAAAACATTTATAAGATCAGTAGCATGTAACATGAATGGACAAAAAGGAACTCGTATGTTTGCTGAATACTCTTCATGAATGTCTTTTATTTCAGATGAAAATTCTATTAGAAAACAGATTGACAAATAAACTTTAACAAGAAAACCAGAACTCCTTTCTTTCTAAATGAGTATGTTTGTCTTTGTTGATTTTTCACAATCTTATTTTATTTTCAGATTTGATTAGGCAAAATAATATGCCACCTGATATAACCTAAGACAATGTGATGACAAATTGCATTGGTGTTGGTTTAAAACCTCATAAAAATAACTTGTGGTATTGCACTGATTACATACAAAAATAAGCAATTCAGTTTAGGTGACATACAGTTGGGTTTTCAGTTAGTATATAAAGAAGATGGACATTTAAAACTTAGCCAACAGATGTCACAGTACCAATTTTTGCACTATGATTAGCTATTGAGTAAATGTAACAGATATAAGGACATGTTTACTAAAACTGAAGATAATTATCTGGAGAGATTTCTGGAGATGTTGCCCATGGCAACCATACTCGTTTGCTTGAGTCAGCTGGATTCCCCAATATGAAAGCAATATTAGGTGCACATACCATCAGTGGTCCATCCTCCACCATTGATCCAAAAAGAAGTTTTCGTACAGCACCAGTAAAATGCCTTTATTGGTACATTACATGGCAAACAGCCAGGCTGTTTGCCATGTAATGTACCCATGGCAACCAATCAGCAATTAGATTTAAACGGTCACCTACAAGTTTACTTTAAAAAAAAAAACACTTTTTTTAAAACAAAAATTACTTTTAAAAAAACGCATTTACTGCATTTTTTGCAGGGTAAAATTACGTTGACCCCTCCTGCCCAAAACCATATTTTTTGGAAAGTACACATTCAGACGAATCAAAAATGGTTAACCAAAAGAAAGCATCCTCAATGTGAATGCCATAGGTCTACTGAACACTATGCATAGATTTAACCAACTATGTGGTGTAACAGAGAAAAATGAAACTATGCATATAAATTTTTACTGCTGACACTCTGGCTTCTGCAATAAAAGCACCCATTGTGTATTATGTGCCATGAGACCCCCTAACAGTACTGAGACCCTAAAAAACATATTTCCACAAAGTACACATTCTGACCAATCCCAAATGGGTAAACACATCTTTATAATACAAACTACTAAACTGCAAAGCCATGCTAGAATTTTTAATGAAATTTCTGAAAATGGCCACAAAGCTTGCATTTTACCCCGCTGATTGTCCCACATATCGCAACATATCAGCATACAACTTCCTAAATATGAATGCCAGGGTTCTACTAAACACTTTGATGCCCAATATATATAGATTTACCAAACTATGTGGCATAAAGAGGCACCCAAATGAAAATATGAATATACATTTTCACTGCTGACAATTTGGCTGCTGCAATATAAGCACCGGTGTGTGTATTATGTGCCTAACAGTACGGAGACCCTAGTAAACCATATATTTGAATACAGGGGTCTAATGAACGCAGGGGTCTAATGAACAGTTCAATTTCCATGGGTAAACACAAGTCACAAAGAACAGTGTGGAATACAATAAAATCACTAAGTTTTTTTCTCTCGCATAGTGTAATTAGCAGTCAAAATCACAGTTTGAACATTTTGGCTTGGCCACATAGGTCTTACAGACAGAAACAAGTAAACTATGCAGAGCTGAAAATGCACCTAATATATCACAGAGATAACACATGAAAGGTATTACACAATGCGGTAAGCAAATACACAATTCACTATGGCAATAAAACATGTGTCTACCCATGTGACTTTCCTCCCGGTGTCTGCCGGGACAGGACACCGGGAGGAAAGTCACATGGGAGGAAGGGATGTAAGCTACAGATCTGTGTATGAAGGAGACTGATACTGCTGGTAACTTATACAACGTGGAACTGTTCCACACTCAAGCAAGATCGGAGACCACGTGTAAGAGAACGCCGACATTAGAGACTGCGGGAAACACCTGACCATTGTCTGCAAGAAAGGATTGCATTCCTTCCAGCGCAGAAACATCCGACCGCTGTCTGACAAAATCCTTACATCACAGCCGAAAGTACTGCTCAACCAGCTCCGAAGAGGCGGACTCGAATATAACCGTTCCTGACAGCGGGCGCACCGACAGTGATCTATACGCTAGCCTTACACTAACTTCAGGCGCAAGACTGTCTGATGACAGACGCGATTAGGTTTCTTTTGTGACACGATCTCTTCACGAATGTGAGTAGACTTAATTACATAATACCTGCTCCGGTGCACAGAGGATATTACACCATAGAGGCTTTATCTCCCTTTTCTATAGGTATTTCCAGCACAGCTCTCATTTTCTTTTCCAAATTTTCTCTAGTGTTACTTCGCCAATCAAAGCGAAGATGCACAAGCTCAGGCTAATTTGCATACGGCGGGAAATTATAAAGTTGAATGGACGTATATATGATGCAGATTCCAGGGAACCTTGATAAAGGAAATAGAGTTGTTATAATGCCCTACACATGAGCCCACTCTATAGTTTATGTTCCATATTAGAAAATGTATGGGGGAACCCGGTTACCCAAAAAAAAAAACGTTTGCAGGCTATCACTCTGAAAAAAGGAAAAGACGCCAGCCTTTTTGGGACTTAGAAGCTTTTTCCGCTAAAAATATTGCTCAGACCAGGAAATGCACTTTGCCTGGTCTGAGCTGGCAAAGGCAAGTCTGGAGAAAGAGGCAACTTTCAGTAAAATCCGCATCTAATGCGAAGTAACGTTCATTCGCCAGAGCAAAAAATTCACCTGACCGCTAGTGTCTGTCTCTTTCGCTACCGAAGTTATGCCTGCTCCTATTAGTAAATCGGCATAGTACCTGAAAGCGGTAACGCTGGTGAATCGTCACCAGTGTTACTCACTTCTGCCCCATAGTCTCTACTAAAAACATTGAGTTTGTCATATCTTCTTAAATTCACTTGCCCTTACAAATACACATTAACACTAGCAGGGCTAGGCCAAGGTAGTTTGACACCCTAGGCAAGCGCTTCAATTAGCGCCCCTTTCCTCGATCGAGCATTACCATTTCCCACCTTACCATGACAATATTTAAATAAAGAAAGTGTACAACACATTAATTCATGAAACTTTTTACTCATATAAATATGTAATGTTAACAAAAATAAGGTAAATGTCAGAAAAACAAAACAGTAGGATAATTTGATCCTGTTAAACAAAGTGCAAATGAAGGGTTCACATAACACCAATACTGGAATGTCCACAACATTTTACTTTTAACACAACTCCTATGAGAATAGTGCAATAAGCTAAAAAAAAAACCCTCAGCGATGAGGTAGCCCTTCCACTGTCAGCCCTCCCATTTTTGAGGTAGCTTAATAAGTAGCTGCAGAGTTCTGGCACATCCATCATACTCCCCCCCTGTACCTGTGCCAGCAAGTGCCAGCTGCCATCCATTATACTGACCCCCTGTACCTGTGCCAGCAGCCATCAATGTCCCCAAGCCCCTCCATCTGTACCCAGTGCCAGCAGCCAAGCAAGCGACTTCAAAGTAAGGATTAGTTGGAAGCTGCCAAAAGTGCCCAGGGACCACAGCCAGCAGGTCTCTTCAGAACAGAGTTAATTCTCCCTCTAACATGCACAGCAGCAGGTCCTCGCTCTGCTGGGTCCAAAAATGGAAGTCACGCTCGCAGGGTGGAGGAGCACTTTCCAATTATACCAGGATTAAACAAACCCCAGAGGAAGTTGGGGCATGAGATTTTTTTATAACTATAATGCTTTTACTAAAGCCCATGGGAACTGAATTGTAAAAATGAAAAAAAAAAAAAAATATATATATATTTTTCACCCTGAGAAGTGCGCCCCCCCAGTGAATGCGCCCTTGGCAGTTGCCTACCCCTTGTTCTGGCCCTGGGTGCAACTGTAGACCTAGTGCAACACAATTGCAAGCCACAAGTGAACAAAATTGTCAGTGGGTCCCTTCACTTTGCTCCAGAATGATCCTAGAGTAAAGGAAAGGGCCGTGGGGCAACCTGTGTGCAAAGAAAATACCTAAGGCACACACGTCGCCCCTGCCATCTCTCTCTGCCCCTGCCATCTCTCTCTGCCCCTGTATGTTCACTAATCCTGCAATACTATCTACTGCACCCAATTTAACACCGCATCAATTTCAGATGACCACCGCAACAACATAAAGCACTATATAAACATCAATAAAACACCCTATGCATGTAAATTCATTCTTAGCGACTATAACTCTATAACATTCTTAAGCAATATTCTGAAAAACGACATGAAAACATAGCAAGGCAACTAAGAATCTAGTAATTGCAAACACATGAAACAGCAATTTCTAAAACAATAAAGGAAACACAATAATGAAAATTTAAAAAAGTTTCCGTCTTCTGAAAACTTGGTGCAACTGTAGACCTAGCGCAACACTATTGCAAGCCACAAGTGAACAAAATTGTCAGCAGGTCCCTTCACTTTGCTCCAAAATGATCCTAGAGTAAAGTAAAAGGGCCGTGGGGCAACCTGTGTGCACAGCAAATGCCTAAGGCACACACGTTGCCCCCGCCGCCACCTCTCTCCGACCCAGTATGTTGACAACCTGCAATACTGTCTGCTGCACCCAATTCCACACCGCATCAATTTCAGATGACCACTGCAACAACATAAAGCACTATATAAACCTAAATAAAACACCCTATGCATGTAAATTCATTCTTAGCGACTATAACTCTATAACGTTCTTAAGCAATATTCTGAAAAACGACATGAAAAAACATAGCAAGGCAAATAAGAATCTAGTAATTGCAAACACATAAAACAGCAATTTCTAAAACAATAAAGGAAACACAATAATGAAAATCTAGAAAACGTTCGGCCTTCTGAAAAACTGTGCGACTGGAGACCTAGCGCAACACTATTGCAAGCCACAAGTGAACAAAATTGTCAGCGGGTCCCTTCACTTTGCTCCAGAACCATCCTAGATTAAAGGAAAGGGCCGTGGGGCAACCTGTGTGCACAGCAAATGCCTAAGGCACACACGTCGCCCCCGCCAACGCCACCTCTCTCCGCCCCAGTATGTTCACTACCTGCAATACTGTCTACTGCACCCAATTCCACACCGCATCAATTTTAGATTACAACCGCAACAACATGAAGCACTATATAAACCTCAATAAAACACCCTATGCATGTAAATTCATTCTTAGTGGCTATAACTCTATAACGTTCTTAAGCAATATTCTGAAAAACAACATGAAAACATAACAAGGCTAATTCCTTATTCTTACATCACTGCGAAAACATTGGAAAGGATAAGATATTCTTTTGTATAGTCATTTGTTTGCCACAGCTAGGTATGATATATAGAATTTCCAGACATTTTTTAACATTAAAGTAAACACCTCGAAAGTTGCCTAATTTTCACCTACCTCTTATAAAACTCAGTGATATACTATTTTTCTAATATCTTTCTAGTATTTTTGAAAATGAACAATCCATAGATATTATAGGCTCAGGTGTGTATATATATATATATAAATATATATATATATATATATATATATAGTAACCAATGAGCCTGTGCCTATGTTGGTAGCTTTAGGGGTACCTAAAGAACACTTTGGGTTCCTAAATAAAAAATGTAAAAAAATAAAATTAAGCCCCCAGCCGACGCAGAACACTTACTGCATAAGTCCACAGGTGGAGTTGGGGCTGGTGAGGGCGCAGACCTCGGAGTATGATCAGGTGGAAGTGACATCACATGCACCCATGCATGGAACATCACTCTGTTATGTCTAGGTTGCTGTAAGGTCCTGGTGCCTAGGTTGACAACGGACTTAACTACAGCACTGTATGCACGTATGCACTATAACACAAAAATCATATCATTGATACACTAAATTCATCACAAACTATACCAAAGACAATAAGTGCAAATACTAATTTAAAGTGCTATGTTATCAGCACAGATGCTGCCCTTTCTGAAAATGTAAACACAGAGCTGTATCTGCTTCTACATTGTTAAGCCGTAAATGTGCGTATTCTTTTCAATATTATAGAAAGTTGTTAGAATTCTGCATATTAGTAAGCAGTGGGCCAAGAAAGACGTTTGTGCGGGTTTCTCCCCTCCAATGCCACCCCTTGTTGCCATTGTATGCTCTTAGCTAATGCTATAAAAGCTCTGAAACAATCAATACATATTATGGGCTGCAACAGGAAAATGCTACAAAGTTAAAAATACTACAATATCACTACTAATGCATATAAAAAAAAGATATAAAAACCTCAAAGATACTGTATTATATCAATAGAGCTACAGAACTGCAAGATCAAACAAGGAGCTACAGCTGCAGCTACACTGTTCAGCACTATTGTTCCCTCAAAGGGTATAAATTGACTTGTGATAAATGCGTAAAGGATGAAAGCTCTAGCCGCGGTTTCTGCACCTCAATGCGAATCCTTCATATATAAATAATAAAGATAAGCATAAGAAAAATAATAACAACATACAAATCATAAACCTGTTACCACCATTATAGAAAAACTTTACTAAGCAAGAATGAGTTTGCAGGACAGATACGCCTGCAGTTAGGTACAGTATCCTGGTGGGTTGTATGCATGACAGTTGTGCCACACATAAATATTTTCAATGCCTACATCAACCCTCACTGCACTTAATTTTCTTTACAGACAGTATGTTTCTCAAATATTCAACATAATTACAAACCAAAATAAAGAACACAAAATTTTAAAATATATACACAGTGTATTGATATTGCCCATACAGATAAACAGAAACAAAATAACATCTGCATCTTACAAGTGAGGCTATACATAAATATAAATTAGTATAAAGAAATACATTAGCAATTTAGAGATACATAGTAAAAAGTATAATAAAGCATGGAAATAAAGCTTCCCATAGATCACCAATGCTCTGTTTACTAATAAAGGCTTTTTAGGATCTTGTACAGTATATCAAGGGTTTAAAACAGAATTTGTTCTATTTCCCCCGCTTCAAAATATGCTCCTAAGGGAACAGAGAACTTGAGATTTCCTTTCTGGCGAACTAAGGTAAATTCTATTTAATCTTTGATAAATATAACCATACTGTGTGTTTTCTTTTAATTTAGGGGCAAATAGAATCACCACAGTGCACCAGAAAGTAACTTCCCAGCTTTATATTTACCTATTTAAGATTATGAAATATGCTCTATTTTAAACCTATGATAAATATGCCCATAAAAGTCCCAAACAAGTGAATAAATAACTTGTGATCTGCTGAGCTCTCTGCTTTTACTCTTTGATAAAGGTTCCCAGTTTTATCTCAGCAAACAAAAGGTTATTTTTCACTTCATTTGGTGTTTGTACATGTGGTCATTAGTTTCAAAAGAAGATACATGAACCATCAAAATGCAGCAATTAAGGTCCGATTCACAGAAATGCCTGGTAAAGCACTATGGCCCTTGGCATCTGCTCTCAGGGGGAAAACACTGGTAGAAAAAAATGCCCCTCTTACCTGTCACTAGTGATGGGCGAATTTATTCGCCATGCGCGAATTCGCGGCGAATTTGCGCGATTCGCGCCGAGCGAATAAATTCGCGAAACGCCCGCGAAAATTCGCGGTAAAAATTCGCCGGCGTCAAAAAAAATTTTTCCGAAAAAAAGTCGCCGGCGTCAAAAACGGGCGCCGGCGCCAAAAACGGGCGCCGGCGTCGGAAAAACGGGCGCCGGCGTCAAAAACGGGCGCCGGCGTCAAAAACGAGACGCCGGCGCCGTTTCGCGAATTTTTCGCCGTTTCGCGAATTTCGCGCGAAATTCGCGAATTTTTCGGCGAAGCGAAACGGCGCAAATTCGCCCATCACTACCTGTCACTGCTACTTATATGAAGGACAGGCCTGTGATTGAACACAGATGAGATGGAACAGTGAGAGATGGGCCTCCCCACCAAAACACTGACTTGACAGCTTCGGCACTGCGATCTGTCTGCAACTGTTCTGTATGCATTCACTAGTAAACTAGTCCATCATTAGTATAATGAGCATGAAGTAGTCATAACTCACAAGTGGAGAAGGGCATTGCTCTCTGCCTCAGTTGCAAACAAAATGTCCTGTGTGCCAGGGGCCTAATGTGTAGGTACCTTAAATAGTCATTTCTGAGTAAGCTGCCACTGATGCTTTGGGACCTGAAAACATTTTTAACAATTCTTATGTACCTGTCTGGGGCTTTGTCCTTTTCTTCTTGAATGAACCAGTCTTTCCTAGCCAAGCTTTGTTCAGCAGTAGCTGTAGGGGTACAAAAAAAATTAGCACAAAAAATAAAGATTATGGTAGAGGGGATTAACTATAAAAAAAATCATCACTGCATATTACAATGGCAACCGATCAAAATGTTCCTTGTACTAGACTGAACAGAACTATTTTTTCTCTATTGGTAACTGAACTCATGTTTATGCCACTTTATGCACTTTATTCACCTTATTCAACAAGGAATATTATAATAATATAGGACTGTTCACATTGGGCCCCCTCAGTAAATTGTATTGCTGATGTCATAATGCACACTATTACTATTATTATAAATACCAAACCTGGTTAGATAACACTATCATCCATCTGGCTTACTCTTTAATGGATCATGTGACCAATGATTTCATAATGCTCACTCCAGATACAAACCCTTAAAGCCCTCTGATTTAAGTTGTGTCAGTGTGAGAGAGGAAGATGAAGAGTGCGGATGTGCAGGTAAGAGACCTACATCTGAACATAACGATCAAAATATAAAAAGGGACACACTTATCTGTTTGGCACAAAAAAGGTAACACCCTAATAAACCTAAAAGTGACTAGAAAAAAAGTTAGTTTCAAGTAGGGGATAGAAACACGCAAAACTAGAGACAAATGTATTTAATTACCCTCTTTGTGTTTCAAAACCAGTCAGTATACACAATAGTTATACTAGTTTTTCTGAACTAGCAGTGTAAATACCAAAATAAAGAAACCTAACAAAGCTGATTGGTAAGATTTTTGTATTGCTATAAATCTTAAGGTGGCCATAGACTCACAGATATATCGTACAAAAATTTTTTTGTACTATACACGGTGCGTGTATGGTGGGAAAAGAGCCGACTTGGATATAGGTCAGCTCGTCGATCGGGTTGGACAGAAATTTTTTATCGGGTACCTTTGGATGCATCCAAACATCGGGCATTGTTAGTGCTGAATCGTCACATACAAAAGGAATTCTATTGTTTTTACCTATATATCCGACGATTCAGCTCTACACGTGTATTGAAATGAACAATCTTTGTTACGAATATGGCCACCTTTAAACCTCCCTGAAGTGGAATGTGTAATTTTTAGCAATTGTGCTTTACTAATTGGGAAAAAGTGGCAATTGTACATGTTTGATTGAGCAACGTTACCCATTTACCTGCACTAAGCACATTTTAAATATAATGTGTTCCTGGTTCTTTTTTACTTTTTGGTATTTTTTTTTTTTTTTAAGTTTTTATTTTCAGGTTTTCAACAGAAGAGAAAAAGAGAAGAAAAAGATAGAGAGAGAAGGGAGAAGAGAAGAGAGCGAAGGCAAGGGGAGCAGGGCAAGTTAACATCTCTAGCAATCAGGAACAGCACAGTTCAACAATTTACATTACTCAGCGAATTAACCGGGTTTTCTCTGTAGGCCAGCCACAAGCCCCATATGTTGGTAAATTTTTGCGGGCAACCTCGGGAGAGGTATGTCAGTTTCTGGTTTGACAGAGAGCTGTTAACTAGATTCAGCCAGAATGGTAGAGACGGAGGGGCAGTAGATTTCCAATTCAGTAGGATGGCTTTCTTTGCGAAGTAGAGAAGTTGGAGATAGCAGCTTTTGGTGCATCGGTCCAGATCCAGGTCCTCAAATATGCCAAGGAGACAAACCAGTGGGGACACAATACGGGGCATGTCTAAGGCCTCAGAGGAATAAAACACAATGTCCTTCCAAAATTTCTGAATAGTGGGACAATGCCAAAATACATGCATATATGAACCAACATCACCCCCACATCTAAAGCAAATATCGGACGTATTAGAGAACATTTTACTCAGCCTATATGGAGTCAGATAGACCCGATTTAGGAACTTCATTTGAATGTACCGATCCCTCACAGGTATAGTTATCTCGGGGATCTGCCTGAGGCTGTCCTCCCACATGTCATCGGTCAGTTCAGGAATATCCCTCTTCCATTTACCCAGGACGGAAATTAGTGGATCAGGGGAGGCCAACCCCAGCAGTGTGTACGAACGGGAGAGAGGTTTGTTTAGGCCCTCTTTACGTAAATATTTTTCTATAGCAGTGTCGGACACGTCCAATGGTCTCTCAGGGAATTGGGAGCGAAAGGCGTGGGAAAGCTGGAGGTACCTGAAAAACATACCCTGGGGCAGGCGAAATTCGGTTTTTAGAGCTTGGAATGACTTTAAGTCCCCATCCCTTATTACATCCTGTAATTGTTTGATACCACATGCAGCCCATTGAGAGACATCAGGAATAGTGAGAAACTGAGGGAGACAGCTGTTACCCCAGAGAGGCGTCCACTTGGACCATGTTGTCCGAGACCCATGTGCCAGTTTAAGTGCTTTTTGGTAAGCAACCAGTACTGTTCGCATGGGGGTCGTGGTAGTGTGTCTTATAGAAGGTCCCCTATAAAGGAGGTGTGCTAGGGCTTCCAACGACCCCACAATGTTAGCTTCTAGGATTGTAGCTGTGTTGTCCCGACAGGGAACCAGCCACCAATGCGAGTATGTCAACTGGCCTGCGAGAAAATATAACTTAAGGTTGGGAAGGGCTAGGCCTCCTCTAGCAACTGGGGCTTGTAGAGTTTTAAAACTTAATCGGGGGCGATCCCCAGCCCAGACAAGTCTCCTGATAAGCCTATCCACATATTTGAACCACTGGGATCTGGGTGTAATGGGGGAGTTGTGGAGGGCATATAAAAATTTGGGGAGGAAAATCATTTTAAAGAGGTTCACTCTGCCAGGGAGGGTAAGTGGTAATTGCGTCCATACATCAATTTTGTTGGCAAGCGCCTTGGTTATCGGGGACAAGTTGGCCTCCTCAAAACCTTTACAATCTTTCGTTATGGTGATCCCTAAATATTTAAAGGACTGTACCACCCTGAGACGGCCAATGTTAGCAGCAAATTCAGCAGGGAGGGGATCTATGGGGAAAATCACAGACTTCTCACGGTTGACCTTTAAGCCAGAAAACCTTCCAAAGTTGTCAATGAGGTCTAAGGCAGCAGTGAAGGCTCCTCTAGGATTAGCCAAATACAATAACATGTCGTCTGCGTACAGGGAGACCTTTTCCTCAAGTCTGCCTATTTGCAACCCAGTTACAGTCGGGGAGTCCCTAATCTGTATTGCAAGTGGCTCAATTGCAAGTGCAAAGAGCAGGGGTGAGAGGTGGCAGCCCTGCCTAGTTCCCCGTTCCAGCTGTATGGCTTCAGAGAGGTTGCCATTGACCACTAACCTAGCCTGCGGTTTTAGGTATAAAGCCTTCACCCAGGAGATGTAACGAGGACCTATACCGAAGTGTCGGAGGACTTCCCAAGGATAGGTCCAAGAGACCGTGTCAAATGCTTTCGCAGTATCAAGGGACACAACTAACCTACTCCCTGCGTTGACATGGGGGGTATCAAGGTTATTAAAAAGGCGCCGGATGTTTATGTCCGTGGCATTGTTCGGCATAAAACCTGTCTGGTCTGGGTGGACTATCCCCCTCACCACTCTCTTAAGCCTATTGCCCAGCACCTTAGCAAAGATCTTAACATCACAGTTTAGGAGCGAGATGGGGTGGTAAGAGTCACATTGGTCCGGGGGCTTGCCTTCTTTATGAATGAGGGTGACATGCGCCATATAGCACGTATCGGGGAGTGGGCATGTCTCAGAGGCGTTGTTCAGGATGGGCTGAAGCTGGGGGGTTAGGATTTGGGCGTGCGCCTTGTACCACTCAGCTGGCAGGCCATCGGGCCCTGGGCACCGGCCGGACGGCATGGCCGCTATGGCTGCCCCTATCTCATCCTCCGTGATGTCAGAATCTAGAAAGAGCCTCTCGTCTAGGGGGACGGATGGAAATTCTATTTGCCCCAGATATTCCGAAAGCAGTTGGCCAGGCAGAGGAGGTATAGCAGCATAAATTCCCTGAAAGTACTCCCCAAATCTCTTGGTGACTTGGGTCTTATCAGTGAGAAGGACCCCAGATATATCTCTGACTCCTGCCATCGCTAAGTGGGGGGTGTCATCTCTGGCCAGGATGGCGAGAAGTTTTCCATTTTTGTCTCCCTGGCTGAACCATGCCGCTGAATGGTATAGTTCTTTTTGGGAGTATTTGTCTATGTGTATCAGGTCTACATCTCGTTGTGCAGCTGTCATAACCTGTATAGCTTCATCGCTGGGGTTAGCGGCTAGAGCCTGTTCCGCCTCTCCTAACTTAACTTTAGCCACGGTCAGCTCCGCCTCAACCTCCCTCCTGGCTGCAGAGATCAGTGAGGTGTACTGGCCTCGAGTATTACTTTTTGGTATTTTAAAGCCGTACCAATAAACCCTTACCCTTACATTAGGTTGTTTTACTTTTGTGTCTGTCCCCTGTATGTTATACAATGGATATTATATTAAAGGGAAACTAAAGTCTAAAATAAAATAATGCTAGAAAGGCTGTATTTTGTATACTAAATATAAACATGATCTTTGCTGCACCAGAAGCCTAATAAAACAAACTATTAATGCTTTCAAAGTTGGCCACAGGGGGTCATCATCTTGTAACTATGTTAAACATCTTTGCAAGATCAAGACTACGCACATGTTCAGTGTAGTCTGGGCTACTGTTGGGAGGCTAAACTTAGGGATTGTCATAAATTATCAAAACAGCGCAAGTCAAATAATATCTGCCACAGAAGCTGATACAGCAAGGCTGATTAATAATCAGAATATACAGACTGCATTGGGTCTGTGGATACAAATCTCTACACGGTCGCCAGCTGCTCTACAGGAAAACAAACAAAGCTGCTCGAGTTCTGGGAAGTAAGGTGGGGGCTCCCCCTGCCTTTTGAAAGTATGATCAGTTTCCCTGCCGAGCAGTTAGGGACCATCTGAAGTTTCCTATCCACAGCAGTCAGAGCAAGTAAAATGAAGGGGGAATTGTACTGCATACAGTCAGGTTTATTATAAAAATGGCACACATTTATTAATTAAAGTATATTGGAGATAGATTTCCATCCCCTTTAAAGGCAGTTCAGGTGGCTTTGGGTCTCCCACAGCCATGGGACCTAGGTGTCCACTCTAGACTGCCCCAACTGTAGTATGCCAATGGAAGCTCTCAGAGGCACCAAAGTGCACTACCAGCAGAATTAAATCTGTGAACAGTCCATGGGTTGCTGTTTGCCAGTACAGCCCTACTTGCTGCCCAGACCCCACCCGTTCTTTACAGGGAGAATGTAATGGTCAAAAATATTTACTTAAATAGTATCATCCTTGATATTTGGGGACATACTATGCTTTAAACTATATTTTCAGCCTTCAGGCAATACATACTTGCTTTTTGAATGTCAAACAATGTTTATATTATGGTTTATATTTTTAAGTGTTTTTTAATGAATGGAGGGGGCTGCCAAAATCTTGCCCTGAGTGCCACAGATGTTGGGCAGCACTGACACAGAGTATTTATACGTGTAATCATTCTAGAGTATAGTAGTGTTCATATTTCTCTTACTCTAAGGGGCAGATTAATCAAGGGTCTAATTGAAAATTCTAATATTGAATATTCGAGTTTTGTAATGGTCAAAACTGTCAAAATCAAGTGATTGACTTGATAAAGGGTATAGTACCCGAAACATGTTGTGTTTACCACTGCCTGGAATAAAAAGTTGATTGCAGTAATACTGCTGGAGTTCCTCTTCCTATACTTGGATCATTTGCAGCAGAACAACTATTAAGGAATTGGACGCATACCATTTGGAAAAGCTGTGCTAACCACCATCCCCCTCTTCTATTTGGATGTCATATTCAACTAGGGAGTTATTCAAATTTGATTCGAGTTTTCAAAAAATTTGAATCCGTTTTTTGGAGATTTATGATACTCTGGCCCTTTAAGAACTCGAATTCGACTATTTGCCACCTAAAACCTGCCGAATTGCTGTTTAAGTCAATGGGAGAGGTCCAGGGATCAATTCTGAGTTGTTAGAAGCCTTCCTGACATTCAAGTTTTTGAAATTAGAATCTAATTAGATTAGAATTCGATTCAAGTTTTCTGGTCAATTTTATTCATCAGAGTTTTAAAAATTGAATTCGATTTTTTAATAAGTTTCGATTTCATGGGAGTTTATGGGTTTTAAAAAACTTGAATTCAAAATTCAACCCTTGATAAATGTGCCTCTAAGTGTAGAGTGGTGTGTGTTCTCCCTCTTCTATTGGGACACTAAGGTAAATGCATGGGTATCAAGTGACATCATGTTGGTGAGAGAACGAGGGCTGTTGATCTAAATGATTCTGAACATGATTCCATCACATAGGGTAAATCAGTGGGGGTCATTTATACACTCTGCAAATTTATACCTCGGCAGTAACCCATGGCAACCAATCAGATGTTTGCTTTCACTGTTTAACCTTCAGCTGGCTGAAAAAAGCGAATTACTGATTGGTTTCTATGGGTTACTGCCCAGGTGCAAATTTGCCCAATGTTTATATAATGAGCCCTAGTGTGTTCATATAGTAAACTTTTTGGTCTTCGTTCTTGTGAAACCTCAATGTAACAAACTCTTGACTGTGTGCAAAATCATCCTGAAAAATATGAAAATCTGCAAAAAAAACAATTTGTGACTGCTCCAAACATTACTAAACATTGCTCGATATATACTTGCACCTGGTTACAATACTGGTAAAGTGCTAGTAAATAAGCAGCAGTCAGATCAAATATCCTTTACAAAGTGATTAACTTCTTCCTCTTCTTCAATGGCCCATGGTCAATGCATGTGCACTAAAAAAAAGCTGGCTTTTTTTGTTAAAGTTTGTCTCTTCACTCTGCTGTGCACAGGGCCGCCATCAGGGGGGGACAGGGGGGACAAGCGTACCGGGCCCGGGCATGAAGGGGGGCCCGGCAGCGCTGCATTTTTTTGAAGATCCGGGCCCCCCTTACGAGCGCCCGAGCCGTACGTCTTGCCTCTTCAGTGCCGAATGCGGAAGTGCCGAAAAGCCGAAGCCGATGCGACGAAAAGACCCGAAGTCACGGAAAAAGCCGAAGTCCCGAAGTCACGAAGCGCCGAAAAGACCCGAAGTCACGAAAACAGCCGAAGCCGAAGTCCTGAAGCAGCGCAAAGACCCGAAGTCACGAAAACAGCCGAAGCCGAAGTCCTGAAGCGGTGAAAAGACCCGAAGTCACGAAAGGAGGCGAAGTTGAAGTACTGAAGCCTTGAGTTCAATTCTACTGAACACCAGTTTGTGTTTTTTTTTTTTTAATCCCCTGGCCACCAATGTATTATTTTAATATTCTATAGGCCCCTGCCACCAATCTTTTTTTTAAAACTTTTGTTTTTGGGGCCCCCAATTTTTTTTTTAACTCGTAAGGGGCCCCTTGCCACCATTGTTTTTTTTTGGGTTTTTTTTTTAAAAAAAAAATTAATTTTCTTTTTGGTGGCCCCAAATTTTTTTAACTTGTAAGGGGGCCCCTGCCACCAGTTTTTTTTTTTTTTCAAAAAAAAATTATTTTTTTTTTAAATTTTTTTTGGGGCCCCAATTTGTTTTTAACTTGTAAGGGGGCCCCTGCCACCATTTTTTTTTTTTTCAAAAAAAAATTTTTTTCTCCAAATTTTTTTTTTGGGGCCCCAATTTGTTTTTAACTTATAAGGGGGCCCCTGCCGCCAATGTTTTTTTTTTTTTTCAAAAAAAAATTAATTTTTTTTCAAATTTTTTTTTGGGGCCCCAATTTGTTTTTAACTTAGAAGGGGGCCCCTGCCACCAATGTTTGTTTATTTTTTAGTTTTTTTTACATTTTTTTTGTTGGGGCCCCAAGTTTTTTTTAACAGGGGGCCCCTGCCACCAATGTTTTTTAAAAAAAAAAAATTTTTAATTTTTTTTTTTTTGGGGCCCCAATTTTTTTTATAAGGGGGCCCTGACCATCAATAGCTTTTTACAACTTGTGTGGGGGGGGGTTACTTTTTTAGCGCTGATGTCTGTGTGGTCTTTTAACTGCGATGTGGGCGGGATATGGGGCGGAGCTTGGTCGTCAGTGTGGGCGGGGCCCAGGGGCCCCCAAAAATTTTGTTGTACGGGGCCCCGTGATTTCTAATGGCGGCCCTGGCTGTGCATGTGCACCCATATGAAGATGTATGAACCAGAACTACATCACAAAAGTACCTGGCTTGCCTGTTTCAGAATACTGCATATGTAATCACCATTTTGAACACACTTTCCCTCTATTGCCTAGTATAAACCTGGGGCCCCTTCTGACTAAATTATACATCATATTGGTTTGATAGTTGTACCACCTGTATTTTTCAAAGGCTTCCCAGAGTATACGTACTACTTTAAAGGTACAAGCAGCCCTTAAAACTAAAGATACCTTGTTTTCCCTTATGTAAAAGATAGCATATGCATGTGGAGGAACTAAGCCTCTTTTTCCTCCTTCTCCTTTAGTCATAAGCCCAGTAGCCATTATAATAAGAACATCACCTTTGTGAAATCTGAAATAAAAAAAATAGAACAAATGTATGTGAGAGGTAAACGTGTATGGCACGTAAACGTCAATAGTAGCATATGGGCATAACGTGTTATCAAGTGAAAGGTTATAAACTTAAAAAAGAAGAGTATTTGTGCATGACCAGCAAGATGATTGTAGCACCATCATTGACTCATTGAATAATATTTGTAATGAAAGAAGGAATAGCAGTTGGAATAACTGTATAAAATAACACTTTCTGTATAGGTTTCTTTTTCTGTTTTTAGTGTAGAAGCTACAGAATAAGGCGGCCAATCAAGGAAGTGTTTAAAATTTTTTAACAGTGCTGCAAATTTGTCCATCTTTAATATGGCACAGACTATAACTAGGAAGCCCTGCTTGAACTACTGTGTCCTTCTGCCTTATTCCACCTAATATAGAGTTAATAAAATCTTGGTCCACACACAAGACCCAATGGGCAGATACAATTCTACATTTAGTAAGCATAATGTATCTTAAACAAATACATAAAATATTAAAGGGTTGTTCACCTTTAAATTAACGTTTAGTATGATGTAGAGTGTGATATTCTGATAAAATTTGCAATTGGTTATCATTTTTTATTATTTATGGCTTTTTAGTTATTTCATTTTTTATTCAGCAGCTCTCCAGTCTGCAATTTCAGCAATCTGGTACTGTACAAGTTTGGGGAGTGCTAGCAGAAGCGTAACTAGAGGGGGCGGGCCCTGGCGCAGGACGCGCAGCCGGGCCCCCGCTCCCCTCCGTACATCCGGAAACTTTCCGGGATATGCGCAGCGCAGCGGAGCGCGGACTGCGGGGGCCCTGAGGGGGTGCGGGCCCTGAGTGCTAGGGAGTGAAATTTTGTACAAGTCTGGGGGGGGGGAGAGTGTTGGGAAACTTGAGGTGTGCAGAGGGGATTATAGTACAAGTTCAGGCTGAGGGGAGAGTGTTGTGGGAATGTGAGGTGTGTGGATACGGAACGCATTTTAGTACGGAACGCATTTTAGGACATCATGCGTCTACTTAAGTTTGCTGCATGCGTTGTCCTATGCCTTCTCCATAGCGCATCGTTTGCCTTTGTAGTCACGCATGCTCCAAAAGCGCAGTCACACCTCCGCTCTGTAGCCTCCCTCCTCAGACGTAACATCATCATAGCTCCGCCCTCAGCCTTCCTCCTTCAGCTGTCAGGTATCGGGTTTCAGGCATCAGACTTCCTCCATCAGGTATCCGGCATCAGACGTCCTCCATCAGGTATCAGGCATCAGACTTCCTCCATCAGGTATCCGGCATCAGACGTCCTCCATCAGGTATCAGGCATCAGACTTCCTCCATCAGGCATCAGGCATCAGGCATCAGGCATCAGGCATCAGGCGACCGTATTCTGTCCTGGGCTGCTTTATTCACTTTTCTTTTTTTTTTTTTACACTTTTTTTAACTTCCGGTTTTCTATTTGGCGCATTTTTTCCCCAGCCAATAGGAGTCTTAGGTTTTGACCAATTAAGTTAAAGCTGCCCCTTGTAGGCGTCGCCATTTCTTCCCACAGACATTGTTTGGCAAGGCACGCCGGCCGGCTTCATTTATTTATCCCCGCATTTGTGCTGGTAATTAGATAATTAATTAACTGAAATGTGGCATATACTTTAATTATTTCATGTTTATATTGTTTTTTTTAAAATAATTTAGCTTGCTGCTTGCAAATAATTTACACTGCACAAGAGAGAGCATGTTTCTCTGTACTTTAATTACCTTCCATGGCTTTGTGTTTTAGTTTAATATTTTATCATATATAATATTTTTCTGGTTTTATTGCCTTAATTTTATTTATTTTATTTTTTAATAGCATTTTTTTAATTTTATATTTGATTTATTTTATTGCCATTATTGTCATTACAGGTATTTACCATAGCTTTGCAGCTTGCTCGTTTGTTTTATAAACCAGTTTTGATTTACTTGTCCTTTAGCTTCTATTTTTTTTGCTCTATTCTAACTTTATACTGACCACATCTAAAAAAAAAAACATGCTCTGTAAGGCTACAAATGCATTGCAAAGGCTGTGTTTCGATTACTCCTTTTCCTATTCAGGCATCTCCTATTGATTTCCCACCTTTTACAATGCATGGTTGCTATGGGTATTTGTACCCTAGCAACCAGATGGTTGCAATAGCAAACGAGAGAGCTACAGAATTAAAAGCTAAATAACCAAAAAAAAAAAAACACAATTAAAAAATGAAAACAAATTGCAAATTGTCCCAGAACATAACACCCTACATTATACAGGTATAGGATCCCTTATCCGGAAACCCGATATCCAGAAAGCAACGAATTATGGAATGGTTGTCTCCCATAGACTCCTTTTTATCCAAATAATCCAAATTTTTAAAAATGATTTCCTTTTTCTCTGTAATAATAAAACAGTAGCTTGTACTTGATCCCAACCAAGATATAATTAATCCTTATTGGAAGCAAAACCAGCCTATTGGGTTTATTTAATGTTTAAATTAATTTCTAGTAGAGATAAGGCACAAAGACCCAAATTACGGAAAGATCCATTATCCGAAACCCCCAGGTCCCGAGCATTCTGGATAGCAGGTCCCATACTTGTACTAAAATTTAAATCAAAGGTGAACAATCCATTTAACATATTGTAGTATCCAGGCCCTGACTGGCAATCTGTGGGTTCTTGCAAATGCCAGAGGGGCTGCTATAAAGTGCCATAGAAAGTCAGTATTTGGTGGCCTGGTGGGGGCTCTTTGTGCTTCTGTGTGGGCTGAATTGGTCTTTGCATACCGGAAATGCCGGTAGATTTTTTTTATTTGATTTATTTTATTGCCATTATTGTCATTACAGGTATTTACCATAGCTTTGCAGCGTGCTCGTTTGTTTTATAAACCAGTTTTTACCCATGTTCGATTTACTTGTCCTTTTATTTTTTATAGTTTTTGCGCTATTCTAACTTTATCATTGAAATACTGACCACGTCTAAAAATGCATTGCTAAGGCTGCGTTTCGTTTACTCCCTTTCCTATTCAGGCACCTCCTATTGATTTTCCACCTTTTTCAAATCCAATGCATGGTTGCTAGGGGTATTTGTACCCTAGCAACCAGATGGTTGCAATAGCAAACTAGAGCGCTACAGAATTAAAATCTACATAACCAAAAAAAAAAACACGATTAAAAAATGTAAACAAATTGCAAATTGTCCCAGAACATAACACCCTACATTATACTAAAATTTAAATCAAAGGTGAACAATCCATTTAAGATATTGTAGTGTCCAGGCCCGGACTGGCAATCTGTGGGTTCTTGCAAATGCCAGAGGGGCTGCTATAAGGTGCCATAGAAAGTCAGTATTTGTTGGCCTGGTGGGGGCTCTTTGTGCTTCTGTGTGGGCTGAATTGGTCTCTGCACACCGGAATTGCCAGGGCCTATTTTAACCCTTCAACTGCCAAGCACGTACAGCGTACGTGCTGGCGGTTCAGGGCTCAGGCTGCCAAGAACGTACGTTCTCCTGCAGCTGAGCCCTTCTCTCTGCATCGGCGGCTTTTGCCGCCTCTGCAGAGAGTCTGGAGGGTTGACAGCCCCCTGGGCAACCAGGCTGGGGGGCTATCAAGTCGGATCTACGTCGCGATTGTCGCAGATCCAACTTCAAAGTAGCAGATGCCTCATGTATGGCGCTGCTGCTACTTTCTTACCTCCTCCACGACGCACATCCGCCCCCACTCACTTCCTGCGAGCCTCCTGCTACAAAAACGGTTAGTGCTCGTTTTTTTACACACTTACATGCACTTACACACACAATTTTAGCAAAGATTGGTATTTTTTTGATTTAAGCACACTTGGTCCTTTTTGTACACGTATTTGCACACTCGGACAACTTTTAGAAGTGCACAAACATGTACACAAAAATTCACAAACAGGTGTGTTTTTTTTTTTACTTACTCATTGTACTCTTATCTTTTGTTTGTTTTGCCTAAAAACAGCGTGACGATTGGATAATCGATATTGGCCACTAATTACGCTGTCGTATTAATTATTTTATTTCACTGATTTATGCTATTTTTGTGCTTTTATTGCAATTTTATTCCTAAACTTTCAGCAGGTTGTGAATGGCCGATTCTAAGCAACTTTTCAATTGGTCTTCATTATTTAGTTTTTGGGTTATTTGCCTTCTTCTTCTGACTCTTTCCAGCTTTCAAATGGGGGTCACTGACCCCATCTAAAAAAAAATGCTCTGTAAGGCTACAAATGTATTGTTATTGCTACTTTTTATTACTCCTCTTTCTATTCAGGCCTCTCCTATTCATATTCCAGTCTCTTATTTAAATCAATGCATGGTTGCTAGGGGAATTTGGACCCTAGCAAACTGGTAAGCTGCTGAATAAAAAGCTAAATAACTCCAAAACCCACAAATAATAAAACATTAAAACCAATTGCAAATTGTCTCAGAATATCATTCTTTACATCATACTAAAAGTTAACACAAAGGGGAACAACCCCTTTCCCAAAAATATATGGTTTTCGGGGGGTCTTTTTACAGTTTGGGGGTCTTAACACACAGTTGGGCATCTAGACAAGTGAGAAATCTCCATAAAACTATATACATTTGGTATTGCCATGTTCAGGAGACATAGACCTTTCCAAATCGGCTTGTACATAAAATAAATGATGTTGCTGACATATGCGATTGTTCTTTGTAAACATTTTTTTTTTTTTTTATTAGACACTTAGAAGCCTATTTTTTTTTTTTTACAGAAGTAGAATAACACCAAAATTCAAAGCTCAGGTTGTCCTGAAAAAAAAAAACTATATTATTTTCCTGGGTAAACTAAAACCAGGCCCTTAAAGTGAAAGAGTACAAAATGTCTAAAAACTTCTTGCCAGTAGAGGTTTTCAGCTAGGACAGAATGGCTGGTAGGGAAAGGGTTAATTATCAGTCCAGACCTGCTAGTGTGGTTTTAATGTGTGCTGAATTGTTCGAACTTGGTTTTGAAATTAAAGTTATTACATTATGTTCATCAACTGTTTGTGCTGTGTGCTCATATTTCTGTCTCTTCTTTTCGAATTAGGTCTCTACTTCTAGGAGAGGAAGTTTGCTGCTATCAATAAAACTAGTATGTTATAGAATACGGAAACCATTTAAGTACATCCTCGAGAGAAATCTCCAATATGCGCTTTTCTAAGTTACCTCCCACTCCTCTGTTATCGTGCTGTGTGTAGGCCATCAGGGGGGAAAAGGGGGGGTCAGTCGCCCCAGGCCCAACAGGTTTTAGGCTTCCCCTCTCTCTGTCACTCTGTCCCTCTCTCTTCACCTCACTCTGTCTCTCTTTGTCAGTCTGTCCCTCTCTCTTCCCCTCTCTCTGTCACTCTGTCCCTCTCTCTCTCTGTCACTCTGTCTCTCTCTCTCTCTGTCACTCTGTCCCTCTCTTCCCCTCTCTCTGTCACTCTGTCTCTCTCTCTGTCACTCTGTCTCTCTCTCTGTCACTCTCTCTCTCTCTCTGTCACTCTGTCTCTCTCTCTGTCACTCTGTCTCTCTCTCTGTCACTCTGTCCCTCTCTCTTCCCCTCTCTCTGTCACTCTGTCTCTCTCTGTCACTCTGTCTCTCTCTCTTCCCCTCTCTTTGTCACTCTGTCCCTCACTCTCTCTTTCTCTTCCCCTTTCTTTTTCACTCTGTCCCTCTCTCTGTCACTGTCTCTCTCTCTGTCACTCTGTCTCTCTCTCTCTGTCACTCTGTCTCTCTCTCTCTGTCACTCTGTCTCTCTCTCTCTGTCACTCTGTCTCTCTCTCTCTGTCACTCTGTCTCTCTCTCTCTGTCACTCTGTCTCTCTCTCTGTCACTCTGTCTCTCTCTCTCTGTCACTCTGTCCCTCTCTTCCCCTCTCTCTGTCACTCTGTCTCTCTCTGTGTCACTCTGTCTCTCTCTCTGTCACTCTGTCTCTCTCTCTGTCACTCTGTCTCTCTCTCTGTCACTCTGTCTCTCTCTCTATCACTCTGTCTCTCTCTCTGTCACTCTGTCTCTCTCTCTGTCACTCTGTCCCCCTCTCTTCCCCTCTCTCTGTCACTCTGTCTCTCTCTGTCACTCTGTCTCTCTCTCTTCCCCTCTCTTTGTCACTCTGTCCCTCACTCTCTCTTTCTCTTCCCCTTTCTTTTTCACTCTGTCCCTCTCTCTGTCACTGTCTCTCTCTCTGTCACTCTGTCTTTCTCTCTCTGTCACTCTGTCTCTCTCTCTCTGTCACTCTGTCTCTCTCTCTTCCCCTCTCTCTGTCACTCTGTCTCTCTCTGTCACTCTGTCCCTCTCTCTTCCCCTCACTCTGTCTCTCTTTGTCAGTCTGTCCCTCTCTCTTCCCCTCTCTCTGTCACTCTGTCCCTCTCTCTTCCCCTCACTCTGTCTCTCTTTGTCAGTCTGTCCCTCTCTCTTCCTCTATCTCTGTCACTCTGTCCCTCTCTCTTCCCCTCTCTCTGTCACTCTGTCTCTCTCTCTGTCACTCTGTCTCTCTCTCTCTCTGTCACTCTGTCCCTCTCTTCCCCTCTCTCTGTCACTCTGTCTCTCTCTCTGTCACTCTCTCTCTCTCTGTCACTCTGTCTCTCTCTCTGTCACTCTGTCTCTCTCTCTGTCACTCTGTCCCTCTCTCTTCCCCTCTCTCTGTCACTCTGTCTCTCTCTGTCACTCTGTCTCTCTCTCTTCCCCTTTCTTTGTCACTCTGTCCCTCACTCTCTCTTTCTCTTCCCCTTTATTTTTCACTCTGTCCCTCTCTCTGTCACTGTCTCTCTCTCTGTCACTCTGTCTCTCTCTCTCTGTCACTCTGTCTCTCTCTCTCTGTCACTCTGTCTCTCTCTCTCTGTCACTCTGTCTCTCTCTCTGTCACTCTGTCTCTCTCTCTCTGTCACTCTGTCTCTCTCTCTCTGTCACTCTGTCTCTCTCTCTGTCACTCTGTCTCTCTCTCTCTCTGTCACTCTGTCCCTCTCTCTGTCACTCTGTCCCTCTCTCTGTCACTCTGTCTCTCTCTCTCTGTCACTCTGTCTCTCTCTCTGTCACTCTGTCTCTCTCTCTGTCACTCTGTCTCTCTCTCTGTCACTCTGTCTCTCTCCCTGTCACTCTGTCCCTCTCTTTTCCCCCTCTCTGTCACTCTGTCTCTCTCCCTGTCACTCTGTCCCTCTCTTTTCCCCCTCTCTGTCACTCTGTCTCTCTCTGTCACTCTGTCTCTCTCTGTCACTCTGTCCCTCTGTTCCTCTCTTTTCCCTCTCTCTGTCACTCTGTCTCTCTCTCTGTCACTCTGTCTCTCTCTCTGTCACTCTGTCCCTCTCTCTCACTCTGTCTCTCTCTCTCTGTCCCTCTGTCCCTCTGTTCCTCTCTTTTCCCTCTCTCTGTCACTCTGTCTCTCTCTCTGTCACTCTGTCTCTCTCTCTGTCACTCTGTCTCTCTCACTGTCACTCTGTCTCTCTCTCTGTCCCTCTCTCTGTCCCTCTCTCTGTCCCTCTCTCTGTCCCTCTCTCTGTCCCTCTCTCTGTCCCTCTCTCTGTCTCTCTGTCTCTCTCTCTCTGTCTCTCTCTCTGTCCCTCTCTCTGTCTCTCTCAGTCCCTCTGTCTCTCTTTGTCCCTCTCTCTGTCACTCTGTCCCTCTCTCTGTCTCTCTCTCTGTCACTCTGTCCCTCTCTCTGTCTCTCTCAGTCCCTCTCTCTGTCTCTCTGTCCCTCTCTCTTCCCCTGTCTCTGTCACTCTGTCCCTCTCTCTGTCACTCACTCTGTCCCTCTCTCTGTCACTCACTCTGTCCCTCTCTGTCACTCTGTCCCTCTCTGTCCCTCTCTCGGTCACTCTGTCTGTCCCTCTCTCGGACCCTCTCTCTGTCACGCTCTCTTCTCGTCTCTCTCGGTCACTCTGTCACTCTCTCTTCCCCTCTCTCTCTCTTCCCCTCTCTCTGTCCCTCTCTGTCCCTCTCTGTCACTCTGTCCCTCTCTGTCACTCTGTCTCTCTCTGTCACTCTCTCTTCCCCTCTCTGTCACTCTGTCCCTCTGTCTGTCACTCTGTCCCTCTGTCTGTCACTCTGTCCCTCTGTCTGTCACTCTGTCCCTCTCTCGGTCCCTCTGTCCCTCTCTCGGTCCCTCTGTCCCTCTCTCGGTCCCTCTGTCCCTCTCTCGGTCCCTCTGTCCCTCTCTCGGTCCCTCTGTCCCTCTCTCTGTCCCTCTCTCTGTCACTCTGTCCCTCTCTCTGTCACTCTCTCTGTCACTCTGTCTCTCTCTCTGTCACTCTGTCTCTCTGTCACTCTGTCTCTCTCTCTGTCACTCTGTCCCTCTCTCTGTCCCTCTCTCTGTCCCTCTCTCTGTCCCTCTCTCTGTCCCTCTCTCTTTCTCTCTGTCTCTGTCTCTCTGTCTCTGTCTCTCTGTCTCTCTCTCTCTGTCTCTCTCTCTGTCCCTCTCTCTGTCCCTCTCTCTGTCTCTCTCAGTCCCTCTGTCTCTCTTTGTCCCTCTCTCTTCCCCTCTCTCTGTCACTCTGTCCCTCTCTCTGTCTCTCTCTCTGTCACTCTGTCACTCTGTCCCTCTCTCTGTCTCTCTGTCCCTCTCTCTTCCCCTCTCTCTGTCACTCTGTCCCTCTCTCTGTCACTCACTCTGTCACTCTGTCCCTCTCTGTCCCTCTCTCGGTCACTCTGTCTGTCCCTCTCTCGGACCCTCTCTCTGTCACTCTCTCTTCTCGTCTCTCTCGGTCACTCTGTCACTCTCTCTTCCCCTCTCTGTCACTCTGTCCCTCTGTCTGTCACTCTTTCCCTCTGTCTGTCACTCTGTCCCTCTGTCTGTCACTCTGTCCCTCTCTCGGTCCCTCTGTCCCTCTCTCGGTCCCTCTGTCCCTCTCTCGGTCCCTCTGTCCCTCTCTCGGTCCCTCTGTCCCTCTCTCGGTCCCTCTCTCTGTCCCTCTCTCTGTCCCTCTCTCTGTCCCTCTCTCTGTCACTCTGTCCCTCTCTCTGTCACTCTCTCTGTCACTCTGTCCCTCTCTCTGTCCCTCTCTCTGTCCCTCTCTCTGTCCCTCTCTCTGTCCCTCTCTGTCCCTCGGTCCCTCTCTGTCCCTCGGTCCCTCTCTGTCCCTCTCTGTCCCTCTCTGTCCCTCGGTCCCTCTCTGTCCCTCGGTCCCTCTCTGTCCCTCGGTCCCTCTCTGTCCCTCGGTCCCTCTCTGTCACTCGGTCTGTCACTCGGTCTGTCACTCGGTCTGTCCCTCTCTCGGTCACTGTCTGTTCCTCTCTCGGTCACTGTCTGTCCCTCTCTCGGTCACTCTCTCTGTCACTCTGTCCCTCTCTCGGTCCCTCACTCTGTCCCTCTCTGTCCCTCTCTCGGTCACTCTGCCTGTCCCTCTCTCGGACCCTCTCTCTGTCACTCTCTCTTCTCGTCTCTCTCGGTCACTCTGTCACTCTCTCTTCCCCTCTCTCTCTCTTCCCCTCTCTCTGTCCCACTCTGTCTCTCTCTGTCACTCTCTCTTCCCCTCTCTGTCACTCTGTCCCTCTGTCTGTCACTCTGTCCCTCTGTCTGTCACTCTGTCCCTCTGTCTGTCACTCTGTCCCTCTCTCGGTCCCTCTGTCCCTCTCTCGGTCCCTCTGTCCCTCTCTCGGTCCCTCTGTCCCTCTCTCTGTCCCTCTCTCTGTCACTCTGTCCCTCTCTCTGTCACTCTCTCTGTCCCTCTCTCTGTCCCTCTCTCTGTCCCTCACTCTGTCCCTCTCTGTCCCTCGGTCCCTCTCTGTCTCTCGGTCCCTCTCTGTCCCTCTC
Source organism: Xenopus laevis (assembly GCF_017654675.1). Lineage (NCBI taxonomy): Eukaryota > Metazoa > Chordata > Amphibia > Anura > Pipidae > Xenopus > Xenopus laevis. Next base: position 48,422,607 of record NC_054382.1, on the reverse strand, counting down.
TGTCCCTCGGTCCCTCTCTGTCCCTCGGTCCCTCTCTGTCCCTCGGTCCCTCTCTGTCCCTCGGTCCCTCTCTGTCCCTCGGTCCCTCTCTGTCTCTCGGTCTGTCTCTCGGTCTGTCTCTCGGTCTGTCTCTCGGTCTGTCTCTCGGTCTGTCTCTCGGTCTGTCTCTCGGTCTGTCTCTCGGTCTGTCTCTCGGTCCCTCTCTCGGTCCCTCTCTCGGTCCCTCTCTCGGTCCCTCTCTCTTCCCCTCTCTCGGTCACTGTCCCTCTCTCCCTCTCTTCCCCTCTCTCTGTCACTCTGTCTCTCTCTGTCACTCTGTCTCTCTCTGTCACTCTCTCTTCCCCTCTCTGTCACTCTGTCCCTCACTTTGTCTCTCTCTCTTCCCCCTCTCTCTGTCCCTCTCTCGGTCACTGTCTGTCCCTCTCTCGGTCACTGTCTGTCCCTCTCTCGGTCACTGTCTGTCCCTCTCTCGGTCACTGTCTGTCCCTCTCTCGGTCACTCTCTCTGTCCCTCTCTCGGTCCCTCTGTCCCTCTCTCGGTCCCTCTGTCCCTCTCTCGGTCCCTCTGTCCCTCTCTCGGTCCCTCTGTCCCTCTCTCGGTCCCTCTGTCCCTCTCTCTTATCCTCTCTCTGTCACTCTCTTCCCCTCACTCTGTCTTTCTCTCTTACCCTCTCTGTCACTCTGTCAAAGCGATCCTGTGTTCTGGTTGTGACCACTCTGTCAATCGCATGAGTGATGGAGTTCAAAATTTGAAAGGCTTGTTTTTTTCTGAACTCCTAGAAGTCTGGCTGCCCTTGACAGTGCAGCTGTCTCGTCCTTCATCTCTAGCATCTGCATCATCTCCCTTAGTAGCCTTTTAGACACCTCAGGGGTTGCCACTGAAGTACCCCTCCCTCCTCTTCCTGTCTGTCTGAGTCTGTTTGGAAGTACTGTTGTTCTGACACTATCTATATCTCCCCTGCTGTAGAAGCCAGTCCCTTTTCAGATTCTGAGGAAAGAGTGAGTGTGGTTGTAGCCCTGTGTTTCACATTAATCTCACTCCGCTTTGGGCCCTCCTTTTCAATAACCCATTGGAGGAAATTACCTTGTCTGATGTTTGGAAAATCGGATCAGTCTACCAGGCTATTGTTATAGGGCTCTCATCTATAGGTCTCTGGGGGGCGTTTTGTGATGCAGGCCAATTCCTGTCAAGGCTGTGTCTGAAGTAGTATGTGCGTGAAAGTACAGGAGGCTCTGGTATGGTTGCTTCCTTTGGAGTATGTTGCAATGAGGGCAATAATTATGTTTTGATTTTTTTGGGGAATGGCTGCACACCCTACATGTAGTTAGCTTATTATGTTTCTCTTGCTTTTTAGCTGACTGTACTAACTCCATACTGTCTTTTTGTGAGTCTGTCTCCTCCAGGGTTTGACATGTTGCCCAGCAACATGATTGTGTAGTGTTTTTTTTTATTTTTTTACCAGTTTTGGCATTTTCACACCACGTGTCTCTGGACTAACCAACTCTCCTTTACCTCTTTACCGCTTCTTGTGCATTCTTTTAAACACATCTGGTGTCAGTAACCACCTATGTTTTATATTACATATATTTTTCCTAGTGGACAGCTCTTCCTGTCCATGACCGTCCGGGGTGTCTTATTCCTCTAGCTCTTATGGATACAGTTCTAGTAGCACAGCTCTGTGTGCCCTTCACTCAATCCACACTCTGAGTACTCTATTATGGGATAGGTGCTATTAAGACAGCTCTGCATGTCCCTAGTACCAGGGAAGGTCTCAATCCCTTCATGATCCTGACTGTTATGAAGTAAACTTCTGCTTGTCCCCTGTCTGAAGTCCTTTTTGTGCCAGCAGACACTTGTTTTAAAAAGGTCAGCACTGTGTGACACTGAACAAGTCCTTTGCCTCTAAAACAAGACAAAGAACTTATGAGGTGTTGCAGACTAACTATATTTACAGTGTGAGTTATCAAAACTCAATTGGTCTGTCCTTCCTACAGAGGTGAATGAAAAACTAAAACACCTAACATCTAGACTGACACTAGGGCAGACAAGGAGAAAGCTGTGCACATCTAACATTGTCTTAAACCCTCCATGCATTAAATTAATAAAAATTTGTTTAACACAATAGTATGCATTTCTGTATAAGGGTAAATACATTATTCTAATTGTGTATGCAATGATGAAAGAAATATCGCACTGAGCTACTAGTATGTGATGTGTAGATGCCCCAAAATGTACCTTGTGCATACTAATTTAATGGGTCACATCTACCCCGCTTCATAAAGAAACACCTGATTCACGTGTGGTAAAAGCCCAAAAAAGTACAAACTATTTTAGAAAAACATTTTTGTATACATGGGTATACACTTGTAAGAGATGGGACACAGTGTGTACAAGTATGTTTAAATGTACATAATGTAAAAAAGAAATATTTTAAATAAAGTCAACTTTAGACCAATCCTGGAGCAGGAGTTACAATTGCATCGGCACAGGGTCATGGATGTCCATGAGTGCAAAGCTGCTGTTGGAGATTAGGCCTGCAAATATTAAATTGCAGGACATACACGACAGCCACCAGACTCATTGACAAGGCTGCAGTCACTGCTGTTTCCTCTGCGGTCGAAGCCGCCAATTAAGAGAGACACTCATCTGAATGAGAACTAATAGTATGTTCTTGGTAGATAACCAACAGGTCTGTCAGCAAGTCGTCGACCATTGACTTTAATTGAATGTTTCGAACTAAAATCGTTTCGACTATTTGACCATTCGATAGTTGAAGTACTGTCCTCTTTAAAAAAAAAAAACTTTGACCCCCTACTTCGCCACCTAAAACCTACCGAGGTGCAATGTTAGCCTATGGGAAGGTCCCATAGGCTTCCTAACAATTTTCTGATTGAAGGAAAATCGTAGGAAATTCGGTAAATCCTTCGATATTCGAAGGCTTTACTTAGACAAGTAGAATATGGAGGGTTTAATTAACCCCTCGATATTCGACCTAAGTAAATGTGCCCCTAGATGTTACACTATTTAGCAGCATATTTTTAAGTTACGAAATTGGAATTTTCTGTAACTTAAAGTTCAGGCCAACATCATTCCTTATGATACTCGCCAATTTCCCCTGTATAACTGAGCCTGCAGCCTTGTGTCGTTATAGACTGTGGACAGAACAACCCTCAGTGACTTCTAATATCCTTATCATTACAGTAGGGGGCGTACATTATCCCTTTATAATACACGAGTAGCATACTCAGAGTTCCCGCTATAACTCAGCCGTGCAAGCCTTGTGCCTTTATATGGTGAAAGAACAACCTCTCAGTGACTTCTAATATTCTTATCATACAGTAGGGGGTAACATTATCCCTTATAATACATGCAGTATGTTAAACTCAGAAGTTCCCTGTATAACTCAGCCTGCCAGGCCTTGTGCCCTTTAAGTTGTGACGAACAAACCCCTCAGTTGACTTCTAATTTCCATTATACATTTTACAGTAGGGGTACATTATCCCTTATAAATACATGAGGGATACTCAGAGTTCCCTGTAATAAAACTGAGCCTGCAGCCTGTGCCTTTAATGGTGACAGAAACAACCTCTCAGTGACTTCTAATATCCTTACATTACATAGGGGGTACATTATCCCTTATAATACATGAGGTGATACTCAGAAGTTCCCCTGTATAACTCAGGCCTGCAGCCTTGTGCCTCTATATGGTACAGAACAACCCCTCAAGTGACTTCTTAATATCCTATCATTACAGTAGGGGGTACATTATCCCTTATAATACACGAGTGATACTCAGAGTCCCTGTACTAACTAGCCTGCAGCCTTGGCCTTTATATGTGACAGAACAAACCCCTCAGTGACTTTCTAATATCCTTATCATTTACAGAGGGGTACATTATCCTTATAATACCACGAGGGTGATACTCAGAGTTCCCTGTATAACCCAGCCTGCAGCCTTGCTGCTTTATATGGTGACAGAACAACCCCTCAAGTGACTTTCTTAATTCCTTATTTACGTAGGGGACATTATCCCTTATAAAACATGAGTGATACTCAAGTTCCCTGTTATAACTCAGCCTGCAGCCTTGCTGCCTTTAATATACGGTACAACAGAACACCCTCAACCTTTAAATTGAAAAAAAAATATCCCAAGAAAAAGGTAAAATGAAAGGTCTCTTAGAGATTGGTAAAATATATATGTGCATCATTTAAATAAAGCAGTGTGCAATGTGTGTAAAATATTCTCAGTTACAAACTGAAGCAAAAATTAATCACATTAGCCAAAATGGGAAAATAAATTTTCTAATAAATATTAGCTGCAAAGACAAGCTCTAACCACCTACCAGGGTATCAAATACCTAATTAAATACCTATAACACACAATAATATACAATACCTAGAGAGCAATGTGACACAGCGCTCAAAAAACTGGCGAGTAATTGATGCAGCATAAATACTTCCGGTGCCAGGGCCAGACTGGGAGGTAAAAAGCCAGCCCGCAGGCAAAAAAACTTCAAAGCAGCCCACATGTAAAAGACGCAATGGGTCTGACTTGCTTGTACAACATCCACTCATATATTGGGGTTTAAAACTTGAAAAATGTATGCGCATAAAGAGCTGCCTTCTCACTTTTTAAAAGGCTTGTTCACCATATATAATTCTAAATTATTTAGTATGATAGAGAGGGACATTCTGAGAACCATTTGCAATTGTTTCATTTTTTTATTATTTGTTGGTTTTTGGAGTTATTAGCTTTTTATTCAGCAGCTCTCAGGTTGCTAATTTCAGCTGTCTGGTTCCTAGGGTCCAAATTCCCCTTAGCAACCATGCATTGATTTGCAGTTAAGAGACTTGGAATATGAATAGGACGAGGCCTGAATAGAAAGATGAGTAATAAAAAGTAGCAATAACAATAAAGTTATAGCTTTACAAAACTTTTGGTTTTAGATGGGTCAGTTGACCCCCATTTTGAATCTAAGAAGAATCCAAGAAAAGCAAATAGCTAAAAAACTATAACAAAAATAAATAATGAAGACCAATTCAAAAGTTGATAAGAAACTGTCTATTTCTAAATAAACATCCTTAAAAGTTTAATTCACCACGCAGAGTGTTCCGAGTGAACCACCCCTAAAGAAGAGGGGCAGAGAGAGACAGAGTGCAGAAGAGCAGCGTAGCAGAGAGAGGGGACATTGAGAGAAACAGAGAAGGGAATGAGAGAAACAGAGTGACAGAGAGGAGAAGATGACCGAGAGAGAGAAGAGAGAGGGCACAAGAGTGACCAAGAGGGGACAGAGTGACAGATGGAGAGGGGAAAAGAGGACAGAGTGACAACGCGAGGGACCAGAGAGAGAGGAGAAGAGGAGGAACAGAGTGTGACAGAGAGAGGGGTAAGCAGAGTGACAGAGAAGAGAGGGACAGAGTGTGACAGAGCTGAGGAAAGAGAGAGGGATAGAGTGACTGAGAGATGACAGGCCAGAAATCTCCTAGTTACAGACAAAAAGAGCGGCAAGAGAGAGGGGAAAAGATGAGGGGACAGAGTGACCAGAGAGAGCAGTGACAGAGAGGGGAAGAGAGAGGGGGACAGAGAGACAGAGAGTGACAGAAGAAGGGAAAGAGGTGACAAGAGAGGGACAGAGCAGTGACAGTAGGGACCGACGAGAGGGACAGAAGACCAGAGAAGAGGAGGGGACAGATGATATGAGAGAGGGACAGAGTGACAGAGAGAGGACAGAATGACAGGGAGGGACAGACAGTAGTGACACGAGAGAGACAGACAGCAGTACACGCAGAACCAGAGGGATAGCAGGGACAGAGAGAG